>NC_056458.1:24357149-24672149 GCF_018296145.1 Oncorhynchus tshawytscha
GTTTTCTTTTTGAGAGGGGAGTTGATGGGTGACTGCAGTGCCTGAGAAATACAATACACCCAAAATGGAGGTTTGTAATAATGGACAAGAGACCCCAAATCTCACTCTAGAGCCATCCTAAACTGTGACAGAGACCAGTCGCCAGAGGGGATGTCTGGGCCTGTCACAACTATAGACACAGTAAGCCCAATAGACTGTCTCAGACTGCCTGAGTTTCACTGGGCTGAATGGACACACACTGACAGGAGAGAGGGAGGGCTGAATGGACACACACTGACAGGAGAGAGGGAGGGCTGAATGGACACACACTGACATGAGGGAGGGAGGGCTGAATGGACACACACTGACATGAGGGAGGGAGGGCTGAATGGACACACACTGACATGAGGGAGGGAGGGCTGAATGGACACACACTGACAGGAGAGAGGGAGGGCTGAATGGACACACACTGACATGAGGGAGGGAGGGCTGAATGGACACACACTGACATGAGGGAGGGAGGGCTGAATGGACACACACTGACAGGAGAGAGGGAGGGCTGAATGGACACACACTGACATGAGGGAGGGAGGGCTGAATGGACACACACTGACATGAGGGAGGGAGGGCTGAGTGGACACACACTGACATGAGGGAGGGAGGGCTGAATGGACACACACTGACAGAGGGAGGGGGAGGGAGGGCTGAATGGACACACACTGACATGAGGGAGGGAGGGCTGAATGGACACACACTGGACATGACATGGGAGGGAGGGCTGAATGGACACACACTGACATGAGGGAGGGAGGGCTGAATGGACACACACTGACATGAGGGAGGGAGGGCTGGATGGACACACACTGACATGGAGGGCTGAATGGACACACACTGACATGAGGGAGGGAGGGCTGAATGGACACACACTGACATGAGGGAGGGAGGGCTGAATGGACACACACTGACATGAGGGAGGGAGGGCTGAATGGACACACACTGACATGAGGGAGGGAGGGCTGAGTGGACACACACTGACATGAGGGAGGGAGGGCTGAATGGACACACACTGACAGGAGGGAGGGAGGGCTGAATGGACACACACTGACATGAGGGAGGGAGGGCTGAGTGGACACACACTGACATGAGGGAGGGAGGGCTGAATGGACACACACTGACATGAGGGAGGGAGGGCTGAATGGACACACACTGACATGAGGGAGGGAGGGCTGAGTGGACACACACTGACATGAGGGAGGGAGGGCTGAGTGGACACACACTGACATGAGGGAGGGAGGGCTGAATGGACACACACTGACATGAGGGGGAGGGAGGGCTGAGTGGACACACACTGACATGAGGGAGGGAGGGCTGAGTGGACACACACTGACATGAGGGAGGGAGGGCTGAGTGGACACACACTGACATGAGGGAGGGAGGGCTGAGTGGACACACACTGACATGAGGGAGGGAGGGCTGAGTGGACACACACTGACATGAGGGAGGGAGGGCTGAGTGGACACACACTGACATGAGGGAGGGAGGGCTGAGGGAGTGGACACACACTGACATGAGGGAGGGAGGGCTGAGTGGACACACACTGACAGGGAGGGAGGGAGGGCTGAGGGAGGACACACACTGACATGAGGGAGGGAGGGCTGAGTGGACACACACTGACATGAGGGAGGGAGGGCTGACATGGACACACACTGACATGAGGGAGGGAGGGCTGAGCTGAATGGACACACTGACATGAGGGAGGGAGGGCTGAGTGGACACACACTGACATGAGGGAGGGAGGGCTGAGTGGACACACACTGACATGAGGGAGGGAGGGCTGAATGGACACACACTGACATGAGGGAGGGAGGGCTGAGTGGACACACACTGATATGAGGGAGGGAGGGCTGAATGGACACACACTGACAGGAGGGAGGGAGGGCTGAGTGGACACACACTGACATGAGGGAGGGAGGGCTGAGTGGACACACTGACATGAGGGAGGGAGGGCTGAATGGACACACACTGATATGAGGGAGGGAGGGCTGAATGGACACACACTGACATGAGGGAGGGAGGGCTGAATGGACACACACTGAGGGATGAGGGAGGGAGGGCTGAGTGGACACACACTGACATGAGGGAGGGAGGGCTGAGTGGACACACACTGACATGAGGGAGGGAGGGCTGAGTGGACACACACTGATAGGAGGGAGGGAGGGCTGAGTGGACACACACTGACAGGAGGGAGGGAGGGCTGAGTGGACACACACTGATATGAGGGAGGGAGGGCTGAGTGGACACACACTGACATGAGGGAGGGAGGGCTGAGTGGACACACTGACATGAGGGAGGGAGGGCTGAGTGGACACACTGACATGAGGGAGGGAGGGCTGAGTGGACACACACTGATATGAGGGAGGGAGGGCTGAGTGGACACACACTGACATGAGGGAGGGAGGGCTGAATGGACACACACTGACATGAGGGAGGGAGGGCTGAGTGGACACACACTGACATGAGGGAGGGAGGGCTGAATGGACACACACTGATATGAGGGAGGGAGGGCTGAATGGACACACACTGACATGAGGGAGGGAGGGCTGAATGGACACACACTGACATGAGGGAGGGAGGGCTGAATGGACACACTGACAGGAGAGAGGGAGGGCTGAATGGACACACTGACAGGAGAGAGGGAGGGCTGAATGGACACACTGACATGAGGGAGGGAGGGCTGAGTGGACACACTGACATGAGGGAGGGAGGGCTGAATGGACACATACTGATATGAGGGAGGGAGGGCTGAATGGACACACACTGACATGAGGGAGGGAGGGCTGTGTGGACACACTGACATGAGGGAGGGAGGGCTGAGTGGACACACACTGACATGAGGGAGGGAGGGCTGAATGGACACACACTGACATGAGGGAGGGAGGGCTGTGTGGACACACACTGACATGAGGGAGGGAGGGCTGTGTGGACACACACTGATATGAGGGAGGGAGGGCTGAATGGACACACACTGATATGAGGGAGGGAGGGCTGAATGGACACACACTGACATGAGGGAGGGAGGGAGGGCTGAATGGACACACTGACATGAGGGAGGGAGGGCTGAATGGACACACACTGATAGAGAGGGAGGGAGGGCTGAGGGCTGGACACACACTGACATGAGGGAGGGAGGGCTGAGTGGACACACACTGATATGAGGGAGGGAGGGCTGAGTGGACACACACTGATATGAGGGAGGGAGGGCTGAGTGGACACACACTGATATGAGGGAGGGAGGGCTGAGTGGACACACACTGACATGAGGGAGGGAGGGCTGAGTGGACACACACTGATATGAGGGAGGGAGGGCTGAATGGACACACACTGATATGAGGGAGGGAGGGCTGTGTGGACACACACTGATATGAGGGAGGGAGGGCTGAGTGGACACACACTGATATGAGGGAGGGAGGGCTGAGTGGACACACACTGATATGAGGGAGGGAGGGCTGAGTGGACACACACTGATATGAGGGAGGGAGGGCTGAGTGGACACACACTGATATGAGGGAGGGAGGGCTGAGTGGACACACACTGATATGAGGGAGGGAGGGCTGTGTGGACACACTGACATGAGGGAGGGAGGGCTGTGTGGACACACACTGATATGAGGGAGGGAGGGCTGAGTGGACACACACACACTGACATGAGGGAGGGAGGGCTGAGTGGACACACACTGACATGAGGGAGGGAGGGCTGAATGGACACACACTGACATGAGGGAGGGAGGGCTGAATGGACACACACTGACATGAGGGAGGGAGGGCTGAATGGACACACACTGACATGAGGGAGGGAGGGCTGAATGGACACACACTGACATGAGGGAGGGAGGGCTGAATGGACACACACTGACATGAGGGAGGGAGGGCTGAATGGACACACACTGACATGAGGGAGGGAGGGCTGAATGGACACACACTGACATGAGGGAGGGAGGGCTGAATGGACACACACTGACATGAGGGAGGAGGGCTGAATGGACACACTGACATGAGGGAGGGATGGCTGAATGGACACACACTGACATGAGGGAGGGAGGGCTGAATGGACACACTGACATGAGGGAGGGAGGTCTGAGTGGACACACACTGACATGAGGGAGGGAGGGCTGAGTGGACACACACTGACATCAGGGAGGGAGGGCTGAGTGGACACACACTGACATGAGGGAGGGAGGGCTGAGTGGACACACACTGACATCAGGGAGGGAGGGCTGAGTGGACACACACTGACATGAGGGAGGGAGGGCTGAATGGACACACACTGACAGGAGGGAGGGAGGGCTGAATGGACACACACTGACAGGAGAGAGGGAGGGCTGAGTGGACACACACTGACATGAGAGAGGGAGGGCTGAGTGGACACACTGATATGAGGGAGGGAGGGCTGTGTGGACACACTGATATGAGGGAGGGAGGGCTGAATGGACACACTGACATGAGGGAGGGAGGGCTGAATGGACACACTGATATGAGGGAGGGAGGGCTGTGTGGACACACTGATATGAGGGAGGGAGGGCTGAATGGACACACTGACATGAGGGAGGGAGGGCTGAATGGACACACTGATATGAGGGAGGGAGGGCTGAATGGACACACTGATATGAGGGAGGGAGGGCTGTGTGGACACACTGATATGAGGGAGGGAGGGCTGAATGGACACACTGACATGAGGGAGGGAGGGCTGTGTGGACACACTGATATGAGGGAGGGAGGGCTGTGTGGACACACTGATATGAGGGAGGGAAGGCTGAATGGACACACTGACATGAGGGAGGGAGGGCTGTGTGGACACACTGATATGAGGGAGGGAGGGCTGTGTGGACACACTGACATGAGGGAGGGAGGGCTGTGTGGACACACTGACATGAGGGAGGGAGGGCTGAATGGACACACTGACATGAGGGAGGGAGGGCTGTGTGGACACACTGATATGAGGGAGGGAGGGCTGTGTGGACACACTGATATGAGGGAGGGAGGGCTGTGTGGACACACTGATATGAGGGAGGGAGGGCTGAATGGACACACTGATATGAGGGAGGGAGGGCTGAATGGACACACTGATATGAGGGAGGGAGGGCTGAATGGACACACTGACATGAGGGAGGGCTGAATGGACACACTGACATGAGGGAGGGAGGGCTGAATGGACACACTGACATGAGGGAGGGAGGGCTGAATGGACACACACATACAGTTTACCTATAGAGGCATACAGATCTAGTTACACATGTACTGTACACACACATTTGTAGACCTACATCAACTGTACTAACACACACATTTATAGAATGTACTAACAGTCTACTGTACTAACACACACATGCACAGACACACACACACACACACACACACACACACACACACTCACCCAGTTGATGAGGACGTAGCGTGGCAGTGCGGCCGTGGGCTCCTTCAGGCTGCAGAAGCCGTACATGACCCGGCCATTATCGAAGGTCACTGTGATCTCTGGTAGACCTCCAGCTAGAGGAGGAGGGGAGGAGGAGAAGAGGGGGAGAGAGAGGAGGTAAGGAGAGTAGGAAGGGTAAGGAGAGTAGGAGGAAGACGAGGAGAGGGAGAGGAGGGTGGAATAGGAGGAGGGAGAAAAAACTGATGAGAAGAAAGAGAGGTAGTGTTTACAGAAAAACACATCACTACCACTCTCAAGGCTGATCTGACCGTTCCACACTGACACAGTCTATATCCTCCACATTATGTGGCCCAGTGCTCTTCAGCGACTCACAGTTCAATGCTCCTACGGTATTCTGTTCCAGGAACAAACTAGCCTGGTGGAAGCAGCCAGGTTCTATGATACCTCACTTTCTATTTCACTTCTCACCAGAGCAGTGTGAGGAGCAGCATGCACTGCTATGAGATATGGATCACTGTTATTAACAGGCATAATAATCAACTTTGCGTAGCCGTTTATAGGGTCGGACCAGCAACCGATAGATCACTGGTTTAAATCCTCGAGCCGACTAGGTAAAAAACCCGAATTGCTCCTGTAAATGACTTAATGACTAAAATGTCAAATGTACAATAATGTAATAATGATTATGCCTTCCTAATGGAATAGTTAGCACCTCAACAAAACATGATTTCCTTTTCATGTGATTGTTAACACCGACAACAATGGCTGGCTGTCACCTTCAATGGAGGCCTCAAAGCTAGTGAGTATGCCCTCTACTGACACATTTCCCCTCCAGACAAACAGTTATTATTAGTCAGTTGCAGGCTCTTTACCCTCATCTCAATACATGTTATCAATGCAAGAGGCACAGAGAGTACAGTGGAAAGAAATAAACCAGAACAACAATCAATCATCTTCAGATCTCATGGTGGAGTTTGCTTACCTCCTGATGATGCCAGAGTCAAATCATTGCTGTTGCCCTCATATGAGAACAAGGCCCTGCATGAGAGAAACACAGAGAGAGAGAGAGAGACCGTCAGACATTTAGACTCCAGAACAACACAGCATCCAAGCATAACAGCCATACTGTCTTTCACCAGAACTTTCTCCAGTATGATTCTATTTTACATTCATACAGTGGTAACTATATGAGCAAGGGGAGGAAGAGGGAGAGGGTGCGGGTTGGAACACGCTCCACTCAAGGTCAATTCTCTACACACCAGTTCACAGGTGCTGTTAGTCCTGAGGAGTGGATAGGAGAGAGAATGGCATCATCTTTTCACTTAGCTGTGTAAGAAGGTAATGCCTGGAGCGATTAACTAGCTTTAGAAAAAAAATCAAATTTCAATGAATTCTGCTGGTTTTACGGCATTAGATAGAAAGGTACTCAGGCTAAACTGCCGGTATTATTGTTCTCATTCTGAAGACAATGAGAGGAGATAGAGACATATAATTATTATCTGAATAGAGCAATGCAGTGAGACTCTATTACCCAGAATTCTACACAGAGAGAGAGAGCCAGAGAGAGAGAGAGAGAGAGACAGAGAGAGAGAGAGCCAGAGAGAGAGAGAGCCAGAGAGAGAGAGAGACAGAGAGAGATATAGAGATGTGTGTGTGTGTGTAGGTAGATATGTGCGCACGCATGTGTGAGACAATAAACAGATTATAAACATGCTTAATTAATGACTGTGGGAATACAGTCTCTCTTCCACCTGGATTATAGCGGGACCATCGCATACCAGCACTCTAGTAATAATAAATCAAATCAAATCAAATGTTATTTGTCACATACACATGGTTAGCAGATGTTAATGCGAGTGTAGCGAAATGCTTGTGCTTCTAGTTCCGACAATGCAGTAATAACCAACAAGTAATCTAACTAACAATTCCAAAACTACTGTCTTATACACAGTGTAAGGGGATAAAGAATATGTACATAAGGATATATGAATGAGTGATGGTACAGAGCAGCATAGGCAAGATACAGTAGATGGTGTCGAGTACAGTATATACATATGAGATGAGTATGTAAACAAAGTGGCATAGTTAAAGTGGCTAGTGATACATGTATTACATAAGGATGCAGTCGATGATATAGAGTACAGTATATACGTATGCATATGAGATGAATAATGTAGGGTAAGTAACATTATATAAGGTAGCATTGTGGCTAGTGATATATTTACATCATTTCCCATCAATTCCCATTATTAAAGTGGCTGGAGTTGAGTCAGTGTCAGTGTCAGTGTGTTGGCAGCAGCCACTCAATGTTAGTGGTGGCTGTTTAACAGTCTGATGGCCTTGAGATAGAAGCTGTTTTTCAGTCTCTCGGTCCCAGCTTTGATGCACCTGTACTGACCTCGCCTTCTGGATGATAGCGGGGTGAACAGGCAGTGGCTCGGGTGGTTGATGTCCTTGATGATCTTTATGGCCTTCCTGTAACATCGGGTGGGGTAGGTGTCCTGGAGGGCAGGTAGTTTGCCCCCGGTGATGCGTTGTGCAGACCTCACTACCCTCTGGAGAGCCTTACGGTTGAGGGCGGAGCAGTTGCCGTACCAGGCGGTGATACAGACCGCCAGGATGCTCTCGATTGTGCATCTGTAGAAGTTTGTGAGTGCTTTTGGTGACAAGCCGAATTTCTTCAGCCTCCTGAGGTTGAAGAGGCGCTGCTGCGCCTTCTTCACGATGCTGTCTGTGTGAGTGGACCAATTCAGTTTGTCTGTGATGTGTATGCCGAGGAACTTAAAACTTGCTACCCTCTCCACTACTGTTCCATCGATGTGGATAGGGGGGTGTTCCCTCTGCTGTTTCCTGAAGTCCACAATCATCTCCTTAGTTTTGTTGACGTTGAGTGTGAGGTTATTTTCCTGACACCACACTCCGAGGGCCCTCACCTCCTCCCTGTAGGCCGTCTCGTCGTTATTGGTAATCAAGCCTACCGCTGTTGTGTCGTCCGCAAACTTGATGATTGAGTTGGAGGCGTGCGTGGCCACGCAGTTGTGGGTGAACAGGGAGTACAGGAGAGGGCTCAGAACGCACCCTTGTGGGGCCCCAGTGTTGAGGATCAGCGGGGAGGAGATGTTGTTGCCTACCCTCACCACCTGGGGGCGGCCCGTCAGGAAGTCCAGTACCCAGTTGCACAGGGCGGGGTCGAGACCCAGGGTCTCGAGCTTGATGACGAGCTTGGAGGGTACTATGGTGTTGAATGCCGAGCTGTAGTCGATGAACAGCATTCTCACATAGGTATTCCTCTTGTCCAGATGGGTTAGGGCAGTGTGCAGTGTGGTTGAGATTGCATCGTCTGTGGACCTATTTGGGCGGTAAGCAAATTGGAGTGGGTCTAGGGTGTCAGGTAGGGTGGAGGTGATATGGTCCTTGACTAGTCTCTCAAAGCACTTCATGATGACGGATGTGAGTGCTACGGGCGGTAGTCGTTTAGCTCAGTTACCTTAGCTTTCTTGGGAACAGGAACAATGGTGGCCCTCTTGAAGCATGTGGGAACAGCAGACTGGTATAGGGATTGATTGAATATGTCCGTAAACACATCGGCCAGCTGGTCTGCGCATGCTCTGAGGGCGCGGCTGGGGATGCCGTCTGGGCCTGCAGCCTTGCGAGGGTTAACACGTTTAAATGTCTTACTCACCTCGGCTGCAGTGAAGGAGAGACCGCATGTTTTCGTTGCAGGCCGTGTCAGTGGCACTGTATTGTCCTCAAAGCAGGCAAAAAAGTTATTTAGTCTGCCTGGGAGCAAGACATCCTGGTCCGTGACTGGGCTGGATTTCTTCTTGTAGTCCGTGATTGACTGTAGACCCTGCCACATGCCTCTTGTGTCTGAGCCGTTGAATTGAGATTCTACTTTGTCTCTGTACTGACGCTTAGCTTGTTTGATAGCCTTGCGGAGGGAATAGCTGCACTGTTTGTATTCGGTCACCAGTCACCTTGCCCTGATTAAAAGCAGTGGTTCGCGCTTTCAGTTTCACGCGAATGCTGCCATCAATCCACGGTTTCTGGTTTCTGGTTAGGGAATGAATCTTCAACGCACGTTCTAATGAACTCGCACACCGAATCAGCGTATTCGTCAATATTGTTGTCTGACGCAATACGAAACATCTCCCAGTCCACGTGATGGAAGCAGTCTTGGAGTGTGGAGTCAGCTTGGTCGGACCAGCGTTGGACAGACCTCAGCATGGGAGCCTCTTGTTTTAGTTTCTGTCTGTAGGCAGGGATCAACAAAATGGAGTCGTGGTCAGCTTTTCCGAAAGGGGGGCGGGGCAGGGCCTTATATGCGTCGCGGAAGTTAGAGTAGCAATGATCCAAGGTCTTTCCACCCCTGGTTGCGCAATCGATATGCTGATAAAATTTAGGGAGTCTTGTTTTCAGATTAGCCTTGTTAAAATCCCCAGCTACAATGAATGCAGCCTCCGGATAAATGGTTTCCAGTTTGCAGAGAGTTAAATAAAGTTTGTTCAGAGCCATCGATGTGTCTGCTTGGGGGGGGATATATACGGCTGTGATTATAATCGAAGAGAATTCTCTTGGTAGATAATGCGGTCTACATTTTATTGTGAGGAATTCTAAATCAGGTGAACAGAAGGATTTGAGTTCCTATATGTTTCTTTCATCACACCATGTCACGTTAGCCATAAGGCATACGCCCCCGCCCCTCTTCTTACCAGAAAGATGTTTGTCTCTGTCGGCGCGGGCCTCGGATAGCGTCTCTCCAGTGAGCCATGTTTCCGTGAAGCAAAGAACGTTACAGTCTCTGATGTACCTCTGGAATGCTACCCTTGCTCGGATTTCATCAACCTTGTTGTCAAGAGACTGGACATTGGCAAGAAGAATGCTAGGGAGTGGTGCACGGTGTGCCCGTCTCCGGAGTCTGACCAGAAGACCGCCTCGTTTCCCTCTTTTTCGGAGTCGCTGCATGGAATCCACTCCGTTGTCCTGTTTGTAAGGCAGAACACAGGATCCGCGTCGCGAAAAACATATTCTTGGTCGTACTGATGGTGAGTTGACGCTGATCTTATATTCAGTAGTTCTTCTCGACTGTATGTAATGAAACCTAAGATGACCTGGGGTACTAATGTAAGAAATAACAAGTAAAAAAAACAAAAAACTGCATAGTTTCCTAGGAACGCGAAGCGAGGCGGCCATCTCTGTCGGCGCCTATAAGGCATAGTACCCTAGACGCATATAAGGCCCTGCCCCGCCCCCCTTTCGGAAAAGCTGACCACGACTCCATTTTGTTGATCCCTGCCTACAGACAGAAACTAAAACAAGAGGCTCCCACGCTGAGGTCTGTCCAACGCTGGTCCGACCAAGCTGACTCCACACTCCAAGACTGCTTCCATCACGTGGACTGGGAGATGTTTCGTATTGCGTCAGACAACAACATTGACGAATACGCTGATTCGGTGTGCGAGTTCATTAGAACGTGCGCTGAAGATGTCGTTCCCATAGCAACGATTAAAACATTCCCTAACCAGAAACCTTGGATTGATGGCAGCATTCATGTGAAACTGAAAGGCGCGAACCACTGCTTTTAATCAGGGCAAGGTGTCTGGTAACATGACTGAATACAAACAGTGGAGCTATTCCCTCCGCAAGGCTATCAAACAAGCTAAGCGCCAGTACAGAGACAAAGTAGAATCTCAATTCAACGGCTCAGACACAAGAGGCATGTGGCAGGGTCTACAGTCAATCACGGACTACAGGAAGAAACCCAACCCAGTCACGGACCAGGATGTCTTGCTCCCAGGCAGACTAAATAACTTTTTTGCCCGCTTTGAGGACAATACAGTGCCACTGACACGGCCTGCAACGAAAACATGCGGTCTCTCCTTCACTGCAGCCGAAGTGAGTAAGACATTTAAACGTGTTAACCCTTGCAAGGCTGCAGGCCCAGACGGCATCCCCAGCCGCGCCCTCAGAGCATGCGCAGACCAGCTGGCCGGTGTGTTTACGGACATATTCAATCAATCCCTATACCAGTCTGCTGTTCCCACATGCTTCAAGAGGGCCACCATTGTTCCTGTTCCCAAGAAAGCTAAGGTAACTGAGCTAAACGACTACCGCCCCGTAGCACTCACATCCGTCATCATGAAGTGCTTTGAGAGACTAGTCAAGGACCATATCACCTCCACCCTACCTGACACCCTAGACCCACTCCAATTTGCTTACCGCCCAAATAGGTCCACAGACGATGCAATCTCAACCACACTGCACACTGCCCTAACCCATCTGGGCAAGAGGAATACCTATGTGAGAATGCTGTTCATCGACTACAGCTCGGCATTCAACACCATAGTACCCTCCAAGCTCGTCATCAAGCTCGAGACCCTGGGTCTCGACCCCGCCCCTGTGCAACTGGGTACTGGACTTCCTGACGGGCCGCCCCAGGTGGTGAGGGTAGGCAACAACATCTCCTCCCCGCTGATCCTCAACACTGGGGCCCCACAAGGGTGCGTTCTGAGCCCTCTCCTGTACTCCCTGTTCACCCACGACTGCGTGGCCACGCACGCCTCCAACTCAATCATCAAGTTTGCGGACGACACAACAGTGGTAGGCTTGATTACCAACAACGACGAGACGGCCTACAGGGAGGAGGTGAGGGCCCTCGGAGTGTGGTGTCAGGAAAATAACCTCACACTCAACGTCAACAAAACTAAGGAGATGATTGTGGACTTCAGGAAACAGCAGAGGGAACACCCCCCCATCCACATCGATGGAACAGTAGTGGAGAGGGTAGCAAGTTTTAAGTTCCTCGGCATACACATCACAGATAAACTGAATTGGTCCACTCACACAGACAGCATCGCAGCAGTGCCTCTTCAACCTCAGGAGGCTGAAGAAATTCGGCTTGTCACCAAAAGCACTCACAAACTTCTACAGATGCACAATCGAGAGCATCCTGGTGGGCTGTATCACCGCCTGGTATGGCAACTGCACCGCCCTCAACCGTAAGGCTCTCCAGAGGGTAGTGAGGTCTGCACAACGCATCACCGGGGGCAAACTACCTGCCCTCCAGGACACCTACACCACCCGATGCTACAGGAAGGCCATAAAGATCATCAAGGACATCAACCACCCGAGCCACTGCCTGTTCACCCCGCTGTCATCCAGAAGGCGAGGTCAGTACAGGTGCATCAAAGCTGGGACCGAGAGACTGAAAAACAGCTTCTATCTCAAGGCCATCAGACTGTTAAACAGCCACCACTAACATTGAGTGGCTACTGCCAACACACTGTCAATGACACTGACTCTACTCCAGCCACTTTAATAATGGGAATTGATGGGAAATGATGTAAATATATGACTAGCCACTTTAAACAATGCTACCTTATATAATGTTACTTACCCTACATTATTCATCTCATATGCATACGTAGATACTGTACTCTATATCATCGACTGCATCCTTATGTAATACATGTATCACTAGCCACTTTAACTATGCCACTTGGTTTACATACTCATCTCATATGTATATACTGTACTCGATATCATCTACTGTATCTTGCCTATGCTGCTCTGTACCATCACTCATTCATATATCCTTATGTACATATTCTTTATCCCCTTACACTGTGTATAAGACAGTAGTTTTTTGGAATTGTTAGTTAGATTACTTGTTCGTTATTACTGCATTGTCGGAACTAGAAGCACAAGCATTTCGCTACACTCGCATTAACATCTGCTAACCATGTGTATGTGACAAATAAAATTTGATTTGATTTGATTTGAAGTGAAAATGTCCAAATTGGGTCCAAATAGCCATTTTCCCTCCCCGGTGTCATGTGACTTGTTAGTGTTACAAGGTCTCAGGTGTGAATGGGGAGCAGGTGTGTTAAATTTGGTGTCATCGCTCTCACACTCCCTCATACTGACTGGTCACTGGAAGTTCAACATGGCACCTCATGGCAAAGAACTCTGTGAGGATCTGAAAAAAAGAATTGTTGCTCTACATAAAGATGGCCTGGGCTATAAGAAGATTGCCAAGACCCTGAAACTGAGCTGCAGCAAGGGTGCCAAGACCATACAGCGGTTTAACTGGACAGGTTCCACTCAGAACAGGCCTCACCATGGTCGACCAAAGAAGTTGAGTGCACGTGCTCAGCGTCATATCCAGAGGTTGTCTTTGGGAAATAGACGTATGAGTGCTGCCAGCATTGCTGCAGAGATTGAAGGGGTGGGGGGTCAGCCTGTCAGTGCTCAGACCATACGCCGTACACTGCATCAAATTGGTCTGCATGGCTGTCGTCAACAGAAGGAAGCCTCTTCTAAAGCTGATGCTCAAGAAAGCCCGCAAACAGTTTGCCGAAGACAAGCAGACTAAGTGTCATAGTGTCATGGTCTGGGGCTGCATGAGTGCTGCCGGCACTGGGGAGCTACAGTTCATTGGGAGAACCATAATTGCCAACATGTACTGTGACATACTGAAGCAGAGCATGATGCCCTCCCTTCGGAGACTGGGCCGTAGGGCAGTATTCCAACATGATAACGACCCCAAACACACCTCCAAGACGACCACTGCCTTGCTAAAGAAGCTTAGGGTAAAGGTGATGGACTGGCCAAGCATGTCTCCAGACCTAAACCCTATTGAGCATCTGTGGGGCATCGTCAAACGGAAGGTGGAGGAGTGCAAGGTCTCTAACATCCACCAGCTCCGTGATGTCGTCATGGAGGAGTGGAAGAGGACTCCAGTGGCAACCTGTGAAGCTCTGGTGAACTCCATGCCCAAGAGGGTTAAGGCAGTGCTGGAAAATGATGGTGGCCACACAAAATATTGACACTTTGGGCCCAATTTGGACATTTTCACTTAGGGGTGTGCTCACTTTTGTTGCCAGCGGTTTAGATATTAATGGCTGTGTGTTGAGTTATTTTGAGGGGACAGCAAATTTACACTGTTATACAAGCTGTACACTCACTACTTTACATTGTAGCAAAGCGTCATTACTTCAGTGTTGTCACATGAAAAGATATACTCAAATATTTACAAAAATGTGAGGGGTGTACTCAATTTTGTGATATACTGTATGTCTATATACAGTGTTGTAACGATTTGCAAATATTTAAAGTACAAAAGGGAAAATAAATAAAAATAAATATGAGTTGTATTTACAATGGTGTTTGTTCTTCTGGTTGCCCCTTTCTTGTGGCAATAGGTCACAAATCTTGCTGCTGTGATGGCACACTGTGGTATTTCACCCAGAAGATATGGGAGGTTATGAAAATTGGGTTTGTTTTCGAATTCTTTGTGGATTTGTGTAATCTGAGGGAAATATGTGTCTCTAATATGGTCATACATTTGGCAGGAGGTTAGGAAGTGCAGCTCAGTTTCCACCTCATTTTGTGGGCAGTGTGCACATAGCCTGTCTTCTCTTGAGAGCCATGTCTGCCTACAACGGCCTTTCTCAGGTCTGCCTACAAGGCTATGCTCAATGAGTCTGTACATAGTCAAAGCTTTCCTTAAGTTTGGGTCAGTCACAGTGGTCAGGTATTCTGCCACTGAGTACTCTCTGTTTAGGGCCAAATAGCATTCTAGTTTGCTCTGTTTTTTTTGTTAATTCTTCCCAATGTGTCAAGTAATTATCTTTTTGTTTTCTCATGATTTGGTTGGGTCTAATTATGCTGCTGTCCTGAGGCTCTGTAGGGTGTGTTTGTGTTTGTGAACAGAGGCCCAGGACCAGGTTGCTTAGGGGACTCTTCTCCAGGTTCATCTCTCTGTAGGTGATGGCTTTGTTATGGAAGGTTTGGGAATCGCTTCCTTTTAGGTGGTTGTAGAATTTAACAGCTCTTTTCTGTATTTTGATCATTAGTGGGTATCGGCCTAATTCTGCTCTGCATGCATTATTTGGTGTTCTACGTTGTACGCGAAGGATATTTTTGCAGAATTCTGCATGCAGTCTCAATTTGCTGTTTGTCCCATTTTGTGAAATCTTGGTTGGTGAGCGGACCCCTGACCTCACAACCATAAAGGGCAATGGATTCTATAACTGATTCAAGTATTTTTAGCCAGATGCTAATTTGTATGTCGAATTTTCTGTTCCTTTTGATTGCGTGGAAGGCCCTTCTTGCCTTGTCTCTTAGCTCGTTCAAAGCTTGGTGGAAGTTACCTGTGGCGCTGATGTTTAGGCTGAGGCGTGTATCGTTTTTTGTGTGCTCTGGGGCAACGGTGTCGAGATGGAATATGTATTTGTGGTCCTGGCGACTGGACCTTTTTTGGAACACCATTATTTTTGTCTTACTGAGATTTAACTTCCTCCCCCTACACTTTTCCCTCTTACATTATTGAAGCCATACAGGTACTGTTTAAGGATCACTTAAAGCTTGTTGTATTCAAGCCACCCTTCAGTCTCCTTACTTTGTATTAATTTCCGTCCCCAGAAGGCAGCTATAGCAGAGCAGGGATATTTTTAAGCAGGCCTCTCTCTGGCTGGCCTAACCCTCCCCAGCCCACCACACCCAGTAGCTCATCTACAGTCTGTCTGGGACACACCAGGGCCAATGAGCTGAGAAAAGACTGGGATGCAGGGTGACAATGGAGAGAGAGAGAAAATAAGAGAGATAAGGGGAGAGAGAGAGAGAGAGAGAGAGAGAGAGAGGGTAAGAGTCAGAGAGAGAGAGAGAGAGAGAGAGAGAGAGAGGGTAAGAGTCAGAGAGAGAGAGAGAGGGTAAGAGTCAGAGAGAGAGAGAGAGAGAGAGAGAGAGAGAGGGTAAGAGTCAGAGAGAGAGTCAGAGAGAGAGAGAGAGAGAGAGAGAGAGAGAGAGAGGGTAAGAGTCAGAGAGAGAGAGAGAGAGAGAGAGAGAGAGTGGGGAGGAAGAAAGAGAAAGATAGGGGTGAAAGAGAAGGGTAGACATGGAGAGAGAGAGAGCGAAAGAAAGAGACAGAAATTGGAGGTAGAGAAACCGAGAGAGAGAATGTGTGAGCTAGTTCACGTGTAGAACTATAAATAATTCCCTTTAAAGCAGACTCCTTTTATTATTCATAAAAGACTGGCATGACCTAGAAACAGCTCTGCTCTGTGGAGCCTATGTCACTGGGCCTGGAGAGAGAGAGAGAGACAGACTGCATGGCATACAGCGGGCATGGAGCTACTGCTGAGGGGGAGAGAGATGGAGAGAGCGACATGTGGGGGAGGGGTGAATAGGAGGGAGGGGTTCAGAAGGGTGTCCAAATGAGAGAGGGGGTGGGTTGAGGGGGTATTTGGATGGTGAAGAGAGAAGGGTAAGTAGATGTAGAGGAAAGGGGAGAGAGAGGGGGTCAAAGTACGTGAGTGGATTCATGGGAGCTGGAGTGAGGGAGTGAGAGAATGCATGGGAGCTGGATGGAGAGAATGCATGGGAGCTGGAGTGAGGGAGTTAGAGACGCATGGGAGCTGGAGTGAGGGAGTGAGAGAACGCATGGGAGCTGGAGTGAGGGAGTGAGAGAATGCATGGGAGCTGGAGTGAGGGAGTGAGAGACGCATGGGAGCTGGAGTGAGAGAATGCATGGGAGCTGGAGTGAGGGAGTGAGAGAATGCAGGGGAGCGGGGGTGAGGGAGTGAGAGTGTGAGAGAATGCAGGGGAGCGGGGGTGAGAAAATGCAGGGGAGCGGGAGTGAGGGTGTGAGAGAATGCAGGGGAGCGGGGGTGAGGGTGTGAGAGAATGCAGGGGAGCGGGGGTGAGGGTGTGAGAGAATGCAGGGGAGCGGGGGTGAGGGAGTGAGAGAATGCAGGGGAGAGGGGTGCGGAAGTGAGAGCTAGGGTGCTGGGGCCCTCCTCTATTGTCTCCCAGGGTGGGAAAGAGGGAATGAGCGGGCTGGGACTGAGAGTCCCTCACTATAGACCAATTACACTTCAATATCAGAGAGGAGGGCTAAAAACAAGAAAACAAGACTCCAGGGGGGGCAGAGAATGTGAGCAAGAAATAGAAACAGAGAAAGGGATATGATGAAGATGGGGTAGAGACAGGAAATTAGAAACTAATAGAGAGGGTAGATAGAGAGCTGAAACACTGTGGAAAACCTGATAGCAGATAGCCTATTAGTGTGAGTCTCTCAGTCTCCTCTCTGCTAATAGTGCTGTAGATGGAGAGAGAGAGATGAAAAGATGGAGCGAGAGATCAATGGTATCAGAGGAGAAGAAGAGAGGAAGACAGACCAATAGGCCGTCAGCAGTCAAATAGATTTAATTCAAACCCCCCGCAACTCATTTCAGAACCATGCCATCGATGATCAAGCCGACGCTCGCCCCCAGCACAAACAACTAATCTGATTGGCTCTCGGAGGGTCATGGTGTCCAATCAGGGCTGTTTGTCATGACAAAGCTCTTCCCTTCTAGGAAGGTGAGTCAACGTTTCCTAAACACCACCCGAAGCGGCCAGCAGAGACAAAATAATCCAATACAGACGCCACATCTTGCTTTAATAAAGGTTTCGTATGTTGAAAGCTGCTCTAATGTCCACACACACACACACACACACACACACACACACACACACACACACACACACACAAAGCAATAGTGTGCCAGGTTGTTTTTCCCAAAACGAGGTCGGGTGGCTCAGCCCAAATACATGCACCTCCTGTCATGACTCTCCTGAACCGAAGTATCAGGTTACAGTGGGCCCGCTCTACAGCGCCCTCTCTCTCCCACAGAGGGGGAGAGGGGTGAAGTTGGCCGTTTTATGACGGTCCTAAATACCTTGTAGAAACTCTGCTTTATGGCTCTGCAGGATGGAGGGGAAAGAAACATTTTGTTACAAGGAGATTCCTCCCGTCTAAACTCCAACATCAAAAGGCTGGATAATGAAACAATATTTCTATAATCCAAACATTGGGAATAGTCCATGGGTATTTAAAGAATAACAGTGTCCAACAGTTATTGTTTTGTGCTATCATGAAGGACGGTATAACTAAATAACTGTACCTCTACAAATGTATACGTCCCAGTTATCAGATTCACATTTAAATTTTGTGGAACTTATATGATTAAATATGAAACTATTTGTGAGAAGATGTAATGTGATGTTAGCCTTCTAAATGAGAGAATTGTTTTTCATATAACGTCTTAACCAGTCAGTGACCACACCCACGTAAGCAGAGACTTTATGTTGGTGTCATGGGATGCCACTTTTGCCAGAGCGCATTAACATATTAACATATTACACCAAGCAGGCGGACGGTGTTGAACCGGACGTAAATATGCACACTGCAATTTTTTCGAATGAGCGGCCGTTCATGTGCAAAGTATTCGCATTTCCATGAGCATAGTTTTCAGCTATGTGTACGATAGTGGAATTCCTTTGGCTCTACCTTTCCCTCTCTTTTGAATCCGCCATTTTGTGTTCAGGCCATCATATCGGTTTAGTCCACTAGGGACTTTTCATTGCATTGTGTCGTAATCAATGTGTAAACTATCCTGTTTGTGTGTTTATGTAATTCTGTGTGAATATTTAGTTAGTTAGTAAATAAATAATTAAGCCAATTTGTATATCGCTGATTCATCATTTATTCTAGGGTTTGTGCAGATATCCAAGAGTTTTGCGATATTCAGAATGAGACTGATAAGGTAAAAAAGAATGAATGAATTGACTGTGACTGATGTAAGAGATATTTATATCTTTAGAGTTTAGTCAGGAGATAGTAACTCGTTAAATAACTTTTCCCGTGGTGACCCAGATTACTATTTAATTAATTGTTATATGATTAATTTAATCACGTAGTGATTGAACGTGGTATGTAATTATTTGATAGAATAACAGTCAAACACATTAATGATAGTCACGACACTCCCATTGGTGACAGATGGGTCAGAAGATGGGTCATATAGGTGGAGGAGTTCTGACTGTGTGGCTGACTAGCACTGGCTCAGCGAGTTCATATCCTTATGGATGGGGAGGAATTTTGAGATTGGAACTCTGATTGTGTGTATTAACAGGTTGAACCCAGGGGCACCTCAGCTGTCAATCACAGTGAGTAGGTCTCTATGGGAGGGCTTTACATTTACAGTTGAAGTCGAAAGTTTACATACACTTAGGTTGGAGTCATTAAAACTCATTTTTCAACCACTCCACAAATGTCTTGTTAACAAACTATAGTTTTGGCAAGTCGGTTAGGACATCTACTTTGTGCATGACACAAGTCATTTTTCCAACAATTGTTTACAGACAGATTATTTCACTTAGAATTCACTGTATCACAATTCCAGTGGGTCAGAAGTTTACATACACTATGTTGACTGTGCCTTTAAACAGCTTGGGAAATTCCAGAAAATAATGTCATGGCTTTAGAAGCTTCTGATAGGCTAATTGACATAATTTGAGTCAATTGGAGGTGTAGCTGTGGATGTATTTCAAGGCCTACCTTCAAACCCAATGCCTCTTTGCTTGACATAATGGGAAAATCAGCCAATACCTCAGGAAAAAATTGTAGACCTCCACAAGTCTGGTTCATCCTTGGAAGCAATTTCCAAATGCCTGAAGGTACCATGTTCATCTGTACAAACAATAACATGCAAGTATAAACACCATGGGACCACGCAGCTGTCATACCGCTCAGGAAGGAGATGCATTCTGTCTCCTAGAGATGAATGTACTTTGGTGCGAAAAGTGCAAATCAATCCCAGAACAACAGCAAAGGACCTTGTGAAGATGCTGGAGGAAACAGGTACAAAAGTATCTATATCCACAGTAAAACAAGTCCTATATCGACATAACCTGAAAGGCCACTAAGCAAGGAAGAAGCCACTGCTCCAAAACCGCCATAAAAAAGACAGACTGGTTTGCAACTGCACATGGGGACAAAGATCATACTTTTTGGAGAAATGTCCTGAGAGGTCTGATGAAACAGAAATAGAACTGTTTGGCCATAACGCCCATCGTTATGTTTGGAGGAAACAGGCGGAGGCTTGCAAGCTGAAGAACACCATCCCAATCGTGAAGCACGGGAGTGGCAGCATCATGTTGTGGGGGTGCTTTGCTGCAGGAGGGACTGGTGCACTTCACAAATAGACGACATCACGAGGAAGGACAATTATGTGGATATATTGAAGCAACATCTCCCAAATGGACAATGACCCCAAGCATACTTCCAAAGTTGTGGCAAAATGGCTTAAGGACAACAAAGTCAAGGTATTGGAGTGGCCATAACAAATCCCTGACCTCAACCCTATAGAAAATTTGTGGGCAGAACTGAAAAAGCGTGTGCGAGCAAGGAGACCTACAAACCTGACTCAATTACACCAACTCTGTCAGGAGGAATGGGCCAAAATTCACCCAACTTATTGTGGGAAGCTTGTAGAAGGTTACCCAAAACTTTTGACCCAAGTTAAACAATTTAAAGGCAATGCTACCAAATACTAATTGAGTGTATGTAATCTTCTGACCCACTGGGAATGTGATGAAAGAAATAAAAGCTGAAAGAAATCCTTCTCTCTAGTATTATTCTGACATTTCACATTCTTAAAATAAACTGGTGATCCTAACTGACAAAGACAGGGCATTTTTACTAGGATTAAATGTCAGGAATTGTGAAAAACCGAGTTTAAATGTATTTGGCTAAGGTGTATGTAAACTTCCGACTTCAACTGTATGTTGAATCTTCCTGAGGCAGAGGGGAGATTAGGGCAAGTGTTAGTGTTATTTAATATAGGGAGGAAAAGTTTGCAAAAAAGGACTGTCGTTGCTCCAACGTGTCCCTAACCATAAACATCCAAGCCTTTCTTAAAATCAATACACAGAAGTATATATTTTTAAACCTGCATTTTTAGCTAAAAGAAAGGTTACCAGGCAATATTAATCAGGTGAAATTGTGTCACTTCTCTTGCGTTCATTGCACGCAGAGTCAGGGTATATGCAACAGTTTGGGCCACCTGGCTCATTGCGAACTAATTTGGCAGAATTTTACATAATTATGACATAACATTGAAGGTTGTAACAGCAATATTTAGACTTATGGATGCCACCCGTTAGATAAAATACGGAACGGTTCCGTATTTCACTGAAATAATAAAAGTTTTGCTTTCAAAATGATAGTTTCCGGATTCAAACATATTAATGACCTAATGCTCGTATTTCTGTGTGTTATTATGATATAACTAAGTCTATGATTAAATAGAGCCGTCTGAATGAGCGAGGGTAGGCACCAGCTGTCTCGTAAGCATTCATTCAAACAGCACTTTGGTGCGTATTGCCAGCAGCTCTTCGCAAAGCTTCAAGCATTGCGCTGTTTGTGACTTCAAGCCTATCAACTCCCGAGACTAGGCTTGTGTAACCAATGTGAAATGGCTAGCTAGCTAGTGGGGTGCACGCTAATAGCGTTTCAAACGTCACTCGCTCTGAGACTTGGAGTAGTTGTTCCCCTTGCTCTGCATGGGTAACGCTACTTCGAGGGTGGCTGTTCTCGATGTGTTCCTGGTTCGAGCCCAGATAGGGGGCGAGGAGAGGGACGGAAGCTATACTGTTACACTGGCAATACTAAAGTGCCTATAAGAACATCCAATAGTCAAAGGTATATGAAATACAAATTGTACAGAGAGAAATAGTCCTATAATTCCTATAATAACTACAATCTAAAACGTCTTACCTGGGAATATTGAAGACTCATGTTAAAAGGAACCACCAGCTTTCATATGTTCTCATGTTCTGAGTAAGGAACTTAAAAGTTAGCTTTCTTACATGGCACATATTGCACTTTTACTTTCTTCTCCAACACTTTGTTTTTGCATTATTTAAACCAAATTGAACATGTTTCATTATTTATTTGAGGGTAAATTGATTTTATTGATGTATTATATTAAGTTAAAATAAGTGTTAATTCAGTATTGTTGTAATTGTCATTATTACAACAAAAAAAAAAAACATCGGCTAATTAATCGGTATCTGCTTTTTTTTGGGTCCTCCAATAATCGGTATCGGCGTTGAAAAATCGACCTCTACTGAGTACTGAAGTCAGATACAACCAACATGGGACTACTGAGACCTAGGGCTATATTCTCTTCTCACCCTGTACTTGTCATTTTTATACGAAACAATTTTCTAAATTTCTCTCCATTCTGGCCCTCCTCTTGTCTTTCTTAAAATCCCTTCTCTCCTGCAGAGATCTTGACCATCTCCTGGACCCTGCTGTGTGTGTGTGTGTGTGTGTGTGTGTGTGTGTGTGTGTGTGTGTGTGTGTGTGTATGTGTGTGTGTGTGTGTGAGATACATCTCAATGACGTTGAAATGAAGGCTTGGGGATTGAGGCAGTGGCCTCACTGTGGGCAGCTGTCCAGGATGACAAAGACATTTCCCAAAGAGCCCCTGACGTGATGGTGGTTCACCACATTCCAAAACCTAACTCTGTTGTGATGTAGGTGGTGAAAACAACCCCTGTTTTCCTCCATCATGGCCCCCAAACCACTAATTCACTTCATTCATTTTTCAAACCTCCACGAACTGCTGATCCTACAGACAGACAGGGAGTAGAGGGAAAGAGAGAGGGAGGGAGGGAGCGAGGAAGAGGGGGGAAAAGAAGAGGGAGGGAGGAAAGAAATACAGGGTTTAAGGATGGAGAAAGAGATAGTGAGAGAAAGCAAAAGAGAGCGAGAGAGTGAGAGAGGAAGAGAAGGAGAGAGAAAGCAAGGGAACGAGGGAGAGCCCAGGATCCCTGACAGAAAGAGCCCCTCTCTCTATTCTACACATCAGAGGCCAAATGGAAATCAATTCCACACTAATGCAAACGTGCTGTGTCAGTCTCTGAACTGTGCTATAGTGGTAAACTGTCTAAAGAACCTGCACACAAAACAAACAGAATGTAGTGCATACATACACAAACACAACCCTTACAAAATAAACAGATATACAGAACTGTACATGCATGAGTATGCAAACAGACACATTGAAGTATATTCTCTACATATACACACACAAGTTCTTTCTCTCTCTCCCCTTCTACCTACATAATGTTCTTGTTAGGCAGTAAAACCTTGCTCACTGGTCTTACTCCCCATGCTGCATCACCATGACAACCAACAGCATCCCTGCCGTTGCCTTGGCAACAACACTTCTTTCCCTGGAGGTGGGAAGTTGGGGTGTGTCAGGGGTATGTATGTGTGCTGCTTAGCTGAAGCAGAGCAAGAGGAAACACACAGTGGGATGCAGTGTGTGTGTGTACCAGATAAGGAAGCCAAAATAGGCTGTGGAACGGGTGGACACAAACCACTTCAAAAAGCTGCACCACAGATCCAGATCCCCTCTCTGTCTGCTGAGAATATTCTGTTAGAAAACCAAACTTCTGTTCAGGTCAAAATAACACAATATCACTGAGACAGCTTGTCTTCACACCTAATAAAATGACTTAGTGAGGCCCTTCCAGACTAAGTAGAATAACCACTAGCTATAACTCATGTGTTAAAAGCTGAAATAGTCCAAATAGTCCTAAATATGGTCTCAGAATCTCAGCCTCATCCTGGGTCATTTGGCCTAATTACAGACTGATCCAGTGGACTAAAGTGCCCTCAGTGTATGTGTGTGTGTGTGTGTGTGTCGTCTAGCAGGGAGGGTTCTGGGCACGCTCACTGGAGGACCACGATGATGTCCAGTCTACCACGCTGTCACTTCTCTTGAGCAGGTCCACATGGAGACAAAGACAAGGACTGGGCCTGTAAGGACACTAAGAAACAGTGTCAACACATACAACACCGTCTGAGAGGCGTGGAGCCCGTCTGGTCCCCGGGAGACCCCCAACTCACACACACACACACACACACACACACACACACACACACACACACACACACACACACACACACACACCCCATCTTGTACCAATCAGATGCCTCACTTCACCTTGACAATATCTCTTCTTAAAATCTGATTTGAAACCTAACCCTAACCACACTGCTAACCTTATGCCTAACCTTAAATGAAATATGCATTTTTACAATATAGCCATGATATACTCTCCAGCTTTACTTTAACACTGGGAATGACTTGGCCTTTTTATAAGACTGCCTCTCTACTCAGAACGGATGGAGGGCCAGAGGCTGAACATTATTAATATATGTGGGGGAATTACAGTACAGTAGATTCAAGGGATGTACAGTATCCATTTCATCTGCCTCCCAGTTGCCATGGCAACATGAGCTACGCCTCCTCTTCTCTGTGAGTACGTGTGTGTGTGTGTGTGTGTGTGTATGCTTGCATTCATGCGTGACTGTGTGTGTGTGTATCAAAGACTGAGAATGAAGTTAGCAAAAATGGTAGTTGTAAAGCCTCCAGTGTAACACCATAGAGATGAGAGGACATATTGATTGAGTGTCAGATGAGATGTGATGTCATGTCATGGGGTGGGGGTGCAAATAAAGGTCATAGAGGAGCAATTATGACTGAGCCATCTGTGCCACTATCCCTCCCTCCCTCCCTCTGCTACCCTCTCTCCCTCCCTCTCTCCCTCTGCTACCTCCCTCCCTCCCTCCCTCTGCTACCCTCTCTCCCTCCCTCTGCTACCCTCTCTCCCTCCCTCCCTCTGCTACCCTCCCTCCCTCCCTCCCTCCCTCTCTCCCTCCCTCCCTCTGCTCCCTCTCTCCCTCTCTCCCTCTGCTACCCTCTCTCCCTCCCTCTGCTACCCTCCCTCCCTCCCTCTGCTACCCTCCCTCTCTCTGCTACCCTCCCTCCCTCTACTACCCTCCCTCCCTCCCTCCCTCTGCTACCCTCTCTCCATCCTCATTCACCCTTTCTTCTCCTTGTCCATCCTACAAATGCCTGTATCACACCTCCAGTGATGTAGTGGTCGTCACTCACAAAATGGAATCTCACCTAATCTTCTTAGATCGCTCCCTTACTGAATCATGCCCCCAAACTGTAGCCTCCTCAACAGTGCATTGTGCAACATCAAACATGGCTTTATTTCCCCAGAATAGAATAGGATGGGTGAGAGTCGGGGCTGTAATCCCATAGTTTAATATGATGAATTAGCCACAAGATTTTCTTCGCATAACACTACATCATTCATCCCTGGTTGTGTGTGTGTGTGTGTGTGTGTGTGTGTGTGTGTGTGTGTGTGTCACCTGTGAGTAGAGGGTGGTGCGGTCTGCCTAATGCATCACCAGGGGCACACTGCCTGCCCTCCAGGACACCTACAGCACCCGATGTCACAGGAAGGCCAAAAAGATCATCGACAACCACCAGAGCCACTGCCTGTTCACCCCATTATCATCCAGAAGGCGAGGTCAGTACAGGTGCATCAAAGCAGGGACCGAGAGACTGGAAAACAGCTTCTATCTCAAGGCCGTCAGACTGTTAAATAGCCATCAATAGCCGGCTTCCACCCGGTTACTCAACCCTGCACTTTTAAGGCTGCTGCCCCATATAACATAGACATGGAATCACTGGTCACTTTAATAATAATGGAATACTAGTCACTTTAATAATGTTTACATACTGTTTTACTCATTTCATATGTATATACTGTATTCTGCTGTATTCTAGTCAACGCCACTCAGACATTGCTCGTCCTAATATTTATATATTTCTTAATTCCATTATTTTCCTTTTAGATTTGTGTGTATTGTTCTGAATTGTTAGATACTACTGCACTGGAACATCTGCTAAATATGTGTATACGACAAATACAATTTGATTTGATTTCATACAACCTTTGGGGGAGAGGAGGGGTTGAGATGGAAATGGAGAGGGGTGTTAAGAGGAGGGAGAGGGGTGAGGACAGGGTAGGGTGTAGTCAAAACTATTTCTCTGGTCTGGGAATGCATTGTGAGTAAGGGAGTGAGCTAAGTAAGTATGCTGAGAGAACAAGCTGGAAAAATAGCCTTATATAGTCATGGGTACCGAGAGGTGCGTTCGTGTTGGGCTAAACGGGGTACTGAGAGTGGCTGGGCTAAACGGTACACAAATCACAAATAAAGTGACACATTTCAATGAGGTCTGTGTGTGTGTGCGTGTGTGTGTGTGTGTGTGTGTGTGTGTGTGTGTGTGTGTGTGTGTGTGTGTGTGTGTGTGTGTGTGTGTGTGTGTGCGCGTGTGTGTGTGTGTGCATGTGTGCGCGTGTGTGTGAGTATGCCTGCCAGTGAAGGCTCCTTGGAGGAGGAAGGAGAAAATAGTGGAACATTCAAAAAGTTATTATTTTTAGACAAAACTATCCTAAATATATTAACATCACCAAAAAACGAATTAAAACACACTCTTTTGCAATGAAAAAAACTTATCCAGCTAATTTAACCTGCTCAACATCCTGACTCAAACAGAGAGGAATGCTATTTATGTTAGCTAGCTGGCTAAGGCTATCCAACACTGCAACTCTTCCAAGGTAAACTGGTTTTACAAATGTATTGCCACTGTGGCCCACCGTAACTGCTAAACTACTTGCTGTACACACTGTACTGTGTGATTGTACACATGGATTGGAATGTGGGTTTATTAACGAGTTAGTTCTAGTTTGTTGACTATAACGTTAATATGGTGACAACGACATAGGCTGTGTAACGGTGATGGTATGAAGGTTTAGCTTGAAGAAGTTTTTACACTGCTGTTGCGTTGTGCACTGAAGTCCACAATCGAAGGGAAAAGTTGAGAAGAGGAGAGCGGATAGATGAGAGAAGGAATTATACATCAACCAAAGTGATGATGCTGTATGTGGCCGCTATGAAAGTTAACTGTGTGTGCGGGTGACGAGGGGTGTATTCATTCCACGGATTCTGTTGCAAAACATTTCTTAAACAGAAGCAAACGGAACATGTATTAAGGGATGGAGGGAGAGAAAGGGTGGGGGACATGGGCAGGCACAGATGAGGCTTGGACGAGCACAAGGGCTGGGGTAGGGTTCAGGCGTGTGTGATTTTCTGCAACAGCAAGTAGCACAGCTGAAGCTGGATCTGTGACACCCCTAGGGAGTAGAGTGGCTCATGGCAGTCAGGGCTGGGACATCTGTGGCTCTGAAGAAGGGGGTCACACAAACACACACAGAAAAACATACACACATAAATAGGCCTACGCAAAGACACAGAGATGACACGCACACACACAAAATACACACAGTAGACAAAAACATTAGCACACACACACAAACACATTACCCACACATTACCAGAAAAAGCCTTTCTGGGAAAGAGGTCGCACACAGACACTCTCTGCTCTTTGACTGCCGTTCACATCTCAACAAGAATAAGTGTCACCCCATCACACAGATGTACTCCGCAAGCCACACATGTCCTTTACTATGCTGTACACACAAACACACACTAGTGATGTGCGGGTTGTCTCATAACCGGCGGTCCCCACAGTTATATCCACTGGGCGGGCTGCTTTAGGGTCATGCAATATTGTGTGGATGAAGGGCAAGAGGATGGAATAAAGAGAAAACAATGCAATAAAATCGCTAAGTGTATCATTCCTGCGTAATTCATACTGCACAGCCCCTGAAGCCTACAACTTAGGGCTCAACTGTAGCGTGACAAATACACACAAATTGTCAAATGCTTTTGGGAACTTGGGCAGAAAAAGTTAACATTGAGGCAAAAAGGACAATGTCGGAGTTTAATTTAATAATAGAAAATCGATGAAATGGAGAGTTGAAAATAAATCGAATGGAAGACCAGAACAGTAGCTTAATGTCTGGGAAAGATTTGGTGAAGTGGTAAAAGAAGATGATATGTTATGTGTGATGATTGTGAGGTGTTAAACAAATTTCACAGTCACAAGATGGGGACTTCAAGGTAACTGTACTGTTCCGATGGGTTAAATGGAATAGTAGCCAAACTGAAATCTGGACACTGACTTTAGGTCTATAACCTCTCACATAGCGTAATATAACATTAACTCCAGCAGAATTAAGCTTTTATTGCAGTAAAATGATACACCAAATGTCAAATTTGACTCGGGAACAGGATTGGAGAAATATATTTGATTTCTTTCAGCATCCTGAGAGAATGAATGTAGCGTTAGGGACCATCTGTAAAGGTGCTAGCTTTGCATTTCCTTAAAACCAGGATGTGGGTTATTGCATTTTCTCCCCAGTCCCTAAAAGTCTTTGCAGAGCTAGAGAAGCAGAGACGAAAGAGAAAACAAACTTTAACGTTGTCAACTAGATTGAAACATTAATTCTATCGATTTATAGCACTCTGTTGAGCAAGGGTCTATGGAGTCTTCTAGGGCAACAAGTAATGACAGAGGAGAAGCTGTATGTATCTAATTATAGACAAATGGACAAACAAATAGCCTACCAAAATGTTGGAAATGACAAGCAGAAACATAGGCCTATCTAAAAGGGCCTGTCAAAAAATTGCATTGCATTTTCTATATTTGCGGGTTAGATTTGAGTGCAGGCCTCAGATTTTCCCTTCACATCAAATCAAGTCAAATGTTATTTGTCACATGTACCGAATACAACAGGTGTAGACCTTACAGTGAAGTGCTTCCTTACAAGCCCTTAACCAACAATATACAGTGGGGCAAAAAAGTATTTAGTCAGCCACCAATTGTGCAAGTTCTCCCACTTAAAAAGATGAGAGGCCTGTAATTTTCATCATAGGTACACTTCAACTATGACAGACAAAATGAGAATTTTTTTTCCAGAAAATCACATTGTAGGATTTTTTATGAATTTATTTGCAAATTATGGTGGAAAATAATTATTTGGCCACCTACAAACAAGCAAGATTTCTGGCTCTCACAGACCTGTAACTTCTTCTTTAAGAGGCTCCTCTGTCCTCCACTAGTTACTTGTATTAATGGCACCTGTTTGAACTTGTTATCAGTATAAAAGACACCTGTCCACAACCTCAAACCGTCACACTCCAAACTCCAATATGGCCAAGACCAAAGAGCTGTCAAAGGACACCAGAAACAAAATTGTAGACCTGCACCAGGCTGGGAAGACTGAATCTGCAATAGGTAAGCAGCTTGGTTTGAAGAAATCAACTGTGGGAGCAATTATTAGGAAACGGAAGACATACAAGACCACTGATAATCTCCCTCGATCTGGGGCTCCACGCAAGACCTCACCCCGTGTGGTCAAAATAATCACAAGAACGGTGAGCAAAAATCCCAGAACCATGCAAGTGAATGGAAGACACTGGGATTTTTGCTCACCGTTCTTGTGATTATTTTGACCACACGGGGTGAGGTCTTGCGTGGAGCCCCAGATCGAGGGAGATTATCAGTGGTCTTGTATGTCTTCCGTTTGACCTGCAGAGAGCTGGGACCAAAGTAACAAACCCTACCATCAGTAACACACTTCGCCGCCAGGGACTCAAATCCTGCAGTGTCAGACGTGTCCCCCTGCTTAAGCCAGTACATGTCCAGGCCCGTCTGAAGTTTGCTAGAGAGCATTTGGATGATCCAGAAGAAGATTGGGAGAATGTCATATGGTCAGATTAAACCAAAATAGAACTTTTTGGTTAAAAACTCAACTCGTTGTGTTTGGAGGACAAAGAACGCTGAGTTGCATCCAAAGAACACCATACCCACTGAGAGGCATGGGGGTGGAAACATCATGCTTTGGGGCTGTTTTTCTGCAAAGGGACCAGGACGACTGATCCGTGTAAAGGAAAGAATGAATGGGGCCATGTATCGTGAGATTTTGAGTGAAAACCTCCTTCCATCAGCAAGGGCACTGAAGATGAAACGTGGCTGGGTCTTTCAGCATGACAATGATCCCAAACACACCGCCCGGGCAATGAAGGAGTGGCTTCGTAAGAAGCATTTCAAGGTCCTGGAGTGGCCTAGCCAGTCTCCAGATCTCAACCCCATAGAAAATCTTTGGAGGGAGTTGAAAGTCCGTGTTGCCCAGCAACAGCCCCAAAACATCACTGCTCTAGGGGAGATCTGCAACAGTGTGTGAAAACCTTGTGAAGACTTACAGAAAATGTTTGACCTCTGTCATTGCCAACACAGGGTATATAACAAAGTATTGAGATTAACTTTTGTTATTGTCCAAATACTTATTTTCCACCATAATTTGCAAATAAATTCATTAAAAATCCTAAAATTCTCATTTTGTCTGTCATAGTTGAAGTGTACCTATGTTGAAAATTACAGGCCTCTCTCATCTTTTTAAGAGGGAGAACTTGCACAATTGGTGGCTGACTAAATCCTTTTTTGCCCCACTGTAGTTTTAAGAAAATACACAAAAAAAGTAAGAGATAAGAATAACAAATAATTAAAGAGCAGCAGTAAATAACAATAGCGGGGCTATATACAGGGGTACGGGTACAAAGTCAATGTGCGGGAGCACCGGTGTCGAGGTAATTTAGGTAGTATGTACATGTAGGTAGAGTTATTAAAATGACTATGCATAGATAATAGCAGAGAGTTGCAGCAGTGTAGAAGAGCGTGGGGGGGAGTAATGCAAATAGTCCGGGTTGCCATTTGATTAGCTGTTAAGGAGCTGTTTAGAAGCCTCTTGGACCTAGACTTGGTGCTCCGGTACCGCTTGCCGTGTGGTAGCAGAGAGAACAGTCTATGACAAGGATGGCTGGAGTCTGAACATTTTTAGGGCCTTCCTCTGACACCGCCTGGTATAGAGATCCTGGATGGCAGGAAGCTTGACCCCAGTGATGTACTGGGCCGTACGCACTACCCTCTGTAGTGCCTTGCGGTCGGAGGCCGAGCAGTTGCAGTACCAGGCAGTGATGCAACCCGTCAGGATGCTCTCGATGGTGCAGCTGCAAAACCTTTTGAGGATTTGAGGACCCATGCCAAATCTTTTCAGTCTCCTGAGGGGGAATAAGTTTTGTTGTGCCCTCTTCACAACTGTTTTGGTGTGCTGGGACCATGTTAGTTTGTTGGTGATGTGGATGCCAAGGAACTTGAAGCTCTCAACCTGCTCCACTACAGCCCTGTTGATGAGAATGGGGGCGTGCTCGGTCCTCCTTTTCCAGTAGTCCACGATCATCTCCTTTGTCTTGATCACATTGAGGAAGAGGTTGTTGTCCTTGCACCACATGGTCAGGTCTCTGACCTCCTCTCTATAGGCTGTCTCATCATTGTCGTTAATCAGGCCTACCATTGTTGTGTCATCAGCAAACTTAATGATGGTGTTGGAGTCGTGCCTGGCCGTGTAGCCATGAGTGAACAGGGAGAACAGGAGGGGACTGAGCACGCACCCCTGAGTGTTGAGGAGCAGCGTTGCGGATGTGTTGTTACCTACCCTTACCACCTGGGGGCGGCCAGTCAGGAAATCCAGGATCCAGTTGCAGAGGGAGCTGTCTAGTCCCAGGGTCCTTAGCTTAACGATGAGCTTTGAGGGCACTGTGGTGTTGAACGCTGAGCTGTAGTCAATGAACAGCATTCTCACATAGGTGTTCCCTTTGTCCAGGTGTGAAAGGGCAGTGTGGAGTACAATAGAGATTGCATCATCTGTGGATCTGTTAGTGCGGTATGCAAACTGGAGTGGGTTTCAGGTTTCTGGGATAATGGTGTTGATGTGAGCCATGACCAGCCTTTCAAAGCATTTCATGGCTACAGACGTGAGTGCTACAGGTCGGTAGTTATTTCGGAAGGTTACCTTAGTGTTCTTGGGCACAGGGATTATGGTGGTCTGCTTGAAACATGTTGGTATTACAGACTCAGACAGGGAGTGGTTGAAAATGTCAGTGAAGACACTTGCCAATTGGTCAGCGCATGCTCGGAGTACACATCCTGGTAATCCGTCTGGCCCTGTGGTCTTGTGAATGTTGACCTGTTTAAAGGTCTTACTCACATTGGCTGCGTAGAGCGTGATCACACATTTGTCCAGAACAGCTGATGCTCTCATCACATATAGTCGAGCAGTTGCGGATGGGTTATTAGCAATTGCCGGAGGGTGCGGGTGAACAAACAGTTGACCCGTAAATCACTAACATACACACACGGGTCTACTAACGTTCATATATCCCCATTTTTAATTGATCTAAATATAAAGTTACATCTATTTCATTCACCCCGTCACAGTAAGAGAGATGCACCAGGGCTTAAAAATAACTTAAGAGTACAGAGGTTTCTATTCTAAGGTATAGCATCAGTAGCTACTGTACAGCTCCATGTCTCAGTAGCCACATGAAACAAGCTGCATCTGTCTGAGGAATACAAGCCATACTATGGGGAAAAAAAATACTGTAGAAAGGCATCCTTCCTAACAGTCTTCCTTCCCTCCTTAGTTCCTTCCTTGTTCTTGTTTAAGTTATTCACTGATCTGACATGGTACCTTGCTAGAACTCTTCCAATCTCTAATACATCAGTGAATATCTAAAGGAATAGGCAGGAAATAATCCTTTATACACATTCTACTACAGCCTAATACCAATAGCATGTACACCTCCAAGACAGATATCAGCCAGGTATCAGGTTTTCCCCTGGTCTAGACGACATACTTTAGTCTGCAGGCGAGGTAATCACTTTTCTGTTTTAATCAGTCTCTTCTTACCACTGCTAGAGACGGAGACAAAGGAGAGAGAGAAGGAGAGAGTGGGAGGACCATTTTTGGGATTCCATTCTTGAGGCTTTGTGGTTAGCTAGCGAGAAGAACATCATTCTTGTGAGTCTCTGTATTTCTGAGAGCTGCTGATCCCTCTCTGTAAGAATGTGACACTGAGATGATTGAAATCCCCATGTTTGTCTCTGTCTGACATTTCTGTCTAACATCTCATGAGGCATATCTAAGCTTTCGATTCAGACTCAAGGCCACAGCTCAAAAGATACAAATCTACTAGTGGTTTTGGAAAGCCACTGACCATTTTATGTTCTCTTTGTGAAACAACCACTACTGAATAGTGAATACTCCTGTGAATTCTCCTCTATAGCCCCAAAACATTTTGGGAAGTTTTCCAGAGCTTGTCCATGTCAAGGATCCAAAAGCACATTTCAAGTGTTCTATTCAGATGCAAGGCTACGGTTCTGGAATTGTCAAGATGCTTCAGTGCTTTTGGACAATTTCAGTTCTGTGAAAACACTTATGTCTTCAGTTTGTCATTGCAAACTACCTATTGTACTAAAGAAATCGGTCCATATCCAGGTTGGGTCAAACTCAGCACTGGCCCATTCTGAGCCACCGTTCCATCTGTCCCACGCTCCACATTGCTAACATGCTAATGGATAATGGCTGATAGCTATAGCAGATGGAAAATTGCTGCCTGCCGAACCAGCGGTTGCTGAGGCAGGGAAATTGCTGGATGAACATTTCCACAGATAATGACTAGGGAATTTGGCCAGGGACGCATGCTGCAAACGTCCCACTGTACATCACTAAATTGAGGACCCTTGGACTGAACACCTCCCTATGCAACTGGATTTCCACACGGGCTGCCCCCAGGTGGTAAGGGTAGGTATTGACAAGGGGGCCCCTCGGGGGTGTGTGCTTAGTCCTCTCCTGTGCTCCCTGTTCACCCACGAATGCTTGGCCGCAAATGACTCCAACACCATCATTAAGTTTGCTGATGACAGAGTGGTGGTAGGCCTGATCTCTGACGACGATGTGACAGCCTATAGGGAGGAGGTCAGTGACCCATCAGCAAGGAGGTCAGCCAATGTCAGTGAACGTCAGCAAGACAAATAATCTGATTATGGAGTACAGGAAACGGAAGGCCGAGCACATCGACAGAGCTGTAGTGGAGCGGGAAGTTTTTCGGTGTCCACATCCCTAAGGAAATAACATGGCCCACACACACCAACACAGTCATGAAGAAGGCACGACAATGCCTCTTTCCCCTCAGGAGGCTGAAAAGATTTGGCATGGGCCCTCAGATCTTCAAAATGTTTTACAGCTGCACCATTGAGAGCATCTTGACTGGCTGCATCACCGCTTGGTATGGCAACTGCTATCCAAAAGCAAAGCGCCACAGAGGGTACTGCGTACAGCCCAGTACATCACTGGGGCCAAGCTCCCTGCCATCCAGGACCTCTATACCAGGCAGTGTCAGAAGAAGGCCCTAAATTGTCAAAGACTCCAGCCACCCAAGTCATAGAGTGTTCTCTCTGCTACAGCACGGCAAGCGGTACCTATGCACCAAATCTGGAATCAACAAGACCCTGAACAGCTTCTACCCCCAAGCCATAACACTGCTAAAAGGTTAGTTAAATAGTTAACCAAATAGCTACATGGACTATCTGCATTGATCCCCCCCTTTGCACTAACTCTTTTGGCTCATCACATACAGTGTACGCTGCTGCTACTGCTTATCATCTATCCTATTGCCTCCTCACTTTACCCTTAACTATATGTACAGACTGTATCTACCTCAATTACTTAATACGCCTGCACATCCACTCGTTACTCATAGCCTGTGTATATAGCCAAGTCATCTTAACTATTTGTGTATTCATTCCTTGTGTGATTATCTTTCTATTTGTATATATATTTGATTGATTTGGTGTTCATTGGGTTTCTTTACTTGTGAAGACCAAACACAAAACTATTGTCCTTGTTTATGTAGAAGACAGCTTCAAGGTTCTAGGTACAGGCATTGATGCCAGGTACAGTACTGACGCTAGGTACAGGCATTGATGCCAGGTACAGTACTGACGCTAGGTACAGGCATTGATGCCAGGTACAGTACTGACGCTAGGTGCAGGCATTGATGCCAGGTACAGTACTGACTCTAGGTACAGGCATCGATGCCAGGTACAGTACTGACGCTAGGTACAGGCATTGATGCCAGGTACAGTACTGACACTAGGTACAGGCATTGATGCTAGATAATGATGCTATGTACAGGCATTGATGCTAGATAATGATGCTATGTACAGGCATTGATGCTAGGCACAGGCATTGATGCTAGATAATGATGCTATGTACAGGCACTGATGCTAGGTACAGGCACTGATGCTAGGTACAGGCATTGATGATGCAATATAGAGATGATAAAGGTCAATAACAAGAGAAATGTGCTCTATTATGACAAGCTGAGCTCAGACTAGCACCCTGTGGGATTTAGCCTCTCCCAATCAGAACATGTTTCTGTAGATTTCTGACCTCAGTGTGCCAGTCTGTCAGAGCCACTATGTCAACACCAGCTAGGCAGCTACCCAGAGCACGTCGTCACCTCCAGGCTACCTCCCAAAACTCCCCAATCAGCACAGAGGGGCAGTGTCACTCTCTCTCCTCAACAGATTCTGTCTCAAAGGACACAACCAGCACAGCCACCGAGGCTGCCAAGTGTCAGTCTGACCTTACACACACACACACACACACACACACACACACACAGACAGACAGACAGACAGACAGACAGACAGACAGACAGACAGACAGACAGACAGACAGACAGACAGACAGACAGACAGACAGACAGACAGACAGACAGACAGACAGACAGACAGACAGACAGACAGACAGACAGACAGACAGACAGACAGACAGACAGACAGACAGACAGACAGACAGACAGACAGACAGACAGACAGACAGACAGACAGAGTATTTTTAGGTGACACAACTCGTTTTCATTGTCATTCTACAGCTAGGAAACCAATGTGTTAGTCAAGTTAGACAGTAATAGCCCAAGCACTGCCAATATGTCAAAATCTATTCAAATCAAATTTTATTGGTCACATACACATGGTTAGCAGATGTTAATGCTTGTGCTTCTAGTTCCGACAGTGCAGTAATATCTAACAAGTAATCTAACCATTCTCCAACAACTACCTTATACACACAAATCTGAAGGGATGGAATAAGAATATGTAGATATAAATATATGGATGAGCGATTGCCGAGCGGCATAGGCAAGATGCAATATATGGTAAAAGATACATATGAGATGATTAATGTAAGATGTAAACATTATTTAAGTGCCATTGTTTAAAGTGACTAGTGATCCATTTATTAAAGTGGCCAATGATATGAGTCACTACTGTGTGTAGGCAGCAGCCTCTCTGAGTTAGTGATGTTGTTAGTGATGCTGTTTAACAGTCTGATGGCCTTGAGATAGAAGCTGTTTTTCAGTCTCTCGGTCCCAGCTTTGATGCACCTGTACTGACCTCGCCTTCTGGATGATAGCGGGGTGAACAGGCAGTGACTTGGGTGGTTGTTGTCCTTGATGATCTTTTTGGCCTGAGGTCTTAAAAACATCTCTAGGGTAGGGGGTAGCATTCGGAATTTTGGATGAAAAGTGTGCCCAAATTAAACTGCCTGCTAATCAGGCCCAGAAGATAGGATATGCATATAATTGGTAGATTTGGATAGAAAACACTCTAAAGTTTCCAAAACTGTTAAAATAGTGTCTGTGAGTATAACAGAACTGATTTGGCATCGAAAACCTGAGAAAAATCCATCCAGGAAGTAGGATTTTTTGTTGTATAGTTTTTTATTCAATGCCATTACAGTATCCATTGACTTAGGACTCAAATTGCAGTTCCTATGCCTTCCACTAGATGTCAACAGTCTTTATAAATTGTTTCAGGCTTGTATTCTGAAAAATTAGGGATTAAGAGAAGTTTGAATGAGTGGACCCTGCAGTGTCACAGAGCTTTTTCATGCGTGCGACCGAGAGAGTGCCTTTCTTGTTTAGCTTTTATATTGACATTATAACGTTATTGTCCGGTTGAAATATTATCGATTATTTAGGCTAAAAACAACCTGAGGATTATTTAGGCTAAAAACAACCTGAGGATTGAATATGTCTCCAGAGTCTACGTATTCTGACTGACACAAGTAGTCCATCTCTCTCTCTCTCTGCTAATAACCACTCTCGCTTCCTCCTCATCCTTGCAACTTGCAGACTTGTTTACGTGTTGCTGTGCGTTTTGTTGCCAACCTTACTTTGCTACCTGACAACTTTATGGTTTTTACTTTTTAATTACCGTTTATATTTTTAGTTTTTCCCTCACTCAAATTTTCTTTCATTCAACTTTTTCACTCCGGACGCTTTATCTGGACATGGTTCGTCAAGACCTCCAACAGCCGAAGTTAAGTAGTAACATTAACATGATGCCTTCTAATTGCAGTTGCTGTACTCATAATATACAGGAGAACGATCGCCTACGGCGAAGATAGCTGTGCTGCAAGCCCAGCTTCAGATGCAATCGTTAGGCAAGGGTAATTTCAGTGTAGGAAAGAATGAAACAGCGTCTGTGCCACCAGTAAGTACAGATAGTAACATTAGTATAAATCCCCTCGCACGGTCCCCGCAGCCGGACAACTTTCTCATGGCTTCTGGAAGGAAATGCTGTAGGAATGCTCAACCGGTGTCGCTCATTCAGCCGACAGAAACTTTCAACTGGTTTTCCCCATTAAGCAGCGAGTCGAAGTCTGAGGCCGAGCCATATCTTGTCTCTACTCCTCTTGTTACGGGGTCTGAGATGCCGAAGCTTCCCACCATTAGCTCTGACAAATTGAAAACCCTAGTCATTGGCGACTCCATTACCTGCAGTATTAGACTTAAAACGAATCATCCAGCGATCATACACTGTTTACCAGGGGGCAGGGCTACCGACGTTAATGCTAATCTGAAGATCGTGCTGGCTAAAGCTAAAGCTGGCGAGTGTAGAGAGTATAGAGATATTGTTATCCACATCGGCACCAACAATGTTAGGATGAATGAGTCAGAGGTCACCAAGCATAACATAGCTTCAGCATGTAAATCAGCTAGAAAGATGTGTCGGCATCGAGTAATTGTCTCTGGCCCCCTCCTAGTTAGGGGGAGTGATGAGCTCAACAACTCAATCGCTGATTGAAAACTGTTTTCTGCCCCTCCCAAAAGATAGAATTTGTAGATAATTGGCCCTCTCTGGGACTCACCCACAAACAGGACCAAGCCTGGCCTGCTGAGGAGTATCGAACTCCATCGTAGCTGGAGGGGTGCTCTCATCTTATCTACCAACGTAGACAGGGCTCTAACTCCTCTAGCTCCACAATGAAATAGGGTGCAGGCCAGGCAGCAGGCTGTTAGCCAGCCTGCCAGCTGAGTGGAGTCTGCCACTAGCACAGTCAGTGTAGTCAGCTCAGCTATTCCCATTGAGACTGTGTCTGTGCCTTGACTGAGGTTGGGCAAAACTAAACATGGCGGTGTTCGCCTTAGCAATCTCACTAGAATAAAGACCTCCTCCATTCCTGCCATTATTGAAAGAGATCGTGATACCTCACATCTCAAAATAGGGCTATTTAATGTTAGTTAGATCCCTCACTTCAAAGGCAGTTATAGTCAATGAACGAATCACTGATAATAATCTTGATGTGATTGGCCTGACTGGAACATGGCCTAAGCCTGATGAATTTACTGTGTTAAATGAGGCCTCACCTCCTGGTTACACTAGTGACCATATCCCCCGTGCATCCCGCAAAGACGGAGGTGTTGCTAACATTTACAACAGCAAATTTAAATTGACAAAAAAAGACGTTTTCGTCTTTTGAGCTTCTAGTCATGAAATCTATGCAGCCTACTCAATCACTTTTTATAGCTACTGTTTACAGGCCCCCTTGGCCATATACAGCGTTCCTCACTGAGTTCCCTGAATTCCTATCGGACCTTGTAGTCATAGCAGATCATATTCCAATTTTTTGTGATTTTAATATTCACATGGAAAAGTCCACAGACCCACTCCAAAAGGCTTTCGGAGCCATCATCGACTCAGTGGGTTTTGTCCAACATGTCTCTGGACCTACTCACTGTCACAGTCATACTCTGGACCTAGTTTTGTCCCATAGAATAAATGTTGTGGATCTTAATGTTTTTCCTCATCATCCTGGACTATCAGACCACCATTTTATTACGTTTGCAATCGCAACAAATAATCTGCTCAGACCCCAACCAAGGAGCATCAAAAGTCGTGCTATAAATTCTCAGACAACCCAAAGATTCCTTGATGCCCTTCCAGACTCCCTCTGCCTACCCAAGGATGTCAGAGGACAAAAATCAGTAAACCACCTAACTGCGGAACTCAATTTAACCTTGCGCAATACCCTAGATGCAGTTGCAAACCTAAAAACATTTGTCATAAGAAACTAGCTCCTTGGTATACAGAAAATACCCGAGCTCTGAAGCAAGCTTCCAGAAAATTGGAACGGAAATGGCACCACACCAAACTGGAAGTCTTACGACAGTACAGTACTTCGATACCGTAGAGTATCGAAGAGCCCTCACTGCTGCTCGATCATCCTATTTTTCCAACTTAATTGAGGAAAATAAGAACAATCCGAAATGTATTTTTGATTCTGTCGCAAAGATAACTAAAAAGCAGCATTCCCCAAGTGAGGATGGCTTTCATTTCAGCAGTAATAAATTCATGAACTTCATTAGAAAGCAAATTACGGATTCCTCTTTACATCTGCATATTCCTCCAAAGCTCAGTTGTCCTGAGTCTGCACAACTCTGCCAGGACCTAGGATCAAGAGAGACACTCAAGTGTTTTAGTACTATATCGCTTGACACGATGATGACACTGACTTCCAGCGCCGACAGAGATGGCCGCCTCGCTTCGCGTTCCTAGGAAACTATGCAGTGTTTTGTTTTTTTACGTGTTATTTCTTACATTAGTACCCCAGGTCATCTTAGGTTTCATTACATACAGTCGAGAAGAACTACTGAATATAAGAACAGCGTCAACTCACCATCAGTACGACCAAGAATATGTTTTTCGCGACGCGGATCCTGTGTTCTGCCTTTCAACCGGGACAACGGAATGGATCCTATGCGGAGACCCCAAAAAACGACTCAGAAAAAGAGGGAAACGAGGCGGTCTTCTGGTCAGACTCCGGAGATGGGCACATCGTGCACCACTCCCTAGCATTCTTCTCGCCAATGTCCAGTCTCTTGACAACAAGGTTGATGAAATCCGAGCAAGGGTAGCATTCCAGAGGGACATCAGAGACTGTAACGTTCTTTGCTTCACGGAAACATGGCTCACTGGAGAGACGCTATCCGAGGCGGTGCAGCCAGCGGGTTTCTCCACGCATCGCGCCGACAGAAACAAACATCTTTCTGGTAAGAAGAGGGGCGGAGGCGTATGCCTTATGGCTAACGAGACATGGTGTGATGAAAGAAACATACAGGAACTCAAATCCTTCTGTTCACCTGATTTAGAATTCCTCACAATCAAATGTAGACCGCATTATCTACCAAGAGAATTCTCTTCGATTATAATCACAGTCGTATATATCCCCCCCCAAGCAGACACATCGATGGCACTGAACAAACTTTATTTGACTCTTTGCAAACTGGAATCCATTTATCCGGAGGCTGCATTCATTGTAGCTGGGGATTTTAACAAGGCTAATCTGAAAACAAGACTCCCTAAATTTTATCAGCATATCGATTGCGCAACCAGGGGTGGAAAAACCTTGGATCATTGTTACTCTAACTTCCGCGACGCATATAAGGCCCTGCCCCGCCCTCCTTTCGGAAAAGCTGACCACGACTCCATTTTGTTGATTCCTGCCTACAGACAGAAACTAAAACAAGAGGCTCCCACGCTGAGGTCTGTCCAACGCTGGTCCGACCAAGCTGACTCCACACTCCAAGACTGCTTCCATCACGTGGACTGGGATATGTTTCGTATTGCGTCAGATAACAATATTGACGAATACGCTGATTCGGTGTGTGAGTTCATTAGAACGTGTGTTGAAGATGTCGTTCCCATAGCAATGATTAAAACATTCCCTAACCAGAAACCGTGGATTGATGGCAGCATTCGCGTGAAACTGAAAGCGCGAACCACTGCTTGTAATCAGGGCAAGATGACTGGTAACATGACCGAACACAAACAGTGCAGCTTTTCCCTCCGCAAGGCTATCAAACAAGCTAAGCGTCAGTACAGAGACAAAGTAGAATCTCAATTCAACGGCTCAGACACAAGAGGCATGTGGCAGGGTCTACAGTCAATCACGGACTACAAGAAGAAATCCAGCCCAGTCACGGACCAGGATGTATTGCTCCCAGGCAGACTAAATAACTTTTTTGCCCGCTTTGAGGTCAATACAGTGCCACTGACACGGCCTGCAACGAAAACATGCGGACTCTCCTTCACTGCAGCCGAGGTGAGTAAGACATTTAAACGTGTTAACCCTCGCAAGGCTGCAGGCCCAGACGGCATCCCCAGCCGCGCCCTCAGAGCATGCGCAGACCAGCTGGCCGGTGTGTTTACGGACATATTCAATCAATCCCTATACCAGTCTGCTGTTCCCACATGCTTCAAGAGGGCCACCATTGTTCCTGTTCCCAAGAAAGCTAAGGTAACTGAGCTAAACGACTAACGCCCCGTAGCACTCACTTCCGTCATCATGAAGTGCTTTGAGAGACTAGTCAAGGACCATATCACCTCCACCCTACCTGACACCCTAGACCCACTCCAATTTGCTTACCGCCCAAATAGGTCCACAGACGATGCAATCTCAACCAGCCCTAACCCATCTGGACAAGAGGAATACCTATGTGAGAATGCTGTTCATCGACTACAGCTCGGCATTCAACACCATAGTACCCTCCAAGCTCGTCATCAAGCTCGAGACCCTGGGTCTCAACCCCGCCCTGTGCAACTGGGTACTGGACTTCCTGACGGGCCGCCCCCAGGTGGTGAGGGTAGGCAACAACATCTCCACCCCGCTGATCCTCAACACTGGGGCCCCACAAGGGTGCGTTCTGAGCCCTCTCCTATACTCCCTGTTCACCCACGACTGCGTGGCCACGCACGCCTCCAACTCAATCATCAAGTTTGCGGACGACACAACAGTGGTAGGCTTGATTACCAACAACGACGAGATGGCCTACAGGGAGGAGGTGAGGGCCCTCGGAGTGTGGTGTCAGGAAAATAACCTCACACTCAACGTCAACAAAACTAAGGAGATGATTGTGGACTTCAGGAAACAGCAGAGGGAACACCCCCCTATCCACATCGATGGAACAGTAGTGGAGAGGGTAGCAAGTTTTAAGTTCCTCGGCATACACATCACAGACAAACTGAATTGGTCCACTCACACAGACAGCATCGTGAAGAAGGCGCAGCAGCGCCTCTTCAACCTCAGGAGGCTGAAGAAATTCGGCTTGTCACCAAAAGCACTCACAAACTTCTACAGATGCACAATCGAGAGCATCCTGGCGGGCTGTATCACCGCCTGGTACGGCAACTGCTCCGCCCACAACCGTAAGGCTCTCCAGAGGGTAGTGAGGTCTGCACAACGCATCACCGGGGGCAAACTACCTGCCCTCCAGGACACCTACACCACCCGATGTTACAGGAAGGCCATAAAGATCATCAAGGACATCAACCACCCGAGCCACTGCCTGTTCACCCTGCTATCATCCAGAAGGCGAGGTCAGTACAGGTGCATCAAAGCTGGGACCGAGAGACTGAAAAACAGCTTCTATCTCAAGGCCATCAGACTGTTAAACAGCCACCACTAACATTGAGTGGCTGCTACCAACACACTGACACTGACACTGACTCAACTCCAGCCACTTTAATAATGGGAATTGATGGGAAATGATGTAAATATATCACTAGCCACTTTAAACAATGCTACCTTATATAATGTTACTTATCCTACATTATTCATCTCATATGCATACGTATATACTGTACTCTATATCATCGACTGCATCCTTATGTAATACATGTATCACTAGCCACTTTAACTATGCCACTTTGTTTACATACTCATCTCATATGTATATACTGTACTCGATACCATCTACTGTATCTTGCCTATGCTGCTCTGTACCATCACTCATTCATATATCCTTATGTACATATTCTTTATCCCCTTACACTGTGTATAAGACAGTAGTTTTGGAATTGTTAGTTAGATTACTTGTTGGTTATTACTGCATTGTCGGAACTAGAAGCACAAGCATTTCGCTACACTCGCATTAACATCTGCTAACCATGTGTATGTGACAAATAAAATTTGATTTGATTTGATTTAATCATGGCCTCTAAACCTTCACGCTGCATACTGGACCCTATTTCAACTAAACTACTGAAAGAGCTGCTTCCTGTGCTTGGCCCTCCTATGTTGAACATAATAAACGGCTCTCTATCCACCAGATGTATACCAAACTCACTAAAAGTGGCAGTAATAAAGCCTCTTTTGAAAAAGCCAAACCTTGACCCAGAAAATATAAAAAACTATCGGGCCTATAACGAATCTTCCATTCCTCTCAAATTTTTTTGAAAAAGCTGTTGCACAGCAACTCACTGCCTGCCTGAAGACAAACAATGTATATGAAATGCTTCAGTCTGGTTTTAGACCCCATCATAGCACTGAGACTGCACTTGTGAAGGTGGTAAATTACCTTTTAATGGCGTCAGACAGAGGCTCTGCATCTGTCCTCGTAATCCTAGACCTTAGTGCTGCTTTTGATACCATCGATCACCACATTCTTTTGGAGAGATTGGAAATCCAAATTGGTCTACACGGACAAGTTCTAGCCTGGTTTATATCTTATCTGTCGGAAAGATATCAGTTTGTCTCTGTGAATGGGTTGTCCTCTGACAAATCAACTGTAAATTTCGGTGTTCCTCAAGGTTCCGTTTTAGGACCACTATTGTTTTCACTATATATTTTACCTCTTGGGGGATGTCATTCGAAAACATAATGTTAACTTTCACTGCTAAGCGGATGACACACAGCTGTACATCTCAATGAAACATGGTGAAGCCCCAAAATTGCCCTCGCTAGAAGCATGTGTTTCAGACATAAGGAAGTGGATGGCTGCAAACGTTCTACTTTTAAACTCGGACAAATCAGAGATCTTTGTTCTAGGTCCCAAGAAATAAAGAGATCTTCTGTTGAATCTGACAATTAATCTTAATGGTTGTACAGTCGTCTCAAATAAAACTGTGAAGGACCTCGGCGTTACTCTGGACCCTGATCTCTCTTTTGACGAACATATCAAGACTGTTTCAAGGACAGCTTTTTTCCATCTACGTAACATTGCAAAAATCAGAAACTTTCTGTCCAAAAATTATGCAGAAAAATGAATCCATGTTTTTGTTACTTCTAGGTTAGACTACTGCAATGCTCTACTTTCCGGCTACCCGGATAAAGCACTAAATAAACTTCAGTTAGTGCTAAACGGCTGCTACGATCCTGACTAGAACCAAAAAATGTGATCATATTACTCCAGTGCTAGCCTCCCTACACTGGCTTCCTGTTAAGGCAAGGACTGATTTCAAGGTTTTACTGCTAACCTACAAAGCATTACATGGGCTTGCTCCTACCTATCTTTCCGATTTGGTCCTGCCGTACATACCTACACGTACGCTACGGTCACAAGACGCAAGCCTCCTAATTGTTCCTTGAATTTCTAAGCAAACAGATGGAGGCAGGGCTTTCTTCTATAGAGCTCAATTTTTATGGAATGGTCTGCCTACCCATGTGAGAGACACAGACTCGGTCTCAACCTTTAAGTCTTTACTGAAGACTCATCTCTTCAGTGGGTAATATGATTGAGTGTAGTCTGGCCCAGGAGTGTGAAGGTGAACGGAAAGGCTCTGGAGCAACGAACCGGCCTTGCTGTCTCTGCCTGGCCGGTTCCCCTCTCTCCGCTGGGATTCTCTGCCTCTAACACTATTACAGGGGCTGAGTAACTGGCTTACTGGTGCTCTATGATGCCGTCCCTAGGAGGGGTGCATCACTTGAGTGGGTTGAGTCACTGACGTGATCTTCCTGTCTGGGTTGGCGCCCCCCCCTTGGGTTGTGCCGTGGCGGAGATCTTTGTGGGCTATACTCGGCCTTGTCTCAGGATGGTAAGTTGGTGGTTGAAGATATCCCTCTAGTGGTGTGGGGGCTGTGCTTTGGCAAAGTGGGTGGGGTTATATTCTTCCAGTTTGGCCCTGTCCGGTGGTATCATCGGATGGGGCCACAGTGTCTCCTGACCACTCCTGTCTCAACCTCCAGTATTTATGCTGCAGTAGCTTATGTGTCGGGGGGCTAGGGTTAGTTTGTTTTATCTGGAGTACTTCTCTTGAACCCTAGGACCATTCCTCAGGACTACCTGGCATGATGACTCCTTGCTGTCCCCAGTCCACCTGGCCGTGCTGCTGCTCCAGTTTCAACTGTTCTGCCTGCGGCTATGGAACCCTGACCTGTTCACCGGACGTGCTACCTGTCCCAGACCTGCTGTTTTCAACTCTCTAGAGATAGCAGGAGCGGTAGAGATACTCTTAATGATCGGCTATGAAAAGCCAACTGACATTTACTCCTGAGGTGCTGACTTGCTGCACCCTCGACAACTACTGTGATTATTATTATTTGACCATGCTGGTCATTTATGAACATTTGAACATCTTGGTCATGTTCTGTTATAATCTCAACCCGGCACAGCCAGAAGAGGACTGGCCACCCCTCATAGCCTGGTTCCTCTCTAGGTTTTGGCCTTTCTAGGGTGTTTTTCCTAGCCACCGTGCTTCTACACCTGCATTGCTTGCTGTTTGGGGTTTTAGGCTGGGTTTCTGTACAGCACTTTGAGATATCAGCTGATGTAAGAAGAGCTATATAAATAAATTTGATTTGAAACATTGTTTGACATGTTTCTATTAACTTTACGGACACAATTTTTATTTTTTTTGTCTGCCTGTTCTGACTGCGTTTGAGCCTGTGGCTTACTGAAGACAACACGCGAACAAAACGGAGGTTTTTGGATATAAAGAGAGACTTTATCGAACAAAACAAACATTTATTGAGTAAATGAATGTCTTCTGAGTGCAACCATATGAAGACCATCAAAGGTAAGTGATTCATTTTATCTCTATTTCTGACTTATGTAACTCTTCTACTTGGCTGGTTACTGCTTGTAATGATTTATCTGCTAGGCGATATTCTCAAATAATCATACGGTATGCTTTCGCCATAAAGCCTTTTTGAAATCTGACACCGTGGTTGGATTCACAAGAAGTTAATCTTTAAACCTATGTAAAATACTTGTATGTTTTCTGAATTTTATAATTTCTGTATTTGAATTTGGAGCTCTGCAATTTCACTGGATGTTGGCCAGTTGGCATACCCAAGTGAGGTTGAAGGTATTCAGGTGACACATCCACTCTCAATGTGTAATCTGCAGTTTGGAAAGGTACTATAAACTGCTCCTGGCTGCAGAGAGGAGAGTGGAGAGAAGGGCTATCAGACTATCCTGTCTGTATTTATATAATCCCATGGATATTTCTTGATCTGCCTCAGTCAGAACATTTCACATTAATGACAAATCCTCATATTTACCACAAGACAAAAAAATTGTTTCTGAATTCAGTATCATTGTACCAATGGAACATCCCTACATCATGTAAAATGAGGGTGAAGGAATAAAACAGAGGCAGATTTCTGGTCATGTTCTGTACAGTATGCAGTACCATTGGGGCGGCAGGTTAGCCTAGTGGTTAGAGCATTGGTCTAGTAACTGAAAGGTTGCAAGTTCAAATCCCCCAGCTGACAAGGTACACATCTGTCGTTCTGCCCCTGAACAAGGCAGTTTAACCCAGTGTTCCTAGGCCGCCATTGAAAATAAGAATTTGTTCTTAACTGACTTGCCTAGTTAAATAAAGGTAAAATAAAAAAAACATAACACTGGGAAAATGAAGGTATGTTATTTAAAAACAATGCCCCAAGACCCAGTCCAGTCTCCATGGTGGTCTGGCCAGCAACAGGATTCCATTGTGCCCTAGATGTATATCACAGACTTCCCATGGTGCCAGAGCCATTGCCATGGCCATTTTCCTCCTCCTTCTGTTCCAATCAGATCTTGCGGCTGACCGCTGGAACACACAAAACACTGTTGTCATGCCAATAGCAGACAGTCAACTGTAAACAAAAGTGTGGGGGAAGGAAAGGAGAAGCAGAAGCCCAGAGTGGACAGGCTTGTCCCCACTATCGCAGGCCTGCGAAGAGGCTATCACAGAGCTAATCTGAGTCTTCCCCTTCCCTTCGCCTTGGAGCCAGTCCCGTCTGCCGGCCGGCCAGCAACACACGCACGCACACACACACACACTGAGAAGGCCTGGGGAGGCCTCAGCTCACATTAACATCTCCATCGTAGCATCATAATCGAATTGAGACAGTAAAACACCAGCCTGCTGAACACAGCAACAGCAGACAAATGCAATGTCCTCGCCTCTGTCTATGTTCACGTGCTGGCCCTACAACTCACCCCAACTACACGATATGACATTGGGCCTTACAGACACAATTATTTAGGGGGGTTTCTTTTATTCACTTGATTTGAACCATGATACAACAGTAATGTCATTACCAAATGTTATACACATTAACTGGCATATGAATGTCTTTATGTAATGTATACTACATTATTGTTGGTTATCTAGTTCCAAATGGGATCTAATTGAACATTTCCCCAGTCATATCCTCTGGCTGTATAGTGTGTAGTTTCTACAGCATGTATTGGTGGAGGCTGGGCTGGTGTGCAAACAAAATGGATGTGGATCAAAGAGGAGCCTCCTCACACACTCGCCGCCCTTGGTGAGTTGAGTGGCAAGCGCTTCAGTCAGTTGGTCAGAGTGGGCGGTGTGCCAGTGAGCCTGAGACGTGGCTCCTCTCTCCCTTCACCCAGTTTCTTGTGATAGTGCACGGGCATTGGACAACATGCTAAACCTCACCACACATCACTACAATCCAGACCGCATTGCAAATTACAATACACTAAAATCCACACATCAGACTGTACAATAGCCCAGGCTAGTACTACAATCCAGGCAATATCACACTATACTGTTAAGTTCATGTTTTAAGTATCCATTTCCACTTCTGTTATTACGGGGCTATCACTCTGTCAAGAGTGCGTCTGTGCGGGAAGTTTGGTTGTTGATGGACCTAGCCTTGAGTGGAATGGCTACCTTGTAGTGTGTTCATATGGTAAAGTAAACTTTGTTAAACTGGAACCTTGTCGTTGTGACATTTCGAGTTAACAGTACAACAGTCCAGGCTACTACTACCCTCCAGGCTGTAACAGACATCACACTGTACTACAATGTGAACAACAAGTCATGGAGCAGTGTGGAGTGGAGTAGGGTAGTACTATATATCAACCACCCAGAGACTCAAGGCTGTTGTGCCAACAGCATTATGATCTATAGGAGGGTGGTGTCAGATACAATCCACCCATCTCTCCTCAATGTCCTCCCCCTCTCGCTGTTCTCTCTCTTCTTCTCTCATTTCCTCCCTCCGACTGCACCACTATGAACCAGTGTGTTGATGTCATCCCTCAAGAAGCCATTACAACACACACACACACACACACACACAAACAGATTTGTAGCTGTTCTGGACAGAGAAAGACTGCTAAACCCCACCAACACTCTCTTAGGACAGCTCCCACAACCAACACTGAATAATCTTTTCCTTTCTGTTAATTTTCCCTTTTTACTAAGATTTGTTTTAGGACAGAAAGGCGATCTGTAGCTAGATCTGTATTCTCTAGAGACGGGTGTTTTCTTCTAGCATTTCCAGGACTCCATCTGAAATGGCTCAGTCTGTGTTGATCATTTGGCTGCTGCTCCAGTGTCTCTGAAGAGCTTCAGATCACAGAGCTGAGTGCTTGGTGTGACTAATACAGCCACGGCTGCTGCTGCCTCTCGCCTCTCTCCCATGGGGAAGAATAACTCTTCTAGCACCAGACAAGAGTGAAGAGACGTCATCCCAAAAGGTCACCATCCAGACAAAGGCGTACAGTTCTGCTACTCCATACACCATCAAAACCTCAAGAGCAGATATGATCTTCGGCTAATCTTGACACTGGAGTGCTTTAATGTCCGTGTCTTGAAATCTAAACACATCTTTTAAACAGATACGTCTGAGGAAAGCAACAGCGCCAGCCAGATGTCCAACGGAAATGGGTTGGATAAAGAATACATTTGTTTTATCTGGAATACAGCTCAACATATATCTGTAGGATGTCACAGCTGCTAGGGCTGAGTGGATGGCTGGTTAGGAGAGGGAGTGTGTGATATAGCATGTGAAGGGGGAAAATGGAATATGTGAAGGTAGAGAGAGACAGAGAGACAGAGAGAGAGAGAGAGAGAGAGACAGAGAGAGAGCGAGAGAGAGAAAGAGACACACAGAGAGAGAGAGATAAAGAGACAGAGAGAGAGAAGGAGAGACACACACAGAGAGATACAGAGAGAGAGAGAGAGAGAGAGAGAGAGTGAGAGAGAAAAAAAACTAGAATGTTATTTGGCCCTAAACAAAGAGTACACAGTGGCAGAATACCTGACCACTGTGACTGACCCAAACATAAGGAAAGCTTTGACTATGTACAGACTCAGTGAGCATAGCCTTGCTATTGAGAAAGGCCGCCGTAGGCAGACATGGCCCTGAAGAGAAGACAGGCTATGTGCACACTGCCCACAAAATGAGGTGGAAACTGAGCTGCACTTCCTAACCTCCTGTCCAATGTATGACCATATTAGAGACACATATTTCCCTCAGATTACACAGATCCACAAACAATTTGAAAACAAACCCAATTTTGATAAACTCCCATATCTACTAGAGGTTGACCGATTAATCGGAATGGCCGATAAATTAGGGCCGATTTCAAGTTTTCATAACAATCGGAAATCGGTATTTTTGGGCGCCGATTTCCGATTTTTAAAATATTTTTTTTATACCTTTATTTAACTAGGCAAGTCAGCTAAGAACAAATTCTTATTTTCAATGATGGCCTAGGAACGGTGGGTTAACTGCCTTGTTCAGGGGCAGAACGACAGATTTTCACCTTGTCAGCTCAGGGGATTCAATCTTGCAACCTTACAGTTAACTAGTCCAATGCTCTAACCACCTGCCTCTCATTGCACTCCACGAGGAGCCTGCCTGTTACGCGAATGCAGTAGAAGCCAAGGTAAATTGCTAGCTAGCATTAAACTTATCTTATAAAAAACAATCAATCATAATCACTAGTTATAACTACTAAACCAGTTTAGCAGGCTATATTAGCCAGGTGAAATTGTGTCATTTCTCTTGCGTTCATTGAACGCAGAGTCAGGGTATATGCAACAGTTTGGGCCACCTGGCTCATTGCAAACTAATTTGCCGTAATTGTACGTAATTATGACATAACATTGAAGGTTGTGCAATGTAACAAGAATATTTAGACTTAGATAAAATACTGAACAGTTCCGTATTTCACTGAAATAATAAATGTTTTGTTTTCAAAATGATAGTTTCCGGATTCGACCATATTAATGACCAAAGGCTCGTATTTCTGTGTGTTATTATGTTATAACTAAGTCTGATTTGTTAGAGCAGTCTGACTGAGCAGCAGCAGGCCCATAATCATTCATTCAAACAGCACTTTCGTGCGTTTTGCCAGCAGCTCTTCACAAGCACAGCACTGTTTATGACTTCAAGCCTATCAGCCTAATGGCTGGTGTAACCAATGTGAAATGGCTAGCTAGTTAGCTGGGTGTGCGCTAATACTGTTTCAAACGTCACTCGCTTTTAGATTTGGAGTAGTTATTCCCCTTGCGCTGCGAGGGCCGCTGCTTTTGTGGAGCGATGGGTAACGATGCTTCAAGTGTGGCTGTTGTTGATGTGTTCCTGGTTCGAGGAGGGGGACGGAAGCTATACTGTTACACTGGCAATACTATAGTGCCTATAAGAACATCCAATAGTCAGAGGTATATGAAATACAAATGGTATAGAGAGAAATAGTCCTATAAATACTATATTAACTACAACCTTAAACCTCTTACCTTGGAATATTGAAGTCTCATGTTAAAAGGAACCACCAACTTTCATATGTTCTCATGTTCTGAGCAAGGAACTTAAACATTAGCTTTTTTACACAGCACACATTTTACACAGCACATATTTTACACAGCACATATTTTACACAGCACATATTTTACATGGCACACATTTTTACGTGGCACACATTTTTATATGGCACACATTTTTACATGGCACATATATGGCACATATTGCACATTGGCACATATTACTTTCTTCTCCAACACTTTGTTTTTGCATTATTTAAACCAAATTGAACATGTTTCATTATTTATTTGAGGCTAAATTGATTTTATTGATGTATTATATTAAATTAATATAAGTGTTCATTCAGTATTGTTGTAATTGTCATTATTACAAATAAATGAAATAACAATTGTCAGATTAATCGGTATCGGCTTTTTTGGCCCTCCAATAATCGGTATCGGTGTTGAAAAATCATAATTGGTAGACCTCTAATATCTACTGGGTGAAATTCCACAGTGTGCCATCACAGCAGTAAGATTTGTGACCTGTTGCCACAAGAAAAGGGCAACCAGTGAAGAACAAACACCATTGTAAATACAACCCATATTTATGCTTATTTATTTTCCCTTTTGTACCCTTAACCATTTGTACATTGTTGCAACACTGTATATATACGTAATATGACATTTGTAATGTCTTCATTGTTTTGAAACTTCTGTATGTGTTATGTTTGCTGTTAATTTTTTATGTTTATTTCATTTTTGTATATTATCTACCTCACTTGTTTTGGGAATGTTAACACATGTTTCCCATGCCAATAAAGCCCCTTGAATTAAATTGAATTGAGAGAGAGAGAGAGACAGAGACAGAGTCAGGGAGAGAGAAAGACAGCGAGAGAGAGACACAGAGAGAGACAGAGAGAGAGAGAAAAAGAGAGACATACAGAGAGAGACGTAGAGAGAGAGAGAGAGAGAGAGAGAAAGAGAGAGACACGCAGAGAGAGAGAGATGTAGAGAGAGAGAGAGAGAGAGAGACATAACCAACAAAAACGGGTCACAACTCCTGCAGCTCTGTCGCATGCTGGGTATGTACATAGTCAATGGTAGGCTATGGTAGGCTCATCTCTTGGCAGTAGTACTGTAGACTACGTTATCACTGACCTCAACTCAGAGTCTCTCAGAGCATTCACAGTCAGTCCACTGACGCCCCTATCAGACCACAGCAAAATCACAGTCTACTTGAACAGAGCAATACTCAATCATGAGGCATCAAAGCCAAAGGAACTGAGTAACATTAAGAAATGCTAAAAATGGAAGGAATGCAGTTTGGAAACCTACCAAAAAATAATTAGGCAACAACAAATTCAATCCATTTTAGACAATTTCCTGGGTAAAACGTACCACTGTAATAGTGAAGGTATAAACTTGGCAGTAGAAAATCTTAACAGTATATTTGACCTCTCAGCTTCCCTATCAAATCTAAAAATCTCAAATAGAAAACCGAAGAAAATGAACAACAATGACAAATGGTTTGATGAAGAATGCAAAAATCTAAGAAAGAAATTGAGAAACCTGTCCAACCAAAAACATAGAAACCAGGAAAACCTGAGTCTATGCCTTCACTATGGTGAATCACTAAAACAATACAGAAATACACTACAGAAAAATAAGGAACAGCACGTCAGAAATCAGCTCAATGTAGTTGAAGAATCCATAGACTCTAAGCAATTCTGGGAAAATGGGAAAAAACTAAACAAACAACAACACGAATTAATTATCTATCCAAAATGGAGATGTATGGGTAAACCACTTCTCTAATCTTTTTGGCTCTATAACAAAGAACAAAGAACAAAAACATATCCATGATCAAATACAAATCTTAGAATCTACTATTAAAGACTACCAGAACCCACTGGATTCTACAATTACCTTGAATGAGCTACAGGACAAAATAAAAACCCTCCAACCCAAAAAGGCATGTGGTGTTGATGGTATCCTCAATAAAATTATCAAATATACAGACAAGAAATTCCAATTGGCTATACTAAAACTCTTTAACATCATCCTTAGCTCTGGCATCTTCCCCAATATTTGGATCCAAGGACAAATTTGACCCCAATAACTACCGTGGGAAATGCATCAACAGCAACCTTGGGAAAATCCTCTGCATTATCATTAACAGCAGACTCGTACATTTCGTCAGTGAAAACAATGTACTGAGCAAATGTCAAACTGGCTTTCCACCAAATTACCGTACAACAGACCATGTATTCACCCTGCACACCCTAATAGACAAACAAACAAACAAACCAAAACAAAGGCAAAGGCAAAGTCTTCTCATGCTTTGTTGATTTCAAAAAAGCCTTCGATTCAATTTGGCATGAGGGTCTGCTATACAAATTGATGGAAAGTGGTGTTGGAGGTAAAACATGCAACATTATAAAATCCATGTACACAAACAGCAAGTGTGCGGTTAAAATAGGCAAAAAACACACACATTTCTTCCCACAGGGCCATGGGGTGAGACAGGGATGCAGCTTAAGCCCCACCCTCTTCAACATATATATTAAACAATTGGCGCGGCACTAGAAAAGTCTGCAGCACCCGGCCTCACCCTACTAGAATCTGAAGTCAAATGTCTACTGTTTGCTGATGATCTGGTGCTTCTGTCACCAACCAAGGAGGGCCTACAGCAGCACACTAGATATTCTGCACAGATTCTGCCAGATCTGGGCCCTGACAGTAAATCTCAGTAAGACAAAAATAATGGTGTTCCAAAAAAGGTCCAGTTGCCAGGACCACAAATACATATTCCATCTAGACACTGTTGCCCTAGAGCACACAAAAAAACGATACATACCTTGGCCTAAACATCAGCGCCACAGGTAACTTCCACAAAGCTGTGAACGATCTGAGAGACAAGGCAAGAAGGGAGTTCTATGCCATCAAAAGGAACATAAAATTCAACATACCAATTAGGATCTGGCTAAAAATACTTGAATCAGTCATAGAACCCATTGACCTTTATGGTTGTGAGGTCAGGGGTCCGCTCACCAACCAAGACTTCACAAAATGAGACAAACACCAAATTGAGACTCTGCATGCAGAATTCTGCAAAAATATCCTTCGCGTACAACGTAGAACACCAAATAATGCATGCAGAGCAGAATTAGGCCGATACCCACTAATTATCAAAAATCCAGAAAAGAGCCGTTCAATTCTACAGCCACTTAAAAGGAAGCGATTCCCAAACCTTCCATAACAAAGCCATCACCTACAGAGAGAAGAACCTGGAGAAGAGTCCCCTAAGCAAGCTGGTCCTGGGCCTCTGTTCACAAACACAAACAGACCCCACAGAGCCCCAAGACAGCAACACAATTAGACCCGACCAAATCATGAGAAAACAAAAAGATAATTACTTGACACATTTGAAAGAATTAACAAAAAAACAAACTAGAATGCTATTTGGCCCTAAACAGAGAGTACACAGTGGCAGAATACCTGTCCACTGTGACTGACCCAAACTTAAGGAAAGCTTTGATTATGTACAGACTTAGTCAGCATAGCCTTGCTATTGAGAAAGGCCACCGTAGACAGACCTGGCTCTCAAGAGAAGACAGGCTATGTTCACACTGCCCACAAAAGGAGGTGGAAACTGAGTTGCACTTCCTAACCTCCTGGTCAATGTATGACCATATTAGAGATACATATTTCCCTCAGATTACACAGATCCACAAAGAATTAAAAAACAAATCCAATTTTGATAAACTCAAACCATATCTCCTGGGTGAAATTCCACAGTGTGCCATCACAGCAGCAAGATTTGTGACCTGTTGCCACAAGAAAAGGGCAACCAGTGAAGAACAAACACCATTGTAAATACAACCCATATTTATGCTTATTTATTTTCCCTTGTGTACTTTAAATATTTGTACATTGTTACAACACTGTGTATATATATATATATATATATGACATTTGTAATGTCTTTATTGTTTTGAAACTTCTGTATGTGTAATGTTTACTGTTAATTTTTATTGTTTATTTCACTTTTGTATATTATCTACCTCACTTGCTTTGGCAATGTTAACACATGTTTCCCATGCCAATAAAGCCCCTTGAATTGAATTGAGAGAAAGAGAGAGACAGACACACACAGAGAGAGAGAGAGAGAGAGAGAGAGAGAGAGAGAGAGAGAGAGAGAGAGAGAGAGAGAGAGGGACAGACGGACACACAAAGAGAGAGAGACTTAGAGAGAGAACGTATAAATCCATGTCATGTATCCAGCCCCTCTCTCTCATGCACACCTACACCATGCACCCAGTCACCTGCTTCCTCCACCTTCAATTAGAACCTATACAGTGTGTGTGTGTGTGTGTGTGTGTGTGTGTGTGCATGCACAGCCAGTTCCTCCAGTAGGTTAGCAGCCAGGTCTGTCTGTCTGTCTGTCTGTCTGTCTGTCTGTCTGTCTGTCTGTCTGTCTGTGTGTGCTGAGCAGTTCCATGGCATGGATACATACAGACAAGCATATCAGAGACCTAACAGAACAACAAGATACAGGTGATGCTGTATGCCATATTGGAGGTGGGATTGAGATTTACAGTGGATACCTTAGTGTTCCGTCTGTCTATTCCTTCTATGCCCCACTGATGGAGGAGGAGGCGCCTGTATTAAAATGAATTATAATTGTGAGCATCCGTGCTTGGTGTCATCATCTTGACATCTGAAGAAGAGGTGGGTGGAGAAGCTTTCTGCTCCACAGGATGTGTAAAGTAAAAAGAATTAGGGGAGGGCATCTTAGGAGACAGAAATAGAAAAGAAGCTGAGACCTGACATTTTGACATTGCATAATCACAGGAACAATTTATCAAACACACTATGACTACATTACATCCCTGAATGATATCTTCACAGCAGACTTTGATGCAAACCAAGGGCCCATTTCAGATCTCCTTGTTATTTCACTCTCAATAAGTGGAGCCATTGTGCCGTTCACTTCCCCTCCTGCAGCGCTGGGAGTCTGAGACTTTAGGGCTTTACAGAAGGAAGTGGCGACTCACAGAGACTCTATGTTCCTCTGTGTGAAACGCACACACACAGAGCGGAGGCGACGGAAGGCCCCAGGAAGAAGAGGAGGTGTGAAAGCTTCCAAGCTGAACTCTGCTCCATATGGCCACTGAGAAGCTCAGAGAACAGAGAAAACAGGGCTCTGAGCCTCGATGCTACTGCTGGGTGACATTTAGCCCAGAGGACCTGCCAGGACAGAGCAGGCACAGCCACCAACTGGGCTGGGAGAATATGGTCTTCATTTTGGGTTTAAAAGAAATCGATCTCTGTGGTGTGTCCATTCAAGCATTTTAGTTAACTGCTACCAAGACCAGGGACAATTACAGTCAGTAGATGTTGTGCCATGGCTAACACAGTTGGAGTTAAAGCCTTTTGAGTGAAAGCCAATGTAAAAGGTATAACTAGCCGCCATCCACTACTACATCAATATAACTAATAATGAGTGAAAGTCATAACTGACTACTTCCTGCACCAAAGGTCAATCTCTTTAACATATGAAATGGCCTCTATCCCCCCTCCATCAGTCATTTCAATGGACTACTATGGATGAAGGTTTCCAGCTGATGCCACATTGTGTCTGTCTCTGCCTCCCTGGTTCCCTCCCCAACAGATAGTGCCTAGGCTACAACTGTAGCCCCCTCGCTCCCTAGAGCTTAAGAGTGCACACTATAGATTATCCCCTCAATATAGGCAGCCTTTAAACTCAATAAGCTATATTTATGGCAAAATAATGCATGTCATAACAAGTCTCTCTCTCTCTCTCTCTCTCTCTCCAGTTGAAGTCATAAGTTTACATACACTTAGGTTGTAGTCATTAAAACTAGTTTTTCAACCACTCCACAAATTTCTTGTTAACAAAATATAGTTTTGACAAGTCAGTTAGAACATCTACTTTATGCATGACACAAGCAATTTTTCCAACAATTGTTTACAGACAGATTATTTCACTTGTAACTCACTGTATCATAATTCTAGTGGGTCAGAAGTTTACATACACTAGGTTGACAGTGCCTTTAAACAGCTTGGTAAATTCCAGAAAAGGATGTCATGGCTTTAGAAGCTTCTGATAGGCTAATTGACATCATTTGAGTCAATTGGAGGTGTACCTGTGGATGTATTTCAAGGCCTACCTTCAAACTCAGTGCCTCTTTGCTTGACATCATGGGGAAATCAAAAGAAATCAGCCAAGACCTCAGAAAAAATGGTTCATCCTTGGAAGCAATTTCCAAATGCCTGAAGGTACCACGTTCATCTGTACAAACAATAGTACGCAAGTATAAACACCATGGGACCATACAGCCGTCATACCGCTCAGGAAGGAGACGCATTCTGTCTCCTAGAGATGAACGTACTTTGTTGCGAAAAGTGCAAATCAATCCTAGAACAACAGCAAAGGACCTTGTGAAGATGCTGGAGGAAACACAGTCAAAAGTATCTATATCCACAGTAAAACAAGTCCTATATTGACATAACCTGAAAGGCCGCTCAGCAAGGAAGAAGCCACTGCTCCAAAACTGCCATTAAAAAAAGCCAGACTACGGTTTGCAACTGCACATTGGGACAAAGATCATACTTTTTGGAGAAATGTCCTCTGGTCTTATGAATCAGAAATAGAACTGTTTGGCCATAATGACCATTGTTATGTTTGGAGGAAAAAGGGGGAGGCTTGCAAGCCGAAGAACACCATCCCAACCATGAAGCACGGGGGTGGCAGCATCATGTTGTGGGGGTGCTTTGCTGCAGGAGGGACTGGTGCACTTCACAAAATAGATAGACTTATTAAGGTAGGACAATTATGTGGATATATTGAAGCAACATCTCAAAACATCAGTCAGGAAGTTAAAGCTTGGTCGCAAATGGGTCTTCCAAATGGACAATGACCCCAAGCATACCTCCAAAGTTGTGGCAAAATGGCTTAAGGACATCAAAGTCAAGGTATAGGAGTGGCCATCACAAAGCCCTGACCTCAATCCTATAGAACGTTTGTGGGCAGAACTGAAATAGCGTGTGCGAGCAAGGAGGCCTTCAAACCTGACTCAGTTACACCAGCTCTGTCAGGACGAATGGGACAAAATTCACCCAAGTTATTGTGGGAAGCTTGTTGAAGGCTACCCGAAAGGGTTGACACAAGTTAAACAAATTAAAGGCAATGCTACCAAATACTAATTGAGTGTATGTTAACTTCTGACCAACTGGGAATGTGATGAAATAAATAAAAGCTGAAATAAATCATGCTCTCTACTATTATTCTGACATTTCACATTCTTAAAATAAAGTGGTGATCCTAACTGATTAAAGACAGGGAATTTTTACTAGGATTAAATGTCAGGAATTGTGAAAAACTGAGTTTAAATGTATTTGGCTAAGGTGTATATAAACTTCCGACTTCAACTGTATACAGTGCATTGCGAAAGTATTCGGCCCCCTTGAACTTTGCGACCTTTTGCCACATTTCAGGCTTCAAACATAAAGATATAAAACTGTATTTTTTTGTGAAGAATCAACAACAAGTGGGACACAATCATGAAGTGGAACGACATTTATTGGATATTTCAAACTTTTTTAACATATCAAAAACTGAAAAGTTGGGTGTGCAAAATTATTCAGCCCCTTTACTTTCAGTGCAGCAAACTCTCTCCAGAAGTTCAGTGAGGATCTCTGAATGATCCAATGTTGACCTAAATGACTAATGATGATAAATACAATCCACCTGTGTGTAATCAAGTCTCCGTATAAATGCACCTGCACTGTGATAGTCTCAGAGGTCCGTTAAAAGCACAGAGAGCACCATGAAGAACAAGGAACACACCAGGCAGGTCCGAGATACTGTTGTGAAGAAGTTTAAAGCCGGATTTGGATACAAAAAGATTTCCCAAGCTTTAAACATCCCAAGGAGCACTTTGCAAGCGATAATATTGAAATGGAAGGAGTATCAGATCACTGCAAATCTACCGAGACCTGGCCGTCCCTCTAAACTTTCAGCTCATACAAGGAGAAGACTGATCAGAGATGCAGCCAAGAGGCCCATGATCACTCTGGATGAACTGCAGAGATCTATAGCTGAGGTGGAAGACTCTGTCCATAGGACAACAATCAGTCGTATATTGCACAAATCTGGCCTTTATGGAAGAGTGGCAAGAAGAAAGCCATTTCTTAAAGATATCCATAAAAAGTGTTGTTTAAAGTTTGCCACAAGCCACCTGGGAGACACACCAAACATGTGGAAGAAGGTGCTCTGGTCAGATGAAACCAAAATTGAACTTTTTGGCAACAATGCAAAATGTTATGTTTGGCGTAAAATCAACACAGCTCATCACCCTGAACACACCATCCCCACTGTCAAACATGGTGGTGGCAGCATCATGGTTTGGGCCTGCTTTTCTTCAGCAGGGACAGGGAAGATGGTTAAAATTGATGGGAAGATGGATGGAGCCAAATACAGGACCATTCTGGAAGAAAACCTGATGGAGTCTGCAAAAGACCTGAGACTGGGACGGAGATTTGTCTTCCAACAAGACAATGATCCAAAACATAAAGCAAAATCTACAATGGAATGGTTCAAAAATAAACATATCCAGGTGTTAGAATGGCCAAGTCAAAGTCCAGACCTGAATCCAATCGAGAATCTGTGGAAAGAACTGAAAACTGCTGTTCACAAATGCTCTCCATCCAACCTCACTGAGCTCGAGCTGTTTTGCAAGGAGGAATGGGAAAAAATTTCAGTCACTCGATGTGCAAAACTGATAGAGACATACCCCAAGCGACTTACAGCTGTAATCGCAGCAAAAGGTGGCGTTACAAAGTATTAACTTAAGGGGGCTGAATAATTTTGCACGCCCAATTTTTCAGTTTTTGATTTGTTAAAAAAGTTTGAAATATCCAATAAATGTCGTTCCACTTCATGATTGTGTCCCACTTGTTGTTGATTCTTCACAAAAAAATACAGTTTTATATCTTTATGTTTGAAGCCTGAAATGTGGCAAAAGGTCGCAAAGTTCAAGGGGGCCGAATACTTTCGCAAGGCACTGTATTTCTCTCCTTATTTCAGTATATATTTCTCTCCTTATTTCAGTATATATTTCTCCCTTTATTTCAGTATATATTTCTCTTTTTATTTCAGCATATTTTTCTCTCCTTATTTCAGTATATATTTCTCTTTATTTCAGTATGTATATTTCTCTCTTTATTTCAGTATACATTTCTCCCTTTATTTCAGTATATATTTCTCTCTTTATTTCAGCATATATTTCTCTCCTTATTTCAGTATATATTTATCTTTATTTCAGTATACTTTTCCCTCTTTCTTTCAGTATACTTTTCTCTATGTCAGTATATATTTCTCTCCTTATTTCAGTATATATTTCTCTTTATTTCAGTATGTATATTTCTCTTTATTTCAGTATGTATATTTCTCTCTTTATTTCAGTATATATATTTCTCTCCTTATTTCAGTATATATATATTTCTCTCGTTATTTCATTATATATTTCTCTTTTTATGTCAGTATATATGTCTATTTTATTTCAGTATATATTTCTCTCCTTATTTCATTATATATTTCTCTCTTTATTTCAGCATATATTTCTCTCCTTAATTCAGTATATATTTCTCTTTATTTCAGTATACTTTTCTCTCTTTATTTCAGTATATATTTCTCTCTGTCACGTTCTGACCTTTATTTCCTTTGTTTTGTCGTTATTTAGTATGGTCAGGGCGTGAGTTGGGGTGGGCAGTCTATGTTTGTTTTTCTATGATTTTGGGATTTCTATGTTTCGGCCTAGTATGGTTCTCAATCAGAGGCAGGTGTCGTTAGTTGTCTCTGATTGAGAATCATACTTAGGTAGCCTGGGTTTTTACTGTTTGTTTGTGGGTCTTTGTTGCCACACTGTACTGGTTTGGTTTTTTCATGTTTATTGTTTTTGTATTCATAGTGTTCAGTTTGTTTTTAAATAAACAACCATGGACACTTACCACGGAGATTTGTCTTCCAACAAGACAATGATCCAAAACATAAAGCAAAATCTACAATGGAATGGTTCAAAAATAAACATATCCAGGTGTTAGAATGGCCAAGTCAAAGTCCAGACCTGAATCCAATCGAGAATCTGTGGAAAGAACTGAAAACTGCTGTTCACAAATGCTCTCCATCCAACCTCACTGAGCTCGAGCTGTTTTGCAAGGAGGAATGGGAAAAAATGTCAGTCACTCGATGTGCAAAACTGATAGAGACATACCCCAAGCGACTTACAGCTGTAATCGCAGCAAAAGGTGGCGCTACAAAGTATTAACTTAAGGGGGCTGAATAATTTTGCACGCTCAATTTTTCAGTTTTTGATTTGTTAAAAAAGTTTGAAATATCCAATAAATGTCGTTCCACTTCATGATTGTGTCCCACTTGTTGTTGATTCTTCACAAAAAAATACAGTTTTGTATCTTTATGTTTGAAGCCTGAAATGTGGCAAAAGGTCGGAAAGTTCAAGGGGGCCGAATACTTTCGCAAGGCACTGTATATGCATAGCTCTACCATAAAGAATGACACCTACAGACTTCCTTAACCTAAAATAAGTAGAGAAGGAATTTTGTGTCGTTGGTTCGACATATGGCATATGCTCAGAAGAAAGTTTCTCACAGCGCTTCTCCTCTTGTTGATACGGAGGACGCACACATTTGAACTATTTAACTATTTAAATAAGTACAAAAGCTGAAGAACATATGCATATCCAGTATTTTTCACAGGTGCCGGAGTTATAGGTGACCTCTTGAAAAATAAACTACTGCTACATTTTTCAAAATATTGCCAACTTGCTAGATTGACAAATACAACCATAGCGAAACAGTGTATAAGTGCTGTCAGCTCAATGAAGCTTTAAGTAGCCTGGGAAAGGGACAACAAGGGACACAGGGTTCTGTTCTGTTCCAGGGACTTGATCAGTGACATAGTCTGCCAACGGCTTATGATGATGACGCAACCAAAAGCAATACATTTGTTAGAAGCCCAAATGGCCTAAGGTCCTAAAGTTGTTATCGTTTAAAGGCCTAAAGTTGTTATCGTTTTAAGGCCTAAAGATGTTATTGTTTAAAGGCCTAAAGTTGTTATCATTTTAAGGCCTAAAGATGTTATTGTTTTAAGGCCTAAAGTTGTTATCGTTTAAAGGCCTAAAGATGTTATCACTTAAAGGCCTAAAGATGTTATCGTTTAAAGGCCTAAAGTTGTTATCGCTTAAATGCCTAAAGATGTTATCGTTTAAAGGCCTAAAGATGTTATCGTTTAAAGGCCTAAAGTTGTTATCGCTTAAAGGCCTAAAGATGTTATCGTTTAAAGGCCTAAAGATGTTATCGTTTAAAGGCCTAAAGATGTTATCGTTTAAAGGCCTAAAGACGTTATCGTTTAAAGGCCTAAAGATGTTATCGTTTAAAGGCCTAAAGATGTTATCGTTTAAAGGCCTAAAGCTGTTATCGTTTAAAGGCCTAAAGATGTTATCGTTTAAAGGCCTAAAGTTGTTATCGTTTAAAGGCCTAAAGATGTTATCGTTTAAAGGCCTAAAGATGTTTTCGCTTAAAGGCCTAAAGTTGTTATCGCTTAAAGGCCTAAAGATGTTATCGTTTAAAGGCCTAAAGATGTTATCGTTTAAAGGCCTAAAGATGTTATCGTTTAAAGGCCTAAAGATGTTATCGTTTAAAGGCCCAAAGATGTTATCGTTTAAAGGCCCAAAGATGTTATCGTTTAAAGGCCTAAAGATGTTATCGTTTAAAGGCCTAAAGACATGATTGTTTTTTGTATAATTTGGAATTATTGGTATAATATTTTTTTTTCGAGATCAGCTTTTTGGAAACAAGCTCTTAGTAATACAATCATGCCTCTGAAAGTCTGCAGTTAGTATAAATGTTTGCAGGAATAAAACCCAAGCCCATTAGATACTGTTGATAATAGCCCGTTTATTCTCTCTACTGCTGCTGAGTTTTCAGTCCCATTTTCATGACTCTTCCCTCTGAGTGGTTCTGTCAATATATTCCCTCTCCATGTCACATCGACAGTTTAAACACCATCCTCAATTTCACAGTAATCACTTCATCTCTCTCAACAAGGGTCAACTTTTCCTACTCAGAAGGCAAATTTGCAGTGTGGCAATGCAGGGCTGCTTTGACAAATGCAATCATGTGGTGATCACTCAGTGTCTGCTCAAATTCCGTCTGTGAATATCTCCAACCAGCAAAATCCCCAGGGACCTGCAGTGGGGTGCTCGGTCTATCGCTGGGGCCCGGTCAGTAGTAGTGCTCGAACAGACGGCCGGGCAAAATGATAATGATTTACCCAAATGACTGAGACGTCTGCCAGCACCGTTCCTCGAAACACTGCAAACCAAACGACGTACGGCAGACCATTCTTCCGTCTCTTATTAATTCAAGGAGGACATGGATTTTGGTTGCTTTATGCGTATGTATGTGTGCATGTATATGTGCATGCATACGTGTGTGTGTGTGGTAGTAATTTGGCCCTGTGAAAAGGGCTCAGGGGGTGGTTGATTCTGTGTAACAGTTTAGCTTCAGTCCCTCTCCTCGCCCCAACCTGGGCTTGAACCAGGGACCCTCTGCACGAACCAGGGACCCTCTGCACACATCGACAACAGCCACCATCGAAGCATCGTTACCCATCGCTCCACAAAAGCCGTGGCCCTTGCAGGGCAAGGGGAACAACTACTTCAAGGTCTCAGAGCGAGTGACGCCACCGATTGAAACATCATTAGCGTGCACCCCGCTAACTAGCTAGCCATTTCACATCAGTTACATCTGCCCCTATGATGTACAATATTCCTGTAACAGAAACTGCCTACACTTTACTGGGTGTAAATGTGTTATCGGCTATATTAGCTTTGGCATTAAGAACATGACATGATGAAAGACAGGGGCCTGGCAGAAACATTGAACCCAGCTAATATGTTTTCTGCTTCGAAGCTGTTCCTCCAGCTGTACCATTGTGCACCATCTCATTTAATTCAAGGCTTACATTTAGTATCGACACTGAGGAGAAATGCTCGACAAACACCTTCCCACTGAAACATCTCAAAACAGCTGTCACTGATTGTGACAGCTACCCACAGACATACTGTGTGTCACCTACACAAAACAGCAATAACACTTTTGTGAACGGTCTCACCAGCAACAACAGAAGGTAGGATGGTAATTGGATGCTAATTGGTTGACGCAAAATCTAAGCCAAGAGCTAGTTCTTACATACAGGGACTGTGGCGACATCTGCCTCTACATTGTCTCCAACAACTGTACAGGAACTATGTAACTTTGTTAACCATGGTATGCATGCAACACAGCCACTGCTGTCTCATTGCTGTACTACTAACTACCATTTAAACAGTTTCCACCAATCTGATGTCTCTCAATGGTTTCCTGCTATGAAAAGGCCATCTGTAGAGTTCTGTCAGGGGAGTGGTCAGTGGTAGGGAGAGGTGGCCAGTCCAGATGTCCAGTGTAAGTAGACAGGGCAGGAGGGGGTCCCTCCCACCCCATCAATGAGGTCCTAAAAATGGGCAGTGAGGAACAATGAGGTAGAGATGGCAGATGTACTACCAGACACACATGCATGCACACACACATTCTGTACACACACACTTTATGTATTCTGCCAGGGCCTAGCTGACCCCATCAGTCTCCAGCTCGGGTCACATCTGTCTTCTGTCTGTGTTAACTGTTTGCAGCCTCTCAGAGCAGCAGCACAACAATACCACAACTACACAGCAACAATACTAACATGCTCTTTGATGAAGTGCCGACCAATAATGACCCATCTCAACAGCTCAGTAGGCCAATACTCCTGTCAGTGCTGCTCTCTCTGGCACAGCACACTCAGAGACTGTTCTAGGTTCTCAGACAGGGGTACAAACTGGGAATGTGACTCATTTTTTTTCTCTTGTAAAATCAACATTTTTCCAAAATCCCCCCATTATTTCTTGACCTGAAATAACAAATATGTTCAAATGTATAAATAGCACAGTGAAGGAGCCCAATCAGTGCATACCAAGGGCTATAGAGGGCATTTGTTGCCAGGATTCATGTATGTAATGATGTTCTCTGAACATGGGTGTGTTAAATAGACCACTACTATACTGTACACCTTCTGAAGTAGGCTAAAGACCAGCCATTGGCGGTGAATATCTGTGTGAGAACAAGAGTGGAATTGAAAGCTGTTAACAGAGTCCTTCAAAGTGACTTAGAAGACAGTTCTGAAGCTGCCTGGCAAGCAAATCTAATCAGGCGCAGAATTTCCATGAAAATATTAATATTTAGTACTAATCAGAAATGTCAATGTTTCATATACCCAACTCAAAATAATTGTTGACTGGGCTATAGAGCTTATTAAAAAATATCCATAGGCTATCTGCATTCTCAAAACAGCTTTAGGTTATCATTAAACATGACAGTAAATAATGAGGAAAAACAAGAGTTCGCTGAATATGTGTGCATTGTACAGGACATCTGACCTGGGCCATACTAAAGGGGAAGTTTTCTGCGGGGATGGACTTTTGCCAATGTGGCTCCCCAATTGATTTAGTCAGTGTCAGCAATAACAAATGTAATGGCTCAAAACAAACAACATGATTTGTACCACCCCTTCATAAGGAACAGAAAGAGAGAGGCCATCTGTTGTAGGAAAAACAACATGTTGAGACCTCATACAACTTGGCTCTAAGGGAAGAAATGCCTTTGCTATGTGTATGAGCATGCTAACCGCTAATATCAAGGACAAACTGGCACACATATGGCAAGGGCCAAGCTATGTTTGAAAATGGCAAAAATGGAAGCAATAGTAACATTAGGCTATGTGGAAAGTGCAGACTGCCATACTGCCAAAAATATGTCTAAAATCTAAAATGGCAGCTACAGTATGCTATTTCTTAAACTTCATGTCAAGTGCATGCAGACTGCCATCCACATGGCAATTGCAAGCTACAGTAAATATAAAATATTAAATGACGGCTACAGTATACAGTACAGGCCCTCCAAAGAGGCTGTAGGAACACATACAGTTGAAGTCGGAATTTTACATACACCTTAGCCAAATACATTTAAACTCAGTTTTTCACAATTCCTGACATTTATTCCTAGTAAAAATTCCCTGTCTTAAATCGGTTAGGATTACCACTTTATTTTAAGAATGTGAAATTTCAGAATAATAGTAGCATGATTTATTTCAGCTTTTATTTCTTTCATCACATTCCCAGTGGGTCAGAAGTTTACATACACTCATTTAGTATTTGGTAGCATTGCCTTTAAATTGTTTAACTTGGGTCAAACATTTTGAGTAGCCTTCCACAAGCGTCCCATAAAAAGTTGGATGAATTTTGGCCCATTCCTCCTGACAGAGCTGGTGTAGCTGAGTCAGGTTTGTAGGCCTCCTTGCTCACACACACGCTTTTTCAGTTCTGCCAACAAATGTTCTATGGGATTGAGGTCAGGGCTTTGTGATGGCCACTCCAATACATTGACTTTGTTGTCCTTAAGCCATTTTGCCACAACTTTGGAAGTATGCTTGAGTCCATTGTCCATTTGGAAGACCCATTTGCGACCAAGTTTTAACTTCCTGACTGATGTCTTGAGATGTTGCTTCAATATATCCACATAATTGTCCTACCTCATAATGCCATCTATTTTGTGAAGTGCACCAGTCCCTCCTGCAGCAAAGCACCCCCACAACATGATGCTGCCACTCCCGTGCTTCACGGTTGGGATGGTGTTCTTCAGTCTGCAAGCCTCCAACTTTTTCCTCCAAACATAACGATGGTCATTATGGCCAAACAGTTATATTTTTGTTTCATCAGACCAGAGGACATTTCTCCAAAAAATACAATCTTTGTCCCCATGTGCAGTTGCAAACCGAAGTCTGGCTTTTTTTATGGCCGTTTTGGAGCAGTGGCTTCTTCCTTGCTGAGCGGACTTTCAGGTTATGTCGATATAGGACTCGTTTTACTGTGGATATGGTTACTTTTGTACCCATTTCCTCCAGCATCTTCACAAGGTCCTCTGCTGTTGTTCTGGGATTCAGTTGCACTTTTCGCACCAAAGTACATTCATCTCTAGGAGACAGAACGCGTCTCCTTCCTGAGCGGTATGATGGCTGCGTGGTCCCATGGTGTTTGTAGCTAAAAGGCTAGAGTCGTGTCTGAGTCAGCGACACAGATTCACTTTCTGGTCACCGAGTTCCCTGCAGCGCAGCTATAGGAATATGGGAAAAGCAAGGAAGATTCCTAAATTTCCTGCTGGGTTTGCAGAAAATGCTGAATGTTGGGTTTGCTGGAGAGGAGAGAAATGGGAGAGATGAGATCAGGAGAAAGAAAACTTGGACAGAGAGCATAAGAGAATCTTATCAGTCCCCGTGCCTCCTAGCTAGTATACCTCAGATGCCATAAGGACTTCACGCTCAGTGGCTTGTCAAATCCAACGTGTTCATCATTCTGAGCAGTGAGCAATAACTGGGGCATCAGCCCAGCCTCGGACCGACAGAACAGCACAGAACAGAATGGCTCCTGACGGCAATACTATGATGCCATATAACTATATCAAACAGCCACTACAGCAGCCTCCACAGTGGCCATAGAGAACGCAACAAAGCAGGATGATATGAGGGGGAGGAGGAGGAGGACTAGCAGCTATAACATACAGCATCTACCCACCAATGTCCACTGGTACCATTTTCCCTTATCCATGTGTCCCGGGCTTGTGGCTGTCTAAATCCCTGCTGTTTGTTGCTGTTTCCATCTGCCCTACGGCCTGCCCTGTCTGAAACTGTGTGGACTACCAGCGTTAGCCTACGTTGCTACCATGTCATCCAAAGCCAAAGCCGGTAGGAGTAACGGAGAGGACTGTGTTTCTCTATCACAGGCGAAGGATCTTTTAAACTAACAAAAAGTTCTACAAGCAGTTGTTACAACAACAGGAAAACAGATGAAAGAGCTTTGTCCAAATACTGATGGACTCAACTAACAAAATAATGGAAGATTTGACTAGACAGGTCCAGGACCTTAAGAACAGTTCTCCCAAGGAGAGGTGGATGTCCTGAAAGATGACACCAAACTGTAAGTCCACATGAGATGACATCAACACTGTCTGTGAATCATTATTACAGATTACTATGAAAACAGACAATCTAGGGACATTCGAGGAGGAATAACATCATTATGGATGGCATACCAGAGTTTTCACATGAGAACTGGGCTGAGTATGAGGAGAATGTAAGAAAGACGATCACTGAAAAGTTGCAGATGGATCAAAGGAAGATTGAGGTGGAGTGCGCCCATGGGTCTGGAAAACCTGTAACCAGTCCAGGTGACAGACCCAGGCTGATAGTGGTTAAGTTCCTAAGGTTTAAGGACAAGAGAGAGCCAAGAACGAGAGGAACCAACTGATTGATGAGAATTTGAAAAGCAGTATGGTTGAAAAGGACGGGGCAAAAGAAGTGGTTAATAAGGCTGGCTGAAAATCTGATTGGCAAACTTACTGTCAATTGAAAATGATGTGACTAAACTGGAAGGAAAAAATATATGAAGAAATAAATGGTATTATGAAACAGACAAATTACATAAAATATAATGGAAAAAAGCTTTGGGATACTTTAAATGAAATTATGGGCAGAAAGACTAATTCAACATCTTTCATTGAATCAGATGGCTAATTTATCACAAAAACCTTTGATGTTGCCAATTACTTTAATAGCTAGTTCATTGGCAAAGTATGCAAACTTAGGCATGAAATGCCAACAACAAACTATGAGCCATCATATTCACGCATAGAATACGTAATAATGAAAAGAAAGCACTGTAATTTAGAATTTTCTAAAGTTAGTGTGGGTGAGATGGAAAGATTATTGTTGTCCATCAATAATGAGAAACCACCTGATATTAACAACTTAGATGGAAAGCTACTGAGGATGGTGGCGGACTATATTGCCACTCCTATTTGTAATATCTTTAATTTGAGTGGATTTTTTAAAGCACCCTTTACTGGTTCTAACAGTCGACCAATCAGCTTGCTGCCGACTCTTAGCAAAACATTTTTTTAAATGGTAGATACCAGATACAATGCTATTTCTTTGTTAAAACCTCTTAGCGCCACCTGAGACGTCTGCGTCCCACCCAGCCATCAGGAATTGCAAATGCGCTACGCCAAATGCTAATAGCACTCGTTAAAACTCAAACGTTCATTAAAACACACATGCAAGGTACTCAATTAAAGCTACACTCGTTGTGAATCTAGCCAACAAGTCAGATTTTTAAAATGCTTTTCGGTGAAAGCATGAGAAGCTATTATCTGATAGCATGCAACACCCCAAAATACCAGAAGGGGACATAAACAAAAGAATTAGCGTAGCCGGCGCTACACAAAACGCAGAAATAAAATATAAAACATTCATTACCTTTGACGAGCTTCTTTGTTGGCACTCCTATATGTCCCATAAACATCACTATTGGGTCTTTTTTTCGATTAAATCGGTCCATATATACCCAAAATATCAATTTATGGAAACTGTGTGATCCAGAAAAAAACACCGTTTCAAAACGCAACGTCATTTTTAAAATTAAAAAGTTGCCTATAAACTTTCACAAAACACTTCAAAATACTTTTGTAATCCAACTTTAGGTATTAATACACGTTAATAATCTATCAAATTGATCACGGGGCGATGTGTATTCAATAGCTCCACGTCTTCAAATCATGGTCGGAAATCTCTCTTCCAAAACTTCCTGTCGTGGACCGGATGATATGGGGTGTCTCTTCTTCGTTTGACCAAGGAACAACCTCCAGGCAATTGACAAGACTGGCGACATCGTGTGGAAGCTGTAGGACTTGTAAGCTGAGACCCATATATTTTGCTGTGCCATAGACAATACATGCAACTGGCGCATTGATATTTCTTTCCCTTTTTGGTGATCAATTTTCCTTGGGCTTTTCCACGAAACACACGTTCTGTTATAGTCACAGCCGTGATTGAACCAGTTTTAACTTCAGAGTGTTTTCTATGCACACATACTAATCATATGCATATACTATATTCCTGGCATAAGTAGCAGGACGTTGAAAAGTTGCGCGATTTTTAACAGAATGTTCGAAAAAGTAGGCCTAAGCTGAAGAGGTTTTAATTAACAACAGACTTTCAGCATGCTTATAGAGAGGGGCACTCAACATGAACTGCACTGACACAAATGACCAATGATTGGTTGAAAGAAATTGATAATAAGAAGATTGTGTAGCCTTTGATATAATAGACCATAACTTGTTGTTGTATGTGTTATGGCTTTTCGACCTCATAAATCGTGGATTCAGAGCTATCTATCTAATAGAACACAGTTGGTTTTCTTTAATGGAAGCTTCTCTAATGTTAAATGTGAAGTGTAGTGTACCGCAGGGCAGTTCTCTTGGCCCTCTACTCTTTTCTAGTTTTACCAATGACCTGCCACTGACATTAAACAAAGCCTGTGTGTCTATGTATCCTGATGATTAAACCCTTTACGCTTCAGCAACCACAGCTAGGGCAATCACTGCAACCCTAAACAGAGAGTTGCAGTCAGTTTAGAATGGGTGGTTAGTAATAAACTAGCCCTGAATATCTCTAAAACTAAGAGCATTGTAATTGGTACAAATCATTCCCTAAATTATAGACCTCAGCTGAATCTGATTAGGAATAATGTGGCTGTTGAGCAAGTTGAGGAGACTAAAATACTTGGATTCTAAACTGTCATGGTCAAAACATTTTGATTCAATGGTTGTGAAGATGGGGAGAGGTCTTTCCATGATGAAGAGATGCTCTGCTTTTTTGACACCACACTCCACAAAGTAAGTCCTGCAGATTCTAGTTTTATCTTATGTTGATTATTACCCAGGTCAGGTGCTGCAAGGAAGGACCTAGAAAAACTGCAGCTGGCAAAAAACAGAGTGACTCTTCTTGCTCTTTACCGTAATCAGAGGGTAATATCAATACTATCCATGACAGTCTCTCTTGGCTAAAAGTAGAGACGGACTGCATCAACTCTTGTTTTTATAATAAACATTAATGTGTTGAAAATCCAAAATTCTTTGCATAGTCAACTTACACACAGCACTGACACACACACTTAACCCACCAGACATGCCACCAGGGGTCTTTTCACAGTCCCGAAATTTAGAACAATTTCAAGAAAACGTACACTATTATATTGCCATGATTGCATAGAACTCCCTTCCATCAAAGATTGCTCAAGTGAACAGCAAACCTGGTTTCAAAAACCAGACCAAGTAACAACTCACTGCACAATGCCTCTCCCCTATCTATTTGACCTAGATGATGTGTGTGTATGTACTGATGTGTAGGCGAGGTGTAACATTTAAAATGTATGTAGTTCTGTCCTTGGGCTGTTCTTGTCTATTAATGTTCTGTATTATTTAATGTTTTGTGTTTTGTGTGGACCCCAGGAAGAGTAGCTGCTGATACCGCAATAGGTAAATGGGATCCTCATAAAATACAAAAAATGTCCCAATCTGGTAAACACTGTCATAAAACACACACACTTGTGCACTAGCTCCTGAAAGGTGCAGTGGTCTAAGGCACTGCATCTCAGTGCAAGAGGCATCACTGCAGTCCCTGGTTCAAATCCAGGCTGTATCACATCCGGCCATAGGGTGGTGCACAATTGGACCTGCGTTGTCCATTTCAGCATATACAGTGCCTTGCGAAAGTATTCGGCCCCCTTGAACTTTGCGACCTTTTGCCACATTTCAGGCTTCAAACATAAAGATATAAAACTGTATTTTTTTGTGAAGAATCAACAACAAGTGGGACACAATCATGAAGTGGAACGACATTTATTGGATATTTCAAACTTTTTTAACAAATCAAAAACTGAAAAATTGGGCGTGCAAAATTATTCAGCCCCCTTAAGTTAATACTTTGTAGCGCCACCTTTTGCTGCGATTACAGCTGTAAGTCGCTTGGGGTATGTCTCTATCAGTTTTGCACATCGAGAGACTGAAATTTTTTCCCATTCCTCCTTGCAAAACAGCTCGAGCTCAGTGAGGTTGGATGGAGAGCATTTGTGAACAGCAGTTTTCAGTTCTTTCCACAGATTCTCGATTGGATTCAGGTCTGGACTTTGACTTGGCCATTCTAACACCTGGATATGTTTATTTTTGAACCATTCCATTGTAGATTTTGCCTTATGTTTTGGATCATTGTCTTGTTGGAAGACAAATCTCCGTCCCAGTCTCAGGTCTTTTGCAGACTCCATCGGGTTTTCTTCCAGAATGGTCCTGTATTTGGCTCCATCCATCTTCCCATCAATTTTAACCATCTTCCCTGTCCCTGCTGAAGAAAAGCAGGCCCAAACCATGATGCTGCCACCACCATGTTTGACATGTTTGACAGTGGGGATGGTGTGTTCAGGGTGATGAGCTGTGTTGATTTTATGCCAAACATAACATTTTGCATTGTTGCCAAAAAGTTCAATTTTGGTTTCATCTGACCAGAGCACCTTCTTCCACATGTTTGGTGTGTCTCCCAGTTGGCTTGTGGCAAACTTTAAACAACACTTTTTATGGATATCTTTAAGAAATGGCTTTCTTCTTGCCACTCTTCCATAAAGGCCAGATTTATGCTTTTTCCGTTAAAAAAAATTGAAATCTGACACAGCGGTTGATTTAAGGAGAAGTCTATCTTTAATTCTGTGAATAACACTTGTCTCTTTTATCAATGTTTATTATGAGTATTTCTGCAAAATCACCGGATGTTTTGGAATCAAAACATTACTGCACGTAACGCGCTAATGTAAACTGAGATTTTTGGATATAAATATGCACATTATTGAACAAAACATACATGTATTGTGTAACATGATGTCCTATAAGTGTCATCTGATGAAGATCATCAAAGGTTAGTGATTAATTTTATCTATATTTCTGATTTTTGTGACTCCTCTCTTTGGCAGGAAAATGGCTGTGTGTGTTTTTGTGACTTGACTCTGACCTAACATAATCATATGTTGTGCTTTCGCTGTAAAGCATTTTTGAAATCAGAAACGATGGGTAAATTAACAAGATGTTTATCTTTCATTTGCTGTATTGGACTTGTTAATGTGTGAAAGTTACATACTGTATTTCTAAGAAATATTTTGGAATTTCGCGCACTGCCTTTTTAGCGGAATGTTGTCGAGGGGTTCCGTGCCCAAGAAAGGTTAAATGAAGAGTTGATGCGCTGCACACTTTTTTAAATAGCATAATTTTTTATATTTGGGCTTGGGGAGCCCAAGTCAGTTCGAGTCAAAAGGTTCAAGTCCAAGTTAAGTCATGAGTCATTGGTGTTAAAGTCAAAGTCGAGTTGCAAGTCATCATATTTGTCACTCGAGGCTAACTCGAGTCCAAGTCATGTAACTTGAGTCCACACCTCTGGTTTTATGTATTTCCTAATGAAAGAAGACACTCTGTGTCAGACTAATGGGATGAACAGACATCTTAGCACACTCAGAACAAAACAAAAAAACATCCTGGTGGTGCTCAGTAGAGTGAAACTGAGAAGTACTGCCAAAATGTGTCCAGTGAGAACACAGATTTTAGTTTTGGTTGCAAAATCTTTTGTTATGTTGTGCCCTACTGAACATGGCCCTGATAGTACATTCTACTTTCTGTTCCAAGGACGAGAGGATGGTGGTCCCCACGTTAAAAGGACAAGATCACCAACAGAACTAAGCCAACCTCAGCGTGAGCTCTGGTAGAATGACAAGAACCTAATGAAATTAGCATAGAATTTCAACGTGAAGATGATGATCAACACGCCGAAAGGATGAATTTCGACTATACCAGCCAGAATATAGCATGACCTTAAAGTATGGAAACTTGGTATGAACTTTGAACTCTTATTCACTAAAGAAGTAATACCTCCTAGCCGTTGTGTTAGCAACAGCAGCTGTAAACGTGGGCTAAGAGAGGACGGACAGAGTATCCATCTACCACTCTCCAGTTCACCACTAGACATTCTTCAGAGGACAAGAGATCCATGCTGGCCTTCTATCTATGACCAATCTACCGAAGCGCAGCTCAGAGTAAATATTTATTGCATTTTCCTTTTTCAAATGGGAGGTTATTTAGAATGCATAAGATACTGTATTTACGATAGCAGACGTACAAAATATTTTTGTTCCTCAGTCTTCCCGCTCTTTCATTCAAAACCCAACCCAATTTCCTTGTGTAACCAGCCGTCATTTCTGTTCCATCCACTAGGGACGTTTTCCTTTATGACATAATTTGTAATCAATGATCCATTCTGTGTAGATGTAATTCTGTGTGATTATTTAGGTATTTAGTAAATAAATAATTTAAATGTTGTATTGCTGATTCAACCTGTTAGCCAGGGTTCGTGAAGATAACCAAGAATTTACAACTTTCAGATGAGACTGAATAAGGTGAGGATTAAATATTGATTGCTACTGATGTAAAAGATTACTAGGTCTTTAAGAGTATATTCAGAAGATAACAGCTCTATAAACATTATTTTGTGTTGCCCCAACTTTCTAGTTAATAACATTTACCTGATTAGCTTAATCAGGTGATATTAATTACAGAGAAATGATTTGATAGAATAGCATGTCATAACACTTAATCCGGCATAGCCAAAGACACTGCACACCTTACTACTCAGCAGTGGACAGACCATGAGAGACTGGACCTATTTTACTATTTACCTTGGAGAGACATCTGTCTGTTACCTGCTCACTCTCTCTACTTCTTTCACTCCCCCTTTCTTTAACTCTCTACTTCTCTCGATCTCTGTTTGTTTTTGAGTCTTTAGTTTGGGCATGCCTTTCTGTATTTTTCCTTTTTTTAAAACATATTTTTGTTTTATCACCATGTGAACAAATAATTATGTGCTTGGACTGGCCGACCAAGAGGTCAAGAAGGAGCTGGCCCTGGACCTAAGGTGTCTGTCTCCTGGGTACATACTGTACATTCAACACAAGCACATGTTTACTTCCCTATGTACCAAATGTTACACATATAGGCCTATCTAAATGAGCCTAAAGTGAAAAACATACATGGTCATCAAAGTAAAGGTAAAAGGTAATCCCTAGACCAGAAATGTTATGTAAATATGTGCCTTTTCCCAAGTGACAATAAGGGTATGGTCTATGAACATAATGTTTAATATTTTAATTGAATGCGCTGTCAAATTATGTATCTTTAAGTAATGGTGGGAGAAAGGGGGTGTGAAAAAGCACCATGGAGAGAATTATGCCGCTTCTGGGTAGTCTGTGACCTAAGTTTTTGCGGGGTTCATTTTTAGAGAATTTTGTCTTTAAAGTGTTTGTTTAGATCTCTGTTAGGTAGCTGGAATACGCGCAAAGCATTCCCCTTCCGGCGCGCCTGCCCAAATGGTGGATTACGCGCAATCTTGCCATGGCTTCCAAACAGAGTTTCTTAACAATTTAACCTCTACGGGATCGGTGTCCCCCCCAAGCGGGATGGCTGAGCTAAAGTGCAGTAATGTGATTAACATGAGGTTGTAAGTAACAAGAACATTTCCCAGCACATAGACATATCTGATATGGGCAGAAAGCTAAAATTATTGTTAATCTAACTGTGCTGTCCAATTTACAGTAGCTATTACAGTGGAAGAATACCATGCTATTGTTTGAGAGTGCACAGTTATGAACTTGAAAATGTGTTAACAAACCAATTAGACACATTTGGGCAGACTTGATACAACATTTTGCACAGAAATGCAATAATTCATAGGATCAGTCTAAAAATGTTGCACATACACTGCTGCCATCTAGTGGGCAAATTCTATATTGTGCCTAAACTGGAATAATACATTGTGGCCTTTCTTTTGCATTTCAAAGATGATGGAACAAAAATAAATACAAATCTAATGTGTTATATTCTCCTACATTAATTTGGCATTTCCACAAACTTCAAAGTGTTTCCTTTCAAATGGTATCAAGAATATGCATATCCTTGCTTCAGGTCCTGAGCTACAGGCAGTTAGATTTGGGTGTCATTTTAGGCGAAAATTGAGGGTCTGATCCTTAAGAGGTTTTTAAAGTCATCGGTTCAAAGGGGAACACATACTTCACGGTGAGATCAATATTTTTTCCTTGCTATTTTTGATGGCACACAAATATTTATTTACCTTTTAAGGCTGGTGAAATGTTCCTTTTTGCTGGATTATAAATGACTTTGAGTCTTGCGACCGTGTCACTGACCGGATCGGATTACTATTGGACTGAGTGGCATGTTAGGCGGATTTGGACAATTATTGGTTGATTTAGTTACTGATTAATATGGTTGGGACTATTGTGAAAAGAACGTGTTTTCCGTTGTCCTTATCTTATCTTTGAGACAATATTATCTTGAGTGTTGCATTATACTATTGCTGTGTGATTATTTTGTTCCAATTTCATACATATGTTTTTTATATTTTGAACACGTTTTATCTAGCATCTTATTGCTGTGAATCAGTGTAAACGTTACTCCACATGTACGCACACAAACACATTAGGTTACAGACCATGTAGCTAAGCCTAAGAGTGCATAACGATACATAACGAGTGCAGCAAAATCAGTAGGCGAGTTATTGGTTTCTTAACACAACAGAATACGGAAACAGGGAAAGGAGAGGAAGACAACCTCTTCTGTGACCTACCGCTTCCGTTTCCGATCACAGTCCCCCATCCTCTGTGCTTAAATTTAGCCTGGCTAGATATCTATAACCACTCCGCAGCATCCATCCCTGATGCTCACCTCACTGTCTCAGTCAGAAACCACAGCCCTGTCTGCTCAAAACCAGAAACGGGGATGTATTTTACCTAGCATTGTCTAAAAGGCAGATGCAGGAAAACAGAAGATGATTCTTGATGAGAATATTATCAGGGTTTTACATATTACTGAATTATGAGTATTTGCCTGGATCAGATCCCTCGGATTGACTTATATTTTCTCACCAAATAATCCTCCCTAACATGCAGGTAAAGAGAGAGAGGGGGAGAGAATGGAGATAGGATGATAGAGAATGAAAGAGAGAAAAAGACAGAGGGAAGAATGAAAGAGAGAGAAAAAGACAGAGGAAAACTAAAAACAGCAAGAGGCGTACAGAAAAAAGAAACAGAGAGAAATTGAAAGAGGAGGAGAGCCAGGAAAGAAAAATAAATAGAAATAGAATGAGTGCGAACAAGAAAAAGGTACAGAGAGCAAGAGAGAGCAAGAGAGAGAGGGAGTGAAAGAGCAAGAGACAGGGAGTGAAAAAACAAGCGAGAGAGAGAGAGAGAGAGAGCACACAGAGGAAAGGCAGCAAGGGGATTGAAGCCGAGCCCATTCAGACTGATTGATGTCTGCATGGTATTAAAATTCCAGTGCTGTTCTGCAGTCTGCCTGGCCTCCCAGAACACAACACAGCCCTACCAGGACCTTGCCAAGAGTGACGTGAAGAGGACCCGGCTACTAGCTGCATATAGATTGACATCTCCTAGGGCTGATTTCAAGGTTTTACTGCTAACCTACAAAGCATTACATGGGCTTGCTCCTACCTATCTCTCTGATTTGGTCCTGCCGTACATACCTACACGTACGCTACGGTCACAAGACGCAGGCCTCCTAATTGTCCCTAGAATTTCTAAGCAAACAGCTGGAGGCAGGGCTTTCTCCTATAGAGCTCATTTTTATGGAACGGTCTGCCTACCCATGTCAGAGATGCAAACTCGGTCTCAACCTTTAAGTCCTTACTGAAGACTTATCTCTTCAGTGGGTCATATGATTGAGTGTAGTCTGGCCCAGGAGTGGGAAGGTGAACGGAAAGGCTCTGGAGCAACGAACCGCCCTTGCCGTCTCTGCTTGGCCGGTTCCCCTCTTCCCACTGGGATTCTCTGCCTCTAACCCTATTACAGGGGCTGAGTCACTGGCTTGCTGGGGCTCTCTCATGTGGGTTGATTCACTGATGTGGTCATCCTGTCTGGGTTGGCGCCCCCCCTTGGGTTGTGCCATGGCGGAGATCTTTGTGGGCTATACTCAGCCTTGTCTCAGGATGGTAAGTTGGTGGTTGAAGATATCCCTCTAGTGGTGTGGGGGCTGTGCTTTGGCAAAGTGGGTGGGGTTATATCCTTCCTGTTTGGCCCTGTCTGGGGGTGTCCTCGGATGGGGCCACAGTGTCTGCTGACCCCTCCTGTCTCAGCCTCCAGTATTTATGCTGCAGTAGTTAATGTGTCGGGGGGCTAGGGTCAGTTTGTTATATCTGGAGTACCTCTCCTGTCCTATTCGGTGTCCTGTGTGAATCTAAGTGTGCGTTCTCTAATTCTCTTTTCTTCTCTCTCTCTCTCTCTCTCTCTCTCTCTCTCTCTCTCTCTCTCTCTCGGAGGACCTGAGCCCTAGGACCATGCCCCAGGACTACCTGACACGATGACTCCTTGCTGTCCCCAGTCCACCTGGCCGTGCTGCTGCTCCAGTTTCAACTGTTCTGCCTTATTATTATTCGACCATGCTGGTCATTTATGAACATTTGAACATCATGGCCATGTTCTGTTATAATCTCCACCCGGCACAGCCAGAAGGGGACTGGCCACCCCACATATGCTCTCTCTAATTCTCTCTTTCTTTCTCTCTCTCGGAGGACCTGAGCCCTAGGACCATGCCCCAGGACTACCTGACATGATGACTCCTTGCTGTCCCCAGTCCACCTGACCGTGCTACTGCTCCAGTTTCAACTGTTCTGCCTTATTATTATACGACCATGCTGGTCATTTATGAACATTTGAACATCTTGGCCATGTTCTGTTATAATCTCCACCCGGCACAGCCAGAAGAGGACTGGCCACCCCACATAGCCTGGTTCCTCTCTAGGTTTCTTCCTAGGTTTTGGCCTTTCTAGGGAGTTTTTCCTAGCCACCGTGCTTCTACACCTGCATTGCTTGCTGTTTGGGGTTTTAGGCTGGGTTTCTGTACAGCACTTTGAGATATCAGCTGATGTACGAAGGGCTATATAAATAAATTTGATTTGATTTGATTTGATCTATAGCAACAGCATCAAAAACAAGGAAATCAAACCACAATCTGCATCACTATCATAGGTTACCTCATAGACGTGGGGACTCCCTAGGCACCATTTAACATGACTTCCCATCTTCTGATATGCAGAGAGGGCAGAGCAGATTGACACTGTGTATAATGGGCATTGGGTAAAATCCTACCCAAACAGACTGGTAGGAGGCAGGGACTTGTTAGGTCAATGGCAGCAGGATTTGTTTGGTATTAAACACAGCCTGAATAGAGCCAGCATCAAATCTAATGCTGCATAGAGCACTAGCATCCATTCTATCCTATAGTCAACAGCCCAGAACTGGCATCCACTCTGGTACTGCTCTGGATGCTGTAGTGTATGTATAGAGAGAGAGAGAACCACCCAGAATGCCCCTGTGAGCAAGCTCACTCCTCCTCCCAGCCCATCCCCCTCTTCTACTGCTGCAGTCTGCTAACCTCAGAAAACTGCAGCCTGGTTTCACATCCCTACCTCCCTCAATCTCTCTTTCCAAAACACGCTTGCAGATGTGTGCAGATGAACAAACGCACACACTCACATACACTTACACGACACGTAGTAACACTCTGTTGGTACACAGAGCCTAACCAGAATCAGATATCTATATTGATCTACTACTGCAGATATAGGCCCTGGAGCCATCCCATCTGCAAAATAACACCACTAATCCACTGCACTTACCCTACTGTACTTTTAACAATTGACCTCCATTCAACCAATGCACACACACGCGCTGCCTTTCCTCCCTGTCCTCCACAAGGCTGTTGCGTCATCATGTGACTTACAGTCAACACAGAAGTATTCATTACTGTATCAAACAGGAATTAAATCCAGAACTTTGGTGATGTAAACATTACACCCCACCAACACAGCTAAATCCACTACGTTCGTTACAGTAACATAAATCCTCTTAAGTGTACAGCTGCTGTACCTTCCTCCTCGCATATCAGTAAGAAACAAATGAGGAGTACAGATAGGGGTGCTTCAGGAATAATGTAATATTTTATAAGTGGTGAGTCAAAGCATGTGTTGCTATGACACCAATTACACCCGGGTTAAAACAACCTGGGAGAACCACTGTAAAGAACGACAATTCCACATTCCTATACTTTTCACTTGACCCAATTGATATGTCGGTAACAGTGAATCAAGGCCCAGATTGAGTGCTGCTACAGTGGTCCTCCTAGTCTCTAGGTGTTGGTTCTCCAACTGAGCCCATTAGAGATGCAGCAGGCAGGGAAAGGAGAGGACATCAAACACTGGCCGTGCGCTGCAGCTCAGACAACCCATGGACACAGGGATGGACACAGGGATGGAGATGGACATAGGGATGGACACAGGGATGGACACAGGAATGGAGATGGGCACAGGGATGGACACAGGGATGGAGATGGGCACAGGGATGGGCACAGGGATGGAGATGGGCACAGGGATGGACACAGGGATGGAGATGGGCACAGGGATGGACACAGGGATGGAGATGGGCACAGGGATGGACACAGGGATGGAGATGGACACAGGGATGGACACAGGTATGGAGATGGACACAGGGATGGAGATGGGCACAGGGATGGGCACAGGGATGGAGATGGGCACAGGGATGGACACAGGGATGGAGATGGGCACAGGGATGGACACAGGGATGGAGATGGGCACAGGGATGGACACAGGGATGGAGATGGACACAGGGATGGACACAGGGATGGAGATGGACACAGGGATGGAGATGGACACAGGGATGGAGATGGACACAGGGATGGAGATGGACACAGGGATGGACACAGGGATGGAGATGGGCATGGAAAGTGAGCCTGGCTCCGGATCACAAACAGCCCTCTGTTCCTGTGAGATTGAGAAGTGTATAGAATGGAACTAGCCCAGGGGAGAGAGAACTATATAAAACCATATGGACTGAACTGTGCAGAGGCATAGAGAGAAAACCAGACCCAGGGAGCGAAACAGTTGATTTTTTAATCTGCTGTATCGCTGCCACACATCCATGTGATGACTTTCAAAGCACTGGGCTTAATACTCTTTAATGGACTTATACCACAGCGATTGGACAGGAATTTGGGCTGCCCCTCAAACAGAAGGATAAGGAGTGAGGACACTAGGGACACACACTCTCATGCCAACAATAGTGGTATATAAAGAGGGGACGGGCACTCAGTCACTGATAGACACTGGCCATAACGTCAACTGGAGAGTTAGTGCTATACTACACTGTACACAAACAGATCTGATACAATCATACAGCCTAGAGTCCTCTCCTCTCTCCCTCTAGTCTGCCTCCCCAGTAATAGGGTACCCAGAGCTTGTGCTGCCAAAGTTGCCTCTAACCACTGATACAGGACCAGATATTTTCTCAATCCCCTAATGATTACATTTAGGATTGTGTCTTGAGCAATCTGATCCTAGATCTGTGTTTAAGGGCTGCTGTGACTGAGAATCCCTATAAGCCCTCAATTTTGTGCACCTGGCACCATGTTAGACAAACTGACAGACAGAGATATGAAAGCAGGACTAATGGAATTGAGTTCTGCCCTGGGCATCAAACGATCTTTACAGTGGCCAGTGGCACCGTGCACCTGCTCCTACCCACACTCTGATCACAAGTCTCACCAGGACAAATCTATAAACTCTAACTAAGCATTATGTTCATCTAGATTGGGACATAGTCAGGTAATCTATGTGCTCATATACAGTGGTAATGACAGAAGAGGAGCCATCTTGGAAAAATACACTTTGCGGATGATGTGATGCAAAATCTGAACGGTAACACACAAATTCAGGTCATGTTTTCTCTTCGTGACAGCTAAAGCTTAATCGTGCAGAGAGAATCTCGACAGCACGAGAGAGAACAATCCTGTCTATGTACAGTGGGGCAAAAAAGTATTTAGTAAGCCACCAATTTTGCAAGTTCTCCCACTTAAAAAGATGAGAGAGGCCTGTAATTTTCATCATAGGTACACTTCAACTATGACAGACAAAATGAGAAAAAAAATCCAGAAAATCACATTGTAGGATTTTTAATGAATTTATTTGCAAATTATTGTGGAAACTAAGTATTTGGTCAATAAAAAAAGTTTATCTCAATACTTTGTTATATATCCTTTGTTGGCAATGACAGAGGCCAAACGTTTTCTGTAAGTCTTCACAAGGTTTTCACACACTGTTGCTGGTATTTTGGCCCATTCCTCCATGCAGATTTCCTCTAGAGCAGTGATGTTTTGGGGCTGTTGCTGGGCAACACGGACTTTCAACTCCCTCCAAAGATTTTCTATGGGGTTGAGATCTGGAGACTGGCTAGGCCACTCCAGGACCTTGAAATGCTTCTTACGAAGCCACTCCTTCGTTGCCCGGGCGGTGTGTTTGGGATCATTGTCATGCTGAAAGACCCAGCCACGTTTCATCTTCAGTGCCCTTGCTGATGGTAGGCTTTGTTACTTTGGTCCCAGCTCTCTGCAGGTCATTCACTCGGTCCCCCCGTGTGGTTCTGCTATTTTTGCTCACCGTTCTTGTGATCATTTTGACCCCACGGGGTGAGGTCTTGCGTGGAGCCCCAGATTGAGGGAGATTATCAGTGGTCTTGTATGTCTTCCATTTCCTAATAATTGCTCCCACAGTTGATTTCTTCAAACCAAGCTGCTTACCTATTGCAGATTCAGTCTTCCCAGCCTGGTGCAGGTCTACAATTTTGTTTCTGGTGTCCTTTGACAGCTCTTTGGTCTTGGCCATAGTGGAGTTTGGAGTGTGACTGTTTGAGGTTATGGACAGGTGTCTTTTATACTGATAACAAGTTCAAACAGGTGCCATTAATACAGGTAACGAGTGGAGGACAGAGGAGCCTATTAAAGAAGAAGCTACAGGTCTATGAGAGCCAGAAATCTTGCTTGTTTGTAGGTGACCAAATACTTATTTTCCACCATAATTTGCAAATAAATTCATTAAAAATCCTACAATGTGATTTTCTGGATTTTTTTTCTCATTTTGTCTGTCATAGTTGAAGTGTACCTATGATGAGAATTATAGGCCTCTCTCATCTTTTTAAGTGGGAGAACTTGCACAATTGGTGGCTGACTAAATACTTTTTTGCACCATTGTATGTGCCTGGTATATTTACATCTGATTTATATATGAAAGCTATGGTCCTATTGTCAGAAAATATGAATTGTACGAAGACAAAGTACATTACAGTAATACATAAAACAGCTGCATATTGTCACTCTGCCACAAATATTTCTCTCTCTCTTGGCAGTATTGTGTGTTTTGGGTTTGGTGGGGGAGAGGATCTCCTAATCTCCTACATCAGCTGACAGCAGAGCAGTCTCCTCTCTGCTCCTGGGATTGGGAATTAATGAGAGCGAATGGTGTATATGAGAGAGAGAAGGGCATGAGGGGAGAGAGTGAGAAGGGGATGAGGGGAGAGAGAGAGAAGGGGATGAGGGGAGAGAGAGAGAAGGGGATGAGGGGAGAGAGAGAGAAGGGCATGAGGGGAGAGAGTGAGAAGGGGATGAGGGGAGAGAGAGAGAAGGGGATGAGGGGAGAGAGAGAGAAGGGGATGAGGGGAGAGAGCGAGAAGGGGATGCGGGGAGAGAGAGAGAAGGGGATGAGGGGAGAGAGAAGGGGATGAGGGGAGAGAGAGAGAAGGGGATGAGGGGAGAGAGCGAGAAGGGGATGAGGGGAGAGAGAGAGAAGGGGATGAGGGGAGAGAGCGAGAAGGGGATGAGGGGAGAGAGAGAGGGGGAGGGAAAGGGAGAGAGCGGGCAAGAGATGAAAAAGAGTGTTCAAGGGAGCAAGGAAAATGGGAGGTATAGCAAGGGAGGTACAGGAGACGGAGAGAGAGAGGTGGGCGAAGCAGGACGCCAGATGGAGAGGAGTGTGGGGCCCTTACCGTGCCCATATAATTCCATCAACAGAGTTATAGACAAGCAGCAGTTACCAAAAGATTACTCTCACAGCATGGGAGGAGAAACCCAGACAATTACTGTGCTGTACAGTCAAACGTCCTTGAGGATGGAGGAAGGCCCATTGGGGCCATAGTGAAGCCTACACTCACCTCCCTCTCGTCTTAGCTGGGCCTAAGCTCTACCCCTCTCCTCCCCTGACACTGTTCTGCAAATCATTTCATATTTTCCACAAATCCCTAAGCTTCATCCTCCATGCATCATATGAGATGCAGGCAGGTCTCGGCAGCGCCGCTATTGGTTGGATATAAATACAATTTTATTCAAGGGATTATAACTAGATTTTCCACAAGGTTTTCATTTTGTGATGTGCCAAGTGGAGCCTTGACCTAAAACATGATATTTCTGGGGAGAATATGAGTAAGGTGGCCTAGTACAGGCCTTTCACATTCATCGAACCAAGCTGAGAGGAACCATACACTGTGCTGGAGCTTCATACTGTCTGCCGCTCTCTCGTAAATCAATGGAAAGATATTTTAATCTGACAGAGAGGAGAAAACGAAAAAGAGTGAAAGGAGATGGAGAAAATAACAAATAAAGGGAGAGCAAAAGAGAATAAAGAAAGCAAGATTGATAGAAGAATGAAAGAGAGACAGCAAAATAGAGACAGATGGAAAGATAAGAGTTTGAGCTAGCTCAAAGGTACTCAACAAAATTAGACAATTCTTGTTAAAAAGGCAGCATTCAAAGAGTGCAATTTGCAACGTGCATGCCCCGCCCACCTATCTGTTTCTTTCAGCCACCTATTTCCTGTGTTTGAAGGGTGCAAAATCCACTTGTCACTTAAATCTCACTGGATTGATTGTGTTCATTTTACTCATGTGACTCTTTCATACTCCTGCTTGTGCCTGTCCTTTTCCCCCCGTTAACGTTACGGCCGCAGAAATGTTTGTAATCACCTGTCAAACACAACCTGGCAATGGCTGAAATTGGCTCAAAGGAATACATTGTCTTTAAAAATCAAAAATCAACAGTCATAGTGATATTATGTCTGATCTCACAAACAATGTAAAGTATGTATAAATAGGTGTAACCTAGAGCCAAGCGTGTTGGATTTTTTTATCCGAGGGTATCCTGCTATTAACACACTTGAATGAGGCAGTCTCGACAGCATAGTTGAGTGCAGGTAGGCCTAGACAGACAGAGCAAGTGTGTTGGTGGTTGAAGCCCTGCTCTACCCCTTTATGTTAATGCATTCGTATATGCAAATACATCCTGTGTATTTATGCAAATTGGGCACATATATTTTTCTTTAAATTACCTGATACCATTACAAAATGTATATATGAGTGCATTCTAAAAAATAAAAAAGTGACATTTGACAATAAATACCATAATTCCTACCATAATTCCTGAAATGTATTAAATTGTTTTTAAAACGTTTTAACAATTGATAACTGTTGCTAGTGCTATGGTTTCATCTGTGTTGTCAATTCTGCTAATACCCCGGAACACCTCCACGAACTCTCAAAATAACAACAGATAGCAGAATCAGATGGAGACTCTTTTGGGAAATAAACAGCTCTATTATAATTGCTCTCCTCTTATCTTTCTCTCTCCCAGAGTCTGGGCAAAGGGCCCAAAGTGCTGGTAGCAGTAGGGTTACAAATGCAGCACGCACCGGCAGGGGAGAGAGCAGAGCACAGTGAGCAGATCTCAATACCCCGGTCACTACAACATGTGATGGATAGAACTGTTTTGGGAAAAACAACACTAGGGACATTTTAACCTCGGTGGGTCAGACGGACCATTTACATTTACAGTGCAGCTCAATAGGAATGCCCTGAGAGCACCCCAGAGCATGGTCGTCATGATAAACGACCCGAATATGATTTAAATAAATCCCCTCGGAAACAACAACTCCCCCCTGCTCTCACATTGGTTGATTTAATGATCCCTGTGGGGGACTGCAAGGGGGGTAGGAGTGGGCAATGGCGTGTGGGGGAAGCATTCCAATCAAAAAAAAACATAATTCCAGCACTGAGTTGGTTGAGAGGGGGTAAATTGTGCCCATTTGTTTTTTATTTTATTTACCCCCTTATCTCCCCAATTTCGTGGTATCCTATTGTTAGTAGTTACTATCTTGTCTCATCGCTACAACTCCTGTATGGGCTCGGGAGAGACGAGTGTCGAAAGCCATGCGTCCTCCGAAACACAACCCAACCAAGCCGCACTGCTTCTAAACACAGCGTGCATCCAACCCGTAAGCCAGCTGCACCAATGTGTCAGAGGAAACGCCCAGCCAGCCACAGGAGTCGCTAGTGTGCGATGAGACAAAGATATCCCTACCAGCCAAACCCTCACGACGCTAGGCCAATTGTGCATTGCCCCATGGACCTCCCGGTGGCGGCCGGCTGCGACAGAGCCTGGGCGCGTACCCAGAGTCTCTGGTGGCACAGCTAGCACTGCGATGCAGTGCCCTAGACCACTGCGATGCAGTGCCCTAGACCACTGCGCCACCCGGGAGGCCCTTAAGGCCATTTGTTTTGTTTGTTTTTTGGCTTTCTGATAATGTATCAATATATTTTTTTGGTTTGTTGCAGTTTTACACTTTTGCCTTAGGGCAACGCTGTGCCAAAAGGTTACTAAAACACCAAGTAAACCTGATATATTTAAAACATTTATTACGTGAAATATAGTTATATAGTTATATTACACTTAAAAATACGATTTCTACATTTGACCATTTTTTTGTTGTTGTAAGGGCTCCCTGTGCTTTTCTGATTCTCAGTCCTTTTATCAAGTGTTCTGATGGTACAAAGGAATGGAATATATATCTATTTGAAAAACAAACCCTGCAAACAGTAAAGAAGAAAAAGAACAGCAGGTTCACATATTATGTAACCAAAGAAGGTTAATAATACATATGAATGGATGCATGTGGGTAGCATTGGAAGGGTGAAAAGAATGCTACTAGTACTTACAATGTAGAACAAACTGACAAACTGCAGTTACCAGTGATAATTTAGTCATTCATAATTCCATGGTCATAAATACTGTATGTAACATCAAATGTATTTTAAAAGACCCCAAAGCACTTCTTCATTGTGTCTTGGAACACTGTTCTCTCCACTCGTCATCACTGGTGTAGCTATCACCACTAACATACCATGACTAACGTTACGTTTCATCATCATGACCTACAAAATACTACATCCATTGAATTTGTGGCAAACCATATAAACGCAGATTAAATGATTCACTTCAGGCTAGTGAGCAGAACCGTCGTGATTTAAATGAATAATTCAGCTTTGATTGTGTTCTTTAAGTTGCTTGGAGATGGGATTGCTTTGTTCTAGTGCAGCTACACGTGATTGGGAGTCCCATAGGGCAGCGCACAATTGGCCCGGGTTTGGCCGAGGTAGTCTGTCATGGTAAATAAGAATTTGTTCTTAACTGACTTGCCTAGTTAAATGAAGGTTAAATTAAAAAGAAAAAATGGCTCTGGAGCAGCATGTGTAGGCCTACAGTACATGCTGTGTCTGTGTGGAGTCTGGATTTTCTAGGGCAACGGGCCTGCCTGTTTGGTTAGTGCTATATGGGGTCCTAGCCCTTACCAACCATTTTCAAATGTCAATGTCAATTGGGGAGGGACGTCCCAAGGATCCCAGATAGCATGGACCCTGCATGCTCTGCTCGTAGAAGACGGGGAGGAGCAGATGGCCGAGAATGGAGAGGAGAAAAACACAATCAACAACCATTACTGTACAAATAACTCATCCAAAGGGCTTTGACTTCTCAAAGCTAACACAATATGATACCCCATCACCTTATTAATTCAGGCACTTAACCTTACTTAGATAACTAGCGAGTTAAACGTATGGCTTGGGTTAACTCAGAATTATGCGCTTTTCACGCAGGAAAAAAAAGATTAAAACGCATAAGAAATACCAAAACGCAGATCTAAAATGCTTCTTCTATCATTTCTGCACGGCATCACACAATTATTGTGCTTCAGTTGCACTTCTCCACTCAGATGAGAATTAACATCAGCATACAACACTCCGACTGATGTGTAGCTAGTTTTCTCGGTGTAGCCAGCCTTCTTTTCTCAGGTAAAATGGAAGATTAGCTTTAAGCAAAACATTAGAAAATGTAGCTGGCTACATTTGTTCAATGATAAACATTAGACATATATATGATGGCCATGCATCGTTTTTGCAAAAAAAATACATTGCTTTTTCATTGTGAACACATTTAAATGTGTGGCTGACAGCCAAAGAGCAAAGATATTTTCTGCCAAATGTGTTGCACTAATGTATTTTATGTGAAGGAAAACATTAGTTGCACATTCCTGATCACTCTATTGAACCAAAAAAAACACTTGACTTTCAATATAAAGCACAACCCCTGTCAATAGGCTACACTGCTGGACTCACCTGCTCCCGCCTTCTCCTGTTGTGCTATTTACAAACAAACACGTGACTGGCTCAACTGTTCTGGGGAACCACAGTAAGTTTCAAAATGTAAAATAATGTGATGTGTGAAATGAAGAACGCAATCTGCTTCATCTCCTAACGTATTGCACAAGTTGACTGCAAGTATGTACTTAAAGTAGCTACACACATTTATTGAAAAACGTCAAACAAATAGTCTCAATGGTATTGACGGTATTAAAAAACCATCCGGTGGCTATTTCCAAATACCCTGGTATACAGTATATATGGTGTACCGCCCAAGCCTAGAGCACAGACAAAGACCCTGAAACTAAACTGAACACAGGAAATAGTTGTTACAGTAAAGAGTAGAAAGGGCCAAGCCACTGAATTGCCTTGACTGGATAGCCTTCCGTCATGGTACTGCTAAGCAGTCTTCCGTTCTTCCTTTCTGAAGGAAAGATATGCAGGAGGGAGGGAGTAGTGCCGGGAGAAACAGGGCTGGAGACAAATAGCATAGTAACACAGAGACTGCCAGAGCCACCACCTGGGGTAAGCTTTTAGCTGCCGGACCTATTTTAGAAGGAGTGTTTCCTCATAGGAAGTCCCATTGGGATAGAGAGCGAGCAGTGGGATCCACCTGAAACAGTGTGAGAGGACACGGAAACACACAGATCAAACAGCATTACACACACACTTCAAACCGACGCCAAACAAAGTACACAAAGGCCAGTCTTCTGCTTTGGTTTCACCACCTTGTAGTATTTTTCTCAAAGGCCTAAATAAAGCCTTTTTTGTTCATATTTCATCAGATGCTATTTTTCATAAACTCAACTCAGCATGGCCACTCTGAGGCCTGGGGCGAGGCCTGCTGTACTTTGTCAGGCAGGGGAAGCAGCTCTCTGATAAGACCACGCTGCTGTCTGTTTTTGTTATCACCAAAACTACTGGCACAGCCAGACTTACCTAGATGTTTAAAGTTGGAGATATGCTGTTTAATGTTGGGGGATTAGCGGGCCGATTTACTTCCACACAGCTGATTATCAAGTCCAACTGAATCCCAGTCCTGAGGGTAGGGGTGGGAGGGTAGGAACTAAAGCAGGATGGGGACATCAGTAGTGGTTGTAAGGGGCTGGGGGGAAGATGAACTCACAAGGGGTTGAAGCAGAGTATGGTCATTGGGGGTGGATTGGGTGGAGGGTCATGGGTGAAGGGGGATGAAGGCACTGAAGAAGGGTTGGTATGAAGTGTAGGAACTGAATCAGAGTGGGGGACGGTGTTAGCTAGCGAACCTCTCCCTCTAAGCTGCGCCCAACTCCTGCACCCATAATCCTCAGTGGCTTGTTAGCAGTGGCATCATCTGTAGGCACTCAGGCCTGACCTGGACAGAATGCCTACTCCTTCCCAACCTCCTCCACGTCTATCTTTGTTCCCATGTGTCAGAGAGAGAGCTAGCATGCTGGGCTGGAAAGAGATGCTAGCTTGTCGATACACTATTTATGCTAAAACCTGTTAGAATCAGAAATAGCCACGGCTGCCTGAAGCGAGAGAGCAGGCACTGCCAGATGTGCTTTAATGGGCAACTGAGCCGACTGCTCCTACTGTAGCTGCTGCTGTGTTCCGCACACAAGATGCTTGAGAGGAGGAATTCCATTTGGGACGGGTAATGCTAGCTGGCGCAAACGGTTAGCCTAACATTTCCCACAGCAAGAGGAAAGGTCCCGTTGATGCTGAAAGCAAATAGTGTTTATTTGAACACTTTAGATAGGACCAGAATCCTTTGTATACTTTCCTTTGGGACAAAACTGTGCATTTATTATCAGATACTAACATACTAATACACCTTTCAAACCAAGACGTCTTTATGCCAACTAGCATCCCAACAACCTTTTTCAGACTTTTCTTTATATATAAAAGGTATTGCAGGCGACAAAGCCTCCACTTTTATTTCCGCCAACCGACCTAGTCATGATTGCGGTAAAGTTCTGCCTACAGCTTAGTATGTAATGTAGCTGTAATGCTGAGGAGGCATTGGCTCTTAAGCTCTTTCGCCGGTTCTAAACTTTGCAAGGCATGTCACTTCACCCTAGGGCTGGGCGGTATACAGTATTTTATGATACACTGGTATTTGATGCATGGATCGGTTTACTTTACCTTCTATAACGGTATTTGAATGTTTGGTTTGTTAAATGTGATACGCCGTGTGTAACGTCCATTTTTATAGTTTACTTCGCTACTTGAGTCATCTCTTTCCGCTCTCTCTCTCGTGCCACTTTCCACACAGACCTAGCCTCGCCCCTTGTCACTCAAGGAGCGCATTTGTTGTTCCTCCTCGACCTGGAGATACTTGCGTTGAGTCTCTGCATGGTCAATGCAGCACATGTAACAATGTTGATGACAAAGATATTTTTTTTAAATATTTAACCTTTATTTAACTAGGCAATTCAGTTAAGAACAAATTCTTATTTACAATGACGGACTACCCCGGCCAAACCCTAACCTGGACGACGCTGGGCCAATTGTGCGCCACCCTATGCGACTCCCAACCACGGCCGGTTGTGATACAGCCTGGAATCAAACCAGTGTCTGTAGTGACGCCTCCAGCACTGAGATGCAGTGCCTTAGACCGCTGCGCCACTCGTGAGACAATGCTGTTTTCACATTGCGTCCTAATATAAATCCACTAGCTTTCTATAATTACACTATTAGTTTGTGTTTCTTACATCTGCAAACAGCTAGTCTTAGCCGTTAATGCTGTTAGCTGCTAAAGCTAATCGCTAGCTTGCTAATAAATGTACTGAGTCAGAGCAAACGTAACTAGAAATACAGCCAGATAATACCAGTTTTGGTGTAGACCTACATCTGCATGTTTTTTTGTGCAACAGTATATTCTAAATCAAAAGACTACGCTACGTGGCCTAGGGCAATGCATCATAGTGCTAGCTGTGCCACCAGAGACTCTGGGTTCGAGCCCAGGCTCTGTCACAGCCGGCCGCGACCGGGAGGTCCATGGGGCGACGCACAATTGGCCTAGCGTCGTCCGGGTTAGGGAGGGTTTGGCCGGTAGAGATATCCTTGTCTCATCGCGCACTAGTGACTCCTGTGGCGGGCCGGGCGCAGTGCACGCTAACCAGTTTGCCAGGTGCACGGTGTTTCCTCCGACACATTGGTGCGGCTGACTTCCGGGTTGGATGCGCGCTGTGTTAAGAAGCAATGCGGCTTGGTTGGGTTGTGTTTCGGAGGACGCATGACTTTCGACCTTCGTCTCTCCTGAGCCTGTACTGGAGTTGTAGCAATGAGACAAGATAGTAACTACTAACAATTGGATACTACGAAAAAAGGGGTATAATTCAAAAATATATATTTTTTAAAGAATACGCAAAGCAAAAATATGTTAGCTACATCAAGTAGCTAAGATAACATTCAATGTAGCCAATGATTATAGGGTCCCTTAGAAAACAATTGTCAACATTTTGGTTCCTACCCTGTCACAATGACTCCCTGGCATTTTATTTTGTTGTCATGTCAAACACTGTATTCAAAGTGCCCACTTTTATATTCTAACTGTAGAATTACAATAATCATTATATTTCCATGATTCCAACAACTCACCCAAGTGTCTTGCTCCTTGGGCACTGTTTCAAAATATCACTTGTTTTATACATGGGCGTAGCCAGAAATGTTAACATTTTTGTAATAATAATGTATTAATTTATAAAAATTCTCTCAATCTGATTGGGTGGGCCTGGGCCCGGGTCACCCAATCAGGGTCACGGCACCAATGTAACAGTATAACTTTAGACCGTCCCCTCGCCCATACCCGGGCACGAACCAGGGACCCTCTGCACACATCAACAACAGTCACCCACGAAGCATCGTTACCTATCGCTCCACAAAAGCCGCGGCCCTTGCAGAGCAAGGGGAACTACTACTTCAAGGTCTCAGAGCAAGTGACGTCACCGATTGAAGCGCTATTTATCACGCACCACCGCTAACTAAGCTAGCCGTTTCACATCCGTTACACATGTAGCATATATGCTACAAAACCAGTAACATAATTCAAATCAACATCTGCCATTCTATTATTTGGAAAATACATTTTCAAAGTGTTTTCAAATGTTTCTTAGGGCCTGCCTAAAACAAATTAAAAATGGATTTCTTTGTGATGGTGTATATTCAATGGGTTTATTAAAATGCATGTCCACCCACATCGGCCCATGTCTACTCCCACTCCTAAATTTGCCGGCATCTGCACAGGAAATATAAAAGGCTTAAACTGGCAAGAATGTGGTAAAAATGGGACTGTATGAATTGGGCTCTAAAAAACATGCCTGATTTGTTTTAAATGCAACATACCGTAAAGTCTGTCTGTAAAGGGCATAAGAAACCTGCTAAATCTTCAAAAGTCACTCATAAAGCCATTCTGAAGGATTGTCAAGCCCTGTGACATGTTCATAATCACAATAAGTAGCAGAAGGCTGAGCTCCAGACAGAATAACAGTCCAGTTCCTACAACTGAGGCTATGCCAAAACACACAATACAATGACAGGATTATTGTTACTGTCTCACACACTCTGGTCTGTGTCTGACGCTGATCTGCTAACTGACAGTATACCCAAGTGCCAAATAATCAGCATTTTCATCACGGTGTTGTTCTGAAAGAAGGGAAGGAATTATTTGACTTATTATACAGGCATCCATTTCCACAGAGAGGATTCCTTTCTCTGTCCTCTCCTAGGGTCCAGAGGTAAACGAGGGAATGTGATGTGGAGGAGCGAGGAGAGGAATATTTGCTATGACTATGATTCTTCGCTAGAGACTCCCTGAAGAGGATCTGTTTCAATGCAACATACTGGGCTGTAGAAGTCATTAAAACAACACACAGGGACAAACACTTACAGATTGTATGTAGAAATTAACTTCATGGCCACCATCTGTAAAATACTAGTCAGTAAATTAGACTCAAGGTCAGAATGGAAAGGGGGAATGAAGAAGAACAGTATCATGATTTTGTTTTGCATTGAATTCCAAATCAAGTCAATGTTTAGTTGGTAAGGCATTGTGCCTCTACCACATAGGACCTCTCCAAATAGCACATCACTCAGTGGTATTAAAGCCAATGGAGTCCGAACTTAGTTTGGGGAGGTTGTCATGCTTGTGATTTGGTCAATACCAGTAATCAGAGGCCGGCTTGGAGAGCAATCAAGAGCCGAGTGAATCCAGGAGTGAGGAGGTCTGAGTGAATGAATGAGACTAGTAATTCAATGGCTTTGGATTTTACACAAAAAAATCGCTTCAAAACGGTGTGTTTTTCTAAGTGACTTGCCTATCGGTCACAGGACTTTCCAGATTCTTACTGCCCTCGCTGGTTTCCAGGTCATTTCTTGGCAGCAGAGAGCAAACAGTAGAGTTTCCAGTCTCGGCTGGTGTTTCTCTGACTTCCTTTGTGATTAGACTGACTGACTGACTGACTGATTGAAGGAGCTGAGCAAACCAAAACCGTCTTTTCAAGGTCTACTTTCTAGCTTTGGGCTCCATAAACAAAGGATAACTTCTTTCTCATAGGGAAGTTTCAGCTCTGCCAAGGGCCAATGAAAACTTTTCTGTCCTCCATTTGCAGAGCTAGATGGATGTTTTTATACTGTTTTGTCTTTGTGATCTTGGAGCAGTCAAAATGCAAGACCATGAAAAAGTCAGTGACGGAAACTCATCTATGACTTCAGGCAGACAGTGTCCAATCCATCATTTTATGTGTGCTGATCACCTTAAAATAAGTTATCTAGCATGGAAAATGACGGAGTAGACAGCCTTACACGGAATCCAAACAGGCTGCGCGCGTGCATACATTTATTTTGTCCCCCTACACCAAACGCGATTATGACATGCAGGTTAAAATATCAAAACAAACTGAACCAATGACATTCATTTGGGGACAGGTCGAAAAGCATTAAACATGTATGGCAATTTAGCTAGTTAGCTTGCACTTGCTAGCTAATTTGTCCTGGGATATAAACATTGCGTTGTTATTTTACCTGAAATGCACAAGGTCCACTACTCCGACAATTAATCCACACATAGAACGGCCAACCAAATCGTTTCTAGTCATCTCTACTCCCAGGCCTTTTCATCTTTGAACTTATATGATGATCAGCATCTAAACTTTCATAGTATTACCACGACAACCGGCAAAACAGTTAGTCTTTCAATCACCCATGTGGGTATAACCAATGAGGAGATGGCACGTGGGTACCTGCTTCTATAAACCAATGAGGAGATGGGAGAGGCAGGACTTTCAGCGCGATCTGCATCAGAAATAAAAGAGTTCTATTTTAGCCCTTGGCATCGCAGATGCCCGTTGGCGCGTGCGAGCAGTGTGGGTGCAATAATTGAATAACATGGATTTCTACATTTATTTTGCGATGCTCGCGCAAGCGACGTGTCCGGTCTGGTCAGCATGTTAGGTCTAGTTGTGCGACTTATTGTTAGACAGCTGTTCTGTGGAATGACTGCATGGCTTATCTTTTCTACCCAATTGAATCTTCATCCCCATGGCATGAAAGTGCAAGTGGAGTGCAAATGATTTCCCAAACCAAATTTTGACATTTTGTCTTAACTGGAGGGTTATATAGCATTTATTGTAGTACAGTGCTCTCATAGTCAACTCGAAACCCCAGAACACTTGGACCAGAACAGAATTCTTGCATAATAACGTTATTGAATTTAAAATGAACAGTTTGTGGATTTTTCTTGCTAATTACATGAATGAGGCCAATTCAACCACGTGAGCTCTTCCTGCCTTTTCCCAGACCACCAGACCACTAGTGCCCAATTTACAGTGTGTGTGTGGCTTAAATTGGTTCCCATGGCACAAGAGTGTAAAAGAACCCTATACAGTTGTAGCTATACCTCTCTTTCTCTATCTGTGTGTTTGCATGCGTGTTGTATATGTGTTGTCCCCAGGACCATGTCTGGTTGACTTGGAGGGGGGATGGGCATTTTTTATTTATTTTATTTAACCTTTATTTAACTAGACAAGTTAATTAAGAACAAATTCTTATTTACAATGACGTCCTACCCCGGCCAAACCCGGATGACGCTGGGCCAATTGTGCACCGCCCTATGGGACTCCCAATCACGGCCGGTTGCGATACAGCCTGGAAACGAACCAGGGTCTGTAGTGATTCCTCTAGCACTGAGATGCAGACCACTGCGCCACTTGAGTAGGAGGGGGAGGAGGAGGCAACAGCATTGCATTGAAGTAGCATTGCAACAAAGTCAATAACAGTCGAGACACAGAAACACAAAGATTGACACCTTAACTCATGTTGTACCTTTGAAGTGCACAATAATCCTGATTTATGTAGCCTAACTGAAATAACTGAAAATACGGGGTAAAATGAAAAACTATCTACGACAAATTTGAGATTTATTGCACATTTTGTTATTGTATGGACGGAGCATAGTGGGATAGCTTTTAGCGGGCTAGCAGCCAGAGGTGGCCATGCAACCAGGTGACTGACACACTGATGACTTCCAGGAGAATCCTCTCCCCTGAGACAGACAGGAAGTCAGGGGCCAAACCTGCTGCTGATTGGACAGAGAGGAGTCTGGCTGTCTGCCTGAGAACTAAAACATTCCTTCCTGTTCAGAATATGACCTATACCGGTGATGACAGACGGATATCAAAAAAAATCTGACTGAGCAAATTAGAAGAACATTGTTCTTAAAAAAATGGACAACTGATTGCAAAGGACAGAAAACGTTTATATTTCTGTCTTCAGATACTAAGATATTACACTTTTAACAAAGCCTTTCTGCTGAAGCAACCAACCAGGACCTATCTAATCCAAGTAAAAGGATTGCCTTTGACCTGCCCTGCCTGTCTGTAGTTGATAACCCAATCAATGCAGCCTGATGGGTAAAGGAACAGATCATCAAGACCAATAGGAAACCTGTCAGGTAATGACTGAGAGGGCTAGGGGTCAAAGGGTCAAACCCATAGCTCCCGGTGAATCAGCAACAGCCACCGCTCTACATGGAACATTCCAGTTGTCTGTGTGTGTTTGATATTGGATAACCCTTGTGACATTCTGGCTCGTTGTGCGTCACATCTTCATGGTGGAGTTCAAAAAGCCTTAATTTTCTCTTGCAAGAGCCTCTCAAGAGTCCTCTAGGCTCTAGCCATAACTGTCACTGAGGCTCTGGCTGGTCCTCGTTGAATCGAAGGACACTATAATATCATTCATCATCCACCTGGATTCTTTCTGCAATAGTTATTACTGGCTTTGTCTGCCTTTTCTGAACCGCTTTGAGAAATGTCTCATCATGCCATGATCAGACAGGTAGTGTCTTCTCACCCTGTATGAGGTATTTGCCGCCAGCGTTTGATTGTTATAGCTCCTACAATGCAGAACTAGCTTTGTAATCAGGTTTCAGAGACATGGTTGGAAAGATTAAAAAGGCGTGATGGGAGGGGTAGGAATATATACTGAACAAAAATATAAACGCAACATGTAAAGTGTTGTTCCCATGTTTCATGAGCTGAAATAAAAGCTCACAGATTTTTTTTCATAACCACAAAAAGATTATTTTTCTCAAATTGTGTGCACAAATTTGTTTGCATTCCTGTTAGTGAGCATTTTTTCCTTTGAAAGGTGTGGCATATCAAGTAACTGATTATACAGCATGATCATTACACAGGTGCACGTTGTGCTGAGGACAATAAAAAGCCACTCTAAAATGTGCAGCTTTGTCACACAACTCAATGCCACAGATGTCTCAAGTTTTGAGGGAGAGTGCAATTGGCATGCTGACTGCAAGAATATCCACCAAAGCTGTTGCCAGAGAGTTAAATGTTGAATTTCTCCACCATAAGCCACTTCCAACATTGTTTTAGAGAATGCAGCTGTAAGTCCAACCGGCTTCACAACCGCCGACCACCTGTTACCACGTCAGCACAAGACCTGCACATCCGGCTTCTTCACCTGCGGGATCGTCTGAGACCAGCCACCTGGACAACTGATGAAAGTGTGGGTTTGCACAACAAAATAATTTCTGCATATACAGTACTGTCAGAAACCATCTCAGGGAAGCTCATCTGCGTGCTCGTCATCCTCAACAGGGTCTTGACCTGACTGCAGTTCGGCGTCGTAACTTACTTCAGTGGACAAATGCTCACCTTCGATGGTCACTGGCCCGCTGGAGAAGTGTGCTCTTCATGGATGAATCCCAGTTTCAACTGTACTGGGCAGATGGCAGACAGAGTGTAGGGTGTCGCGTGGGCCAGCGGATCGCTGATGTCAATTTTGTGAACAGAGTGCCCCATGGTGGCAGTGAGGTTATGGTATGGGCAGGAATAAGCTACGGACAACTAACACAATTGTATTTTATCAATGACAATTTGAATGCACAGAGACACCATGACGATGACCTGAGGCCCATTGTCGTGCCATCAACTTGTGTGTGTGCGCACACATGCGCGCGTGTGTACATATTTTCCTACCTTAACAGGATCGCAATGTCCTGACAAGGTAGGATTATTATTTTTATTTTTTTGAAAAGTCTGGACATTTTTAATGTCCTGAATTTGTTCAAATGCTATTTTAGGCTTAAGGGTTAGGTTTAGGGTTAAGGTTAGGTTTAGAGTTATGAGTTAGGGTTAGGTTTAGGGGTTAAGGTTAGGCTTAAAGTTAGGTTTAGGGTTAGGGGTTAGGGAAAATAGGAATTTGAATGGGAATACATTTTTACTCCACAAAAATTCCTGAAAAATGCATGACAAGGACAGCGGTGCTCAGTGAAGAAGGAAGGTCAGTTATGTGAACAGAAAGCCCACAATGAATCCACCACTTATCCACCATTAGGGGAAAGACACCTGTGTGTCAGAGACATTGAGGGCCCATGAAGAGGGCTCATATTTTTGAGGGGGTATGATGGGGTATGATACATTTGCGGTATGTGTGTGTGTGTGTGTGTGTGTGTGTGTGTGTGTGTGTGTGTGTGTGTGTGTGTGTGTGTGTGTGTGTGTGTGTGTGTGTGTGTGTGTGTGTGTGTGTGTGTGTTGGGGTGTGTGGGTCAGTGGGTAGAGCATGGCACCACAGGGGACCAGTACGAAGAAGTAGGAAAATGTATGCACTCACTACTGTAAGTCGCTCTGGATAAGAGCGTATGCTACATGATTAAAATGCAAATGTAAAAAAGTGCCAGCGCGTGTGTGTAAGTGTGTGCATGCACACTTGTGTGTCGGGGCAAGGCAGCCATGATGTTATAGATGATGAGGTATTATATGGACAGGGAAATAGGGGGAAGATTGAGGTTGTTTAGGGTCAGAGATGGTTGAAAGCCCTGTCTTTGTTCAGCTCAGTTCAAGTGTGAGTAATGGGGGAAAGCCTGAGGCCCTTTGCATTATCAAGCTATTCTTTGCTATAATCTGATAAATAAGAAGATAAAATGGGCCCTTGCAACATTTAAACACAAAGGAAATATGAACCTTTGTCAATTATATGGGTGCAACCCACTTGAACAAAAAGCAGAGAGTGATATTCAACTACAGGTAGGAATTTCTCTAGTAGTGTGGCTACTGGCTAACAGGCAGGTTGAGGGAGGATGCCTCCTCTCAAAAGACTAGGTTAGCCTTCTAACAATATAATGTTTACAACACGATTATAATAAAACAGCATGGTAACACGTCTCATCATCACACATACAAGCTGGATCTTCATAAAATCTTAATTTAGAATATGTCATTTCTATGTACAGGAAAATCTCACTTTGCTTTGCATCCATTTTGTGGGCTTTTGTGAACCTGTTCCAAGCAGACACAGGCTGAAATGGGGGTTAGTGGGGCTCTACAGGGCATGGGCAATCCAACAGGCTGGTGGTAGACTACTGAAGCCCAGTCAAAACATGCAGATACTGCCATTTAGGCAACAATAAAAGGCTACATCTGTATTGAAAAATATACAAAACAATGGTGGCAGACTGATAAAATATATTGTTTCTTGGCTTGTGGCATCTTTTATTATTAAAGAGACATTACAATAGTGATGTTGTAGATGATTCAATCAGATCAACTCTATAGGCCTATAAGGCTATAGAGATAAACTCCAAAGGATAACACATGCTCTAAAAAAAATGTTTTATATTGTCTTGAAAGATAGCAATTGGTTATCTTTAGTTGGAAAAATATGATAATTTAAGCTGTTTAGCATAGAGTCAAAGGCCTATCCATCTTCAAAAGAGAGAAGTGATCATCAGTGGACTTCAATGGATGCAGCCTTTCAGAATGTCTCACTCTGTTAAGGCCAGCTGGTTTTGTAGGTGAACAGATATTCCACTGACCATGTGTATCCATTTCCACACAAAGGGAAGAGAAACGCCTCCACATTGACACAAGGCCCGATGGAATGTATGGATAACTCGAATGGGACCATCACATTTGCAACTTTTCCACTCCCAACAGGCCAAAACAGCAGTTATATCGCGTATAATGGAAGGAAGAGAGAAGAGGGAGCAGAAGAGAAACAGGGCCGGTCACATTGAGGGTTTTTAGACTGACACTACTCGCCTCGCCCATATCATCTCAGCCCTCGCTAGTCGGGATGCGAGAACGCTACATGTAAATGTTTTTTATTTAAAATTAGGGAAACGAGCGGTATGCTATTGCAAAGAGGGAAACGTACGTACATTCTCTCAATATTCAAACCTTTTCAGGGGCTCCCCACTACGTCTGTCTATGACAGAAACACAGTGGTCGGTGGTCCAAAGTAAAAACTCGCTCTGAGCAAACAATGAATCACCCTTCTTCTTTCTCAATATTTGATCAATGCGCACATTGCCTGCTGCTTTTCTGGACTAGGAGCAGCCAGTGACCGCTGTGTCAGTTGGTCTGCTAAGAACAGCCGCACATTTCAGCACTTTAAACAAGTGGGATTTTATTGTATGAAAAATGGGCTGTACGCCCTGCTTCTGACAGCTTTGGAATGGAAGCGTTACATTTTATGCATTTATGAGTAGATCATCCCGCATCATGGATCGTTACATACTAGCCTATAGTATCAACTATGATTTCCCTGCGATTTTTGCAACAGTGCTCTTTGAACTTTAATTTGTTGGCTTACTTCGGCATTTCTCCCCATCCTGTTCCTCCTGCAAAAGACCAGGGGGATGCTGCGTAGCCTATCACAAAAAAACAGCCTGCAGACGGTACTGCATGGGGGGATGTGCATATCCCGTCCTGTGCATCCATCCGCATCCTCAACCCCCCCCCACACACACACACACACACACACTCAACGATAAAAACACTTAATGCCGATGACCCTTGATAGATAAGGGAAGTTCAATTGACCTACCAGTCGGTGGACGAGGTCTCGTTGATAACATCCTGGTAGGCTGTTAGAAGGGCCAGTCTGTTCTTGCCGAGATTCACAGCCATGTTGCTGTCTCTGCAATCATCCAGACCGGTGTAATACTGTAATGGAAGTAAAGGAGAGTATAGAGAAAGAGAGGGAGAGAGACACTGCGGAGTAGAAAGTGAGAGGGGGAGAGATTCTGAGTGGAGGAACAAAGACAGTGCAGCGCTACTGCCCCGCAAACTGCGTGGTCCTAGTGCGAAAAATTCACAGGTCTCTAAAAAACACTGCTGGGTCCTAGCGCCGTATAAAACGTCAGCAGTCAGCACTAAATGCTGATCTGACCAGGCCCGGCACCGACATGGAATGACTCGTCAAACCAGCACCTGACAAAGACCAGGGAGATGAAAAATAATTTATTTCGAACAGTAGCTATAGCCTCTTACAGAAATGGGGGTCTAACTAACAGGCGAGAGGGGGCTTCGAAGTCTTTCTTTTTTTTACACAACATTCTCATTTAATCCTCTTCATAACTTGCTCTTTGATAAAAACAGCCCTTTATTTAACAGCTGTTGTTTTAGGCTTTTGTCTGGCTCTGGCTGGTTATCCAGAGATGGGTGTTTGATGTCTGGGCTGTGGAAAAGAGATTCATCCAAAAGCCACCAGTTCTCAAGGCTGTAGCTAGCTGCAACTCTCAGAGTGATAATGTTTTACTAACAATCAACAGGAACAATCAGCCCTGATAGCATCCGACCCAGTCTGGAGTGTGTGTCTGGGATGGGGGGGTGTCTGTAGTCTGTACTGTATGCAGATTGGGCAGAGAGAGAACAGTTTTGTTGCCTGATAACTGGGATAAAGATCCTAGATCCCAGTCTGGGTCTGCAGTGTATTTTTGAGTATAGAGTAAGATTAAGTTACTCAGGCTAAGGTCAGTTTTGTTATTTTATTCTCCTTATGGTTATAGTTACAGTTTGGGGAGGGTAAACTGATCCTGAATCTGTGCTTACAGCTGACCCAACTCCTACCCAAACAGTGTTGGACGGAGCCTCAGGGGCAGCCTCAGTGCTGTGCACCCAGGCTTCATTGGCTCAACACCCACACCTCAACACCCACACTATATATTCAAAAGTATGTGGACACCCATTCAAATTAGTGGATTCGGTTATTTCAGCCACACCCGTTGCTGACAGGTGTATAAAATCGAGCACACAGCTATTCAATCTCCATAGACACACATTGGCAATAGAATGCCCTTACTAAAGAGCTCCTTGACTTTCAACGTGGCACCGTCATACGGTGCCACCTTTCCAATAAGTCAGTTTGTAAAATTTCTGACCTGTTAAAGCTGCTCCAGTCAACTGTAAGTGCTGTTATTGTGAAGTGGAAACGTCTAGAAGCAACAACGGCACAGTCGCAAAGTGGTAGGCCACACAAGCTTCAAACTGCCTCTGGAAGCAACGTCAGCACAAGAACTGTTCGTCAGAAATGGGTTTCCATGGCTGAGCAGCCACACACAAGCCTAAGATCACCATGCGCAATGCCAAGCGTCGGCTGGAGTGGTGTAAATCTCAACGCCATTGGCAGCACGCTTCACCATCTGGCAGGCTGACAGAGGATGCCAGGAGAGCGCTACCTTCCCGAATACATCGTGCCAACGTTTGGTGGTGGAGGAATAATGGTCTGGGGCTGTTTTTTTGGGCTAGGCCCCTTAGTTACAATGAATGGAAATCTTAACACTATAGCATACAATGACATTCTAGACAATTCTGTGCTTACAACTTTGCGAGCCAGGCCTAATCGCCCAACATCAGTGCCCAACCTCACTAATGCTCTTGTGGCTGAATGGAAGAAAGTACCTGCAGCAATGTTCCAACATCTAGTGGAAAGCCTTCCCAGAAGAGTGGAGGCAGTTATAGCTGCGAAGGGGGGACTAACTCCATATTAATACCCATGATTTTTGAATGAGATGTTCGACGAGCAGGTGTACACATACCTTTGGTCATGTAGTGTACGTCTGCCAACCCTACCCTGACAAGCCCTGCCAGCCCTGACAAGACCTCAGATTGCCAGGGAACTGTCACTCAGAACACAACACGAGACAGGCCATGTTTCTAGCATCCATGAGAAAAAGTGCTATGGATAGTGGCACTTTACATTACAACATAAATTAAACTGGTAATAACATGGTAATAGAACGTCTCATATACATTTAAGGTTTCACAATGCTTTATTTTCAGGAGGGGGAAGAGCAGTAATCCTTCATCAGTCTAACTGACACAAACCACAGCATGCCACTAATGTAGAAATAGATATGTGTCAATCATTCCCCCCCACACACACACACACACACACACACACACACACACACACACACACACACACACACAATACACACCTCTACACTTACATATGCTCTTATCCTCTTTATCCAACAATATTCCTTCTCCACATCAATGACCCTCATACCACACATGCTCACGCCCCCCACACTACACTCACCCCTCCTTCCTAACTGTCTCATCCAATGAGGATCTGTGTTTGGCCCATAGCGGCCCTACTCCCTGTTAAGTGGGTTAACCTTAATTATTCTCCTCATCCATCCGGTCCTCAGCTTCTCCTGCAGATGGCTAAGGTACCAATTATTTTCACTGGTTGTAGTGATTGTTCTCAGGGAAGACATCTGTCCAGCAAAGAATGGGCTGGGATCCAATGTCCAGGATTCTCCAGCAGTGGCATGCATACATGGGGGGTGAGTGTGTGTTTGTTTGGGTGGGTGGGATCGTGGTATGTGTGTGTGTTGGCTTCAGTGCCCAAAGCTCACACCCAGTCTTAAATGGAGCAGCAGGGGATTGAGCCAGTAGCTTCATATAGGACTCTGACACCAGGCTCTCAGTCTTTCAGTGGCCAAATTACTCTGCTGGGGCTGAAGGAAGGAGAATACAGCAGCTTTTGCATCAAGCTCAAACTGAATTACACAACACAAACTAGTTCCTATAATCTGTCAGTAGGGCCGAAAGTAGACAAAAACACCGTAGCATTAGAATGAGGAATTAGAATTAATTTCTCGTATTTGAACAAAGTAACATGATTTCTTAGTCATTCAGAGTACTTTCAAACTGGGCTGGAGAAACAGAGGGAGACGGAGGACAATGATCAACTTGTTCTGAGTTCATAAAAGAGTGGTATTGATTTATTGATCTGGTTCTATTTTAGGAAGTCTGTGGGGTAAAGGGGAGTGAAGGCAGGTGGAAAGACAAAAGGCTTTCGTTCCAACTCACATCTTCACTCTAGTACTCTGGTCCCAGAACTGCACTACTCAGAATAGGGCTGCAATGGACAGCTGCTGTTTTACAGGCTCCGCCTCTACCCTCCATTCTATTGGCGAACATACAATCACTGGAGAACAAACTGAACGAACTCCATTCGAGACTATCCTATCAATGGGACCTGAAGAACTGTAATATCCTATGTTTCTCGGAGTCATATCTGAACAAGGACATGGATAATATACATCTAGCTGGTTTTTCTATGCATTGGCAGGATCAAACAGCAGCCTCGGGTAAGCTCAAGGGGGAGGTGTGTGTCTTTGTTAACAACAGCTGGTGTGGGATCTCTAATATTAAGGAAGTCTCGAGGTTCTGCTTGTCCGAATTAGAATAATTCATGATAAGCCGTAGACCATACTATTTACCAAGAGTTTATCTATATTTTTGTAGCTTTCCATTTACCACTCCAAACCGATGCTGGCACTAAGACCGCACTCAACGAGCTGTATAGGGTCATAAGCAACAAGAAAATGCTCATCCAGAGGCGGCGCTCCTAGTGGCCGGTGATTTTAAATGAAGGGAAACTGAAATCCATTTAATCTAATTTCTACTAGCATGTCACCTGTGCAACTAGAGGCGGTAAAACTCTAGATCACCTTTACTCCACACACAGAAACTTATACAAAGCTCTCCCTCGGCATCCATTTGTCAAACCAGAATTCTACAAGAATTCTATTCTATCCCCCTTACAAGAAAAAAAACTCTAACAGAAAGTACCAGTGACACGCTCAATACAAAAGTGGTCCAATGAAGCGGATGCTAGACTAGAGGACTGTTTCGCTAGAACATCACTAAGCTAAGGACCCTGGGACTAACACCTCCCTTTGCAACTTGATCCTGGACTTCCTAACTTCAGATGGTGAGGGTAGGCAACAATACATCTGCCACACTGACCCTCAACACGGGGGCCCCTCAGGGTGCGTACTTAGTCCACTCCTGTACTCCCTGTTCACCCACGACTGCGTGGCCGCACACGACTTCAACACCATCATTAAGTTTGCTGACGACACAACGGTGGTAGGCCTGATCACCAACAAAGAGACAGCCTATAGGGAGGAGGTCAGAGACCTGGCCATTTGGTGCAAGGACAACAACCTCTCCCTCAACGTCAGCAAGACAAATGAGCTGATCGTGAACTACAGGAAACTGAGGGCAGAGCACGCCCCCATTCACATCAATTGGGCTGTAGTGGAGTGGGTTGAAAACTTTGTTCCTCTGTGTCCACATCACTAAGGATCGATCATGGTCCACACACACGAACTCAGTCGTGAAGAAGGCACGACAATGTCTCTTTCCCCTCAGGAGGCTGAAAAGATTTGGCATGGGCCCTCAGATCCTCAACAAGTTCTACAGCTGCACCATTGAGAGCATCTTGACTGGCTGCATCAAACACTTGGTATGGCAACTGCTTGGCATCTGACCACAAGGGGCTACAGAGGGTAGTGTGTAGTGCCCAGTACATCACTGGGGCCAAGACTTCATCCACCCAAGTCATAGACTGTTCTCTCTGCTACCGCACCGCAAGTGGTACCGGAGCGCCAAGTCTAGGTCCAAAAGGCTCCTTAACAGCTTCTACCCCAAAGCCATAAGAGTGCTATACAGTTAATCAAATGGCCACCTGGACTATTTGCATTGACCCAGTTTATTATCTATGCATAGTCACTTTACCTCTATCTACCGGTACCCCCTGTATATAGCCTCGCTATTGTTATTTTATTGTGTTACTTTTTATTGTATTTTTTATTTAAGTCTGAAATCAACAGGACCCTGAACAGCTTCTATCCCCAAGCCATAAGACTGCTAAATACACTGAATACGTACTGCCAAATTCTCAGAAACCAAGTTGGAGATGACATATGGTAGAGAAATGAACATTCAAATGTCTGGCAACAGCTCTGGTGGACATTGCTGCAGTCAGCATGCCAATTGCACACTCCCTCAAAACTTGAGACATCTGTGGCATTGGGTTGTGTGATAAAATGGCACATTTTAGTGGCCTTTTAATGTCCTTATCACAAGGTGCACTTGTGTAATGATCATGCTGTTTAATCAGCTTCTTCATATGACACACCTGTCAGGTGGATAGATTATCTTGGCAAAGGAGAAATGCTCACTAACAGGGATGTAAATAAATTTGTGCACAATGGTTTTGAGAAATAAGCGTTTTGTGCGAATGGAACATTTCTGGGATCATTTATTTCAGCTCATGAAACATGGGACCAACACTTACATGTTGTGTTTATATTTTGGTTCGGTATAGTTAGTCAAATTGCTACCTGGATTATCTGCATTGACCCTTTTTGCACAACTTAGTTGACTCATCACATAAACAGTTGCAACAGTGTATCTATCCTGTTGCCTAGTCACTTTATTTGCAGTTATATGTAAATATCTACCTCAATTACCTCGTACCCCTGCGCATTGACTCGGTACTGGTACCCAATGTCTATAGCCAAGTTATCGTTACTCGTTATGTATTTCTTTATTTCTGCATTGTTGGTAAGGGCCCGTAAGTAAGCATTTCACAGAGTTTACACCTGTTGTTTACAAAGCATGTGACAAATAAAATGTGATTTGTTTATGCTTTAGCCAACTCCTCTGTCTATGAGGGATGAGGACCACATCCTTGGATAGGTCTGCTACAACTGACACATAGGCAGGCATGCACACATGGCTGTATCCTATCCCTGAGTTAGCCTAACATCTGACTGTGTTAGTATCCAAAAGGAAAACAATTGTGTGGTGTCCTAAAGTCTTGCTCAGACACAGGCCCCCTGAACACACACTCTTTCTGCTGCCATGGGGAACAGACAGATGGTTGATGTGCTGAAAAACAAAACACACCAAATAAGCACTTAAGGGCCATTGTTACAACCCCCTGGAGAAAAAAAACAAAACACTTCATTTTGGTGAGACATTCATTCTTCTCTGCTTTATTTTCCACATAATGAACAAAGACTAACATCAAAAGGAGAGGATAAAAGGCTAACTTTTTGTGAGTTCATTTGAAACACTCTTTTTAGAGGGAGGCAAGGGGCTCTGATCTTAGGTGGGTTCAAGGTGCAAGAGTTAACATGTAAATCTCACACTACCTCTTAACGCACTTAATAAAGCATTTAGTGTTTACTTTAGTCAATACAACCATGGTCAAGTGTGGAGGAAATACGTGCTGTTTGTGTGTCTCACTCCGAGACAAGGCGGTCAGACTTACAGAAAAAAGATGTATGACTCCCAAAGGGTTAACTTCTTGTTGTGCAGAAGAAGAAAAATACTATCCACATACCAGACCAGTGAAGCCTGGACCCATGGAGAGCTTTTTAAGTTGGAAAACAGAATCAGACCACCGATAGCAGCTGAATGACAGGAATTTCAGTACTCTACAAAAACGTGTCCAAAAATGCAGGTCAACCAGGCTCTCTGCATGCAATCCCGGTCACAGAAAGAAAGACAAAGTGTGACCACCGTCCATGACATGGCTAAACAGACAATAACACATCTCTGCCCTGACCTGAACCCATTACCTCTTCACTGAGCGGCGACCAGCACAACAAAGCAATGTTCTGGTGGCTTCTGGAATGTGTTCATTTCCTCTTTTGTTTAACTAAATGTCAGGCTTGGCTAAAGCATTGAATACAGGAGCTGATTCCATCAAAAAGAAACCAGTGTGTTTGATATGTAAAAGTATGGAAGTATGTGTGTGCTTGTGGGATATTGAATGAATTCACAGGGGTGGATGAACAATACAATAAAGCAAGACTAGGCGGCTGAAAGCACATTTGATATGTTTAATAAGATTGGCTTGTCCCCCAAACACACATCCATTTTTCTGGAAGGTCTCAGTAAATGTGATTCCTGACACATGTAGGCCTAGCAGTTACCATTACACTTTGTCAAATTATAGCTGAAGGTCGGCATTTTGACACATGCCCAAGTGCATGGCCCACTGAAGCTCATATCTATTCAAGATCTCTGGGCTGTTAAATGATGGAATGTATCTTTACTGATCTGTTTAGATCTGAAGCAAACTCAGCCCTTACTTCTTCTGTAGGCTAGCGTAGAGTATCCTCCCTCCCCTTTAGGGCTGTAGAATGCCTCGCCAGGCCTGTCATAGGACAGTGCTGGTGTTGTCTCCATCTAGTAGTCATTTTAGGAAACTGCGGGTCTCTATACATCATGCCTCGTGAAAGAGACTGACACATTTTCATACAGTAGGGGTGGTTCCCAGATAGATTAAACCTAGTCCTGGACTAAAACACAAGATCAATGGAAAATCTCCAAGAAACAGATTTTAGTACAGGATTAGACTTAATTGGTGTCTGAAATTTAAAAAAAAACACCCCTAAAAAACATATACACTCATACAAAAATCTGCAACCCCCACCTGTTAACAGATACATCTTTAATATAAATATACAGTGTTAAAACAAAAATGGTTGAAATTACCATATTATCAATTGTCAGAGTACAGGAGTCAAGATGTGCACTGGTCTTACTCTCACATACAGTGAAAGGAATACCAGAGACAGATGTCTGCCATGAGCAAGATGAGCTCAACTGATACACAGGTTTAAATAGAGATATAACTACATGACATTAACTCTGTAGCAGTTGTTCAAGTAATAAAGGGGGGGATATAAGAGACAGTAGATCGGAGTCAACTGGAAATCAATTCCATATGCTATTTCTTCTTTTTCTAACAATAGTTTAAAGACATTCTCTGGTACTTTGGCAACTAAGAAATTATTTTGTAATCCTCCCGCTTTGGGATGGATGTGTCAATGTGTAGTTCATACATGCATCATTTATGAGCAGAATTACTGTTTTACCTCAATTAGCCAAAAAGTCTCTAGTGGGCCAGCCCGTTAGCAATGTGACAGCTAGCAATAGGCCTGCCCAGTGTTCTCCTATGAGGTTGCAGGGTGGGCCCAACAGCTGACTGCCTCATAAAAGAAAGAAAAAAAAGGAACAAGTACAGTAGGTGTGCAAATCCTGTCAGTGTTAAAGACTTGCAAACAGGAAGTACATATAGGACTCAAACACTGTTTCATGGGGTGTATTCATTAGTGCACATTGTAGCAAAGCATTTCACAATGGAAAAATGGTTTGCAATGACAACTAGTTTCTATTGTACAAATTCAGATGGGTCCCTTCCCATTTCGTCCCATTTGGCAATGAATACACCCCTGGCTGTTGTACTGTGTGAATGACAAGAAATCAGAGCACAACAGCTTTAAGGCACATCTTTTATCCAATCCTTTTCAGGAAATTGGTGGATTGTTGTAAAAACCTCTGCACTCTAATTTTTGTGCAATAAAGTTGGAAGCACGAAAGTTGTATGATGCATAGTACTATACAGAACAATATAATGGTGTCATCTAAAGGCAACGGCAGTGTTTCAAAGTCTGTGTGTGAGTCGTTACAGAGTTTATAGGATTCATCTTTGATTGTGTGTTTGAGAGTATCCTCCCATAAGGTAGAGTGGTGTAGTGATTGTTGGTGTTGGTAATGAGTATGTTATGTGCAGTTGAGGTTGTGTGCAGGTGTTCAGGCAGCTTGGCTGGGCCTGGGTTGGGGGTAGGATAGGACTGGGCAGCCCTTTGATAGATGCCTCAACATCACATTCCATCTCCTCATCATCCATTGGCACCTGCTGGACCCCAGAGTCACTGGCAGAGTGGGCTAAGGAATCCTCAGTCCCCTTCATAATCTCTGATATGCCACCACCCATCTTTATGGTATTACACTGTTTTTCTATCCTCTCTAGTTTCCTCCCCTCCATCTCATCTTTCTCTAATTGCGTTTGTACACCATCCTCAATGATAACGGTTTCAACCTCGTCAATCTTCTCTTCTTCCCTATCCATCTTTACAGTTTCTCCCTCTTCTACTTTCGCCTGCTTTGTTCTTACAGAGCAGTCTCCCTCAGGCTCCACCAAGCTGCTCTCCCTCAGGTCCTCTTCCACCTTCACCTGGATTGCTGGCTCAGAGTCAGAATTCCTGCCCTGGTTCTCCAGGGGGGTGTCTCCCCAGGCCTCCCCAGACTTGGTGAGGAAAAACTGATTAGGTGTAGTAGAGGTGTCTGGGCTGGTAGTGGTCTGCTGCGGCAGCTCCATGAGGAAAGCTCTGGCCCTGCTGGGTGAGCTCAAGTCCTCAGCCTCATCACACGACTCCACTCTACGACTTTTAGCTAAGGGGAGTGTGGAGTCACCATTATCCTGATCCCCTGAAGACATCCTGTAGTCAGTTTCATCAAAGGCAGATCTTTTGGTGGTGGAGCACTTGCTGAGGTTGAGGGGCAGGGCCTGCTCTGGGGGAGGGGTGACAGACAGATGTGGCTTGCTACTCAGGTCCTGGGCTAAGACCTCCGACAGCCGCTTGGTGATAGAGTAGAGCTGAGCCGAGCCCAAAGGCGTACGCATCAGCTGGCACACCTGCAGGCTGCAGTCCAGATCCAGGGGGAGGACTCGGAGTGGGGGCAGGGGAGGCCTGCTGCTACGGACCTCCCTGGTGCTGCTGCTACCCTCCCTCTGGGCTTCCTCATCCAGCCTGCACCCCCAGCACTGGTGGTGGGACGGATGGTGAGACTGTGGGTGGGGCTGGTTCCCATTGAGAAGGGTGGTGTTTGGGTTCCCTGTCTTGGCCTGGAGGTAAAGGCTGGAGGACTGGTGGGAGGCAGGGTTCTGGGGGGTTAGACCAGGGGTGTCCAGGCTAGTGAGGCCCAGTCGGCTCCTAAAGAGATCAAGGGTACAGAGGCCTTTAGTGGGGCTGAACCCTTCGAAGGACCCCCCTGTGTGGAGCCTGGGGAGAGCAGGCAAGAAAGTGGCAGAAGACAGAGTGGGTGATGGTGCTGGAGAATCCCCGTTCTCCATCTTTACCTCCCTTTCAGTTTTGGGCAGGAGGAAGGGGGCAGAGATGGGAGACAGGTCTGGGGTTAGTGGCAGGTTGGCCAGGTTTAGCCCCTGGAACACAGACAGGGACTCGAGAGAGGGGGCCTGGAGAGGGGGCTGGGCCCCGAGGTCCAGGCTAGGTTTAGCTGGGGGAGACAGGACCACTGGACTGGCCTTGGAGACTAGGAGTTTGACCTGGTTCTTTTTGCCTGGAGGTCTACCACGGCCTCTCTTCACTACCACCACACCGTCTGGAGAAATGGTCTAGTGAGAGAGATGCCATACATGAGGAATTCTCATTTTAGTCTCTATAACATCATAGAATACACTCATACATTAATTTACATTAGATTCAGATCAAAACAAGACATAACGAGTGATGAATTGCATATTAAATATCAAATGACTGACATGTACTGAGCAAGTCAAAAATGATGAACTGTATGTAGAGTGAGAGATTAGCAGACAGACTCACTGGAGGGGTAGGGGTTACAGTCTTCTCCTGGTTGGCCTCGCATCCTCTCCCCTTCACCAGCGGTCTCCTCCCACTCATCGCCCTAACTCGGGAATGGGAGTTTGGGAGTTTGGGAGCTGGGAGTTTTAATTCTGCACCACCTACATTTCTGTGCTCCTCGTAAGGAAGAATCAGCCTGAGGGAAACACACAAAATCCAAAAGTTTCAGAATGAAAAACAAGTTTTGTAAGGAAACACCAAGGCCAAGAAGCCTCAACTGCTGGTGATTCCCATCAAGTACATTAACGGCATCATTCTAGAACTACAATCTTTTGAAAAAATGTATGAATAGTTTCAGCCCTGACTCAGTGTTTCTCACAGCTGAAGCACGGGTAATAGTTGTGCACATGGTTACCTTTTGTCACAAGAAGAATATACATACTTTAGGTGGGGCACAATGTAAACTAGTCTGGCACCAGCAGTGTTCCTGCCTTACCTCTCATAGTGCCTCCTGGTGCAGGTGGCAGCACTGGTGCTGCCCGGGCATCCTCCTAGTTCATTATACACTTTCTTCCACAGACGCTGGGATGTCACCTACAGAAGAGATGGTAAAGAGTTTAAAAGCATTTTTTAGACAATTACATATTTTTATAAATGCTTCTAAGTAATTTGCTCAGACATTGCGATCTATCCACTATTGTATAAGATATGTGGCTGATAAAGAACAAGGGCTTTCACTACTCACCCTCTCATGGCCCCCCAACTGTTTGACTATAGAGTACATGACAAACAAGTCAACTGTGGACACACACAGGTAAGAGTGTTAGGACCTATGGTATGTTTTAAGAGCTGTGACTTTGACTGCCTGGATTACATCACTGACAGATACACAGCTTGTTCAAATACATAACCACGTGGTGGGAACATTTGATTTAGTTCCATAAGGAAAACGCACTTTGTATTAAGTCTTTGGTTTGGATATTAATGTTTGTTGATGAAGTCATCAGCGAGTGACTCACTCTTCTTGAAGCCGAGGTTGGGCACCTTGCTGATGGGTGAGCCGCAGCGCTCCATGTAGCAGTAGAGTTGATTCAGGAACATCTGCTCCTCAGGGTGGGGGAGACAGCCCTCCTCACGTTGCATCTCCACACTGCCCACCACATTTTCCTACAGGATACATAATGTTTTCGCCATACTACATGTGGTAATGCTGTACAGTCCCATTTATTTTTTTAACAGTCCCATTTCAGTTGGTGTCCATTAACAAATTATGTGGAATTTTTATTTCAAAGAATAGTAACTACTTTGCATAAATAGTGTGTTGTGATGCATTTCATAACAAAAAACCTCAAGGTAATTACTAGGATATAAAGTGATTTTTAAGTGAATATGAGGTTAATAATAAGACATCTGAAAGTAACTGGATGAAGTTGGTATGTAGCCATAGCAAAACTTTATAGAACAAAACTAATTGTACCGTTATTCTTTCTATCCAGGACTCTGATTGGTTGAGGGCTGGTGGCTCCACAGCTTTCTGGCCTTCTGGCCTTCCTCTTCTCTTGAGGGGTCGCCCCTTCAAGCTGAGGGAGGTGCATCCTGGGAATGGGACACACATTTCACCCGAATTCCAAATAAGAAGAGAAGCATGGGCCTCAAAAAAATATTGTATATCCCATAACTTCAGCACATTATGTCCACAACATACAGTAATTTAGTCAGTCAATAAGATAACACTTGGATCTGCCATTAATTAATAAAAAGGTCTTTGTCATCACATTTTAGATTCCATTGCCCAATTAGATTTATAAAATCAAATCACTTTGGCAATGGCCACACAATGGCCACATTTACAGTTCAACATAGAGAGATCAAGTTCCACCAGCCAGCCACTCACCCAGCTGTGTCCAGACACTGGTATTGCTATCCAGGGTGGGGTGGTTGAAGGTGTCCCTGCAGTAGAGGACCTGGGTGTTGTGTTGGGCCACCCTGATCCCCCCCAGGGCCAGCAGATGGGGATCCTGCAGCCCCAACACCACCCCGTCCTGAATGCGTCTCTGGAGGGAGCGGAAGCGGCAGTACTGGGGGTAACTGAGCACCTTGACCCCCAGACGCTCACCCTTCTCTTCGATTGATGTTGGGGGTCCATTGGTAATGATGGGGGTATGTTTGTGATGACTGTTGGTCTCGCTGGACTTCTGGCTTCCTCCTTTCCATCCTGGAGGTTCAGGACAGGTCCACCTCACCAGATCCTCCACCCGCACCACTATCTTCTTCGAGACGGCCAACACCTCATCCTGAGGAACACACACACACACATTCTTTAAATTGGTGCATACCATAAAAGAAAGGGCCACCAAACATTTTAAGATTCAAGGAAATACTTCACATGATATAAGTCAGAGTGCCAATAGCCTGTGGCACAAGAGGAGCCATCAGACCTCCTACTCCTCCCAACACATTGTTATTAACATAGGACTGTAGCGAAATAGGAAACAACTTCGGAAAATCTGGGATTCATAACTCATTATTTACATCACAGCAACAACCACCTGGGAAAATAAATACATCTCATGAAACTAGTCTTTGCCATACTTGCGCATTATTAAAACTGAAAGTTAAAAAAAACAACTTGAATGAAAATGCATTTAACAACACATGAATTGTCTAGGATAATAACAAAATGTTTCACTTGAATGAGGGGAGAAGTGACACAACAATCTAAGGATTCCTGCTTAAAGTTATCGGTGGTTAAACAAGTCGGCTAAATGCCAGGCACACACAATCCATTATTACTTCAACCCAAGCAACATATGATCTTGCACAATACAGTATGTCCTTTCATGAGTTATGCTGTGTATGACATACTAGTCTAGCAATGACAGATAAGGACTGTAATTTTGTGTGATTCTAAGTACTTCTACTTTGAACAGAGAAAATGGCACCCACATTCAGTGTTCACAGTAATGTAGATTTGAATAGCAGTTGTGAAAATGATTGAAAATTCCTAAATGATATACATTCATTCTTCCTATAAAAATAAATATTTTGAATGAATCAGAACCAAAAAAAAGAAACCTTGTGAGGAAACACCAGACCCACACCCCTTGGTTGCCCCCACATTCTGTCTATAATATAGAGCTCAGTGGCCCCCCCTAACCTCTCCATGCTCTCTGGTCCTGCCCATGGGAGTATCCTCAGGGAGGAAGTAGAGTCTGGAGCTGGCCAGTAGATGGCGTTGGGTCAGGTCCTCCCAAAGTAAAGTCACCTGAAATAAGAAATACATAGTTATTTAGCAGATGATTTTATCCAGAGTGACTTACAATTAATACGTAATCAGTACGTGACAAGAAGGAATAAAACTCAAAACTCTGGGTCTTGTTAAGGAGGTTGCAACGTTACAGACTGCTCAAAATCAGGTAGAAATCAGTGAAGAACAAATGATTATGTATCCATCTGCAACGTTTTGCACACCACCACCCTGAATACACCCTGGTACGGGGGTATCATGCGCCAACTAACGGAGCTATGGGAAGTCGTACCTCAGCAATGCACACAGGTTCTTGGGGGCCACAGCGGACATAGTAGAACTCCCCCAGTTTCCAGACCAGTGCAGGGGCCCCGGCCAAGGCCTCACAGCTCACTGACTTATAGAAGGCAAAGGATCCACGCAGGCAGGAGGGAGCACCTAACCACTGAGAGCAATTTTCACCAAAAAAAAGAAAGAACAGTTAGAGTCATTTAACCATTCCTGTCTGTTCAATGTGACTAGGCATGTGATTTGAGTCAACCTTGGACCATAATGTACACTGAACAAAAATATGAACGCAAAATGTAAAGTGTTGGTTTCATGAGCTAAAATAAAAAGATCCCTGAAATGTTTCATATGCACAAAAAGCTTATTTCTCTCAAATTTGTGCAAACATTTTTTACACCCGTTAGTGAGCATTTCTGCTTTGCCAAGATAATCCATCCACCGGACAGGGGTGGCATATCAAGACGCATGATCATTACACAGGTGCACCTTGTACTGGGGACAATTAAAGGCCACTAAATGTGCACTTGTGTCACACAACACAATGCAACAGATGTCTCATGTTGAGGGAGTGTGCAATTCAAATAAAATGTTATTTGTCACATACAACAGGTATTGTGAAATGCTTACTTACAAGCCCTTAATCAACAATGCAGTAAAAACTACAAAAAATAAGAAATAAAAGTAACAAATAATTAAAGAGCAGCAGTAAAATAACAATAGTGAGGCTATATACAGGGGCATGCTGACTGCAGGAATGTCCACCAGAGCTGTATGTTCATTTCTCTATTATAAGCTGCTTTCGTTTAACAGCAAAACCATGTGTACTGTCACCATTTATTTTCTGCAATTATACTGGGAGCAATAATCCTGTGACTATGTCTTGTACAGCACAACTGACATCTACTATATAAATCAATTTAAACATAAAATACTTAATTGTATTAGTACAACTAATTAGTGCCCCTCACAAATGTCTGTAACAGACAAGGAAAGCATAATTTAAACTTCAAAACAAACTTTTTTTCCAAGTTTGAATTAAATAGATGTTATTTATCCCATCGATGTGTACAATCTGACTATCAAACACAAATCCTTACACAGACACCCCTTCACATTACACAAATTATTAATTTGGCCATGAACATACACCTTCAGCTTCTACCCAATGTTCTTGGCAAAGACCTGCATTACTCCCCATTTATCAACATTAGTTAATATGTACAGCTCATTTGGAAAGTATTCAGACCCCTTCCCTTTATCCACATTTTGTTACGTTACAGCCTTATCCTGAAATTGATTAAATATATTTTAAAAAATCGTCATTAATCTACACACAATACCCCATAATCACCCATAATGACAAAGCCAAAACCGGTTCAGAAATATTTGCAGATTTATATTAAAAAAACAACAGAAATAGCTTATTTAGATAAGTATTCAGATCCTTTGCTATGAGACTCGAAATTGAGCTCAGGTGCATCCATTTCCATTGATTATCCTTGAGATGTTTATACAACTTGATTGGAGCCCACCAGTGGTAAATTCAATTGATTGGACAGGATTTGGAAAGGTACACACCTTTCTATATAAAAAGGTCCCACAGTTGACAGTGGATGTCAGAGCAAAATCGAAGGAATTGTCCGTAGAGCTCCGAGACACGATTGTGTCGAGGCACAGATTTGAGGAAGGGTACTACAACATTTCTACTCTATTGAAGGTCCCCAAGAACACAGTGGCCTCTATCATTCTTAAATGGAAGAAGTCTGGAACCACCAAGACTCTTCCTAGAAATGGCCACAAGGCCAAACTGAGCAATCAGGGGAGAATGGCCTGGGTCAGGAAGGTGACCAAGAACCTGATGGTCACTCTGACAGAGGGGAGAACTTTCCAGAAGGACAACCATCTCCGCAATACTAAACCAATCAGGCATTTATGGTAGAGTGGCCAGACGGAAGCCACTCCTCAGTAAAGGCACATGACACCCCGCTTGGTGTTTGCCAAAAGGCACCTGAAGGAGAAACAAGATTCTCTGGTCTGAAGCCAATACTTAACTCTTTGGCCTGAATGCCAAGCATCATGTCTGGAGGAAATTTGGTACCATCCCTACTGTGAAGCATGGTGGTGGCAGCATCATTCTGTGGGGATGTTTTTCAGCTGCAGAGACTGGGAGACTAGTCAGGATCAAGGGAGAGATGAATGGAGAAAAGCACAGAGAACCTTGATGAAAACCTGCTCCAGAGCGCTCAGGACCACAGACTGGGGCAAAGGTTCACCTTCCAACAGGACATCGACCCTAAGCACACAGCCAAGACCACGCAGGAGTGGCTTCGGGACAAGTCTAAATGTCCTTGAGTGGCCCAGCCAGAGTCCGGACTTGAACCTGATCAAACATCTCTGGAGACCTGAAAATAGCTGTGCAGCGACACTCCCCATCCAACCTGACAGCGTTTGAGAGGATCTGCAAAGAATAATGGGAAATCCCCAAATGAATGTGCCAGGTTTGCAGCGTCATGCCCAAGAAGACTCAAGACTGTAATCGCTGCCAATTAAGGGGTATTGTGTGTATATTGACAATGATTTTTAAAAATCCCTTTTAGAATAAGGCTGTAAAGTAAAAAATTGTGGAAAAAGTCAAGGGGTCTGAATACTTTCCAAATGCACTTTACAAAAATAAATGCAACATGCAACAATTTCAATAATTTTACTGAGTTACAGTTCATATAAGGAAATCAGTCAAATGAAATAAACGAGGCCCTAATCTATGGATTTCTGGACAGGGATGTAGCCATGGGTGGGCTGGGGAGGTCACAGGCCCACCCACTTGGGAGCCAGGCCCACCCACTAGGGAGCCAGGCCCTGCCAATCAGTATGAGTTTTTCCCCCAAGAAAGGGCTTTATTACAGACATGGAACAGAGGAGTATTTCTCAGTGGTCAGGGTGGCTGGTCTCAGACGATCCTGCAGGCTTAGAAGCCGGATGTGGAGGTCCTGTGCTGATGTGTTTAGATTTGGTCTGCGGTTGTGAGGCCGTTTGGAGGTACTGCCAAATTCTCTAAAACGACATTGGAGGTGGCCTATGGTAGAGAAATTAACATTAAATTCTCTGTTGGACATTCCTGCAGTCAGCATGCCAATTGCCCACTCCCTCAAAACTTGAGACATCTGTGGCATTGTGTTGTGTGACAAAATTGCACATTTTACAGTGGCCTTTTATTGTCCCCAGCACAAAGTGCACCTGTGTAATGATCATGCTGTTTAATCAGCTTCTTGATATGCCACATCTGTCAGGTGGATAGATTATCTTGGCAAAGGAGAAATGCTCACAAACAGGGATGTAAACAAATTTGTGCAAAACATTTGAGAGAAATAAGCTTCTATCTCAAGGCCATCAGACTGTTAAACAGCCACCACTAACATTGAGTGGCTGCTGCCAACACACTGACACAGACTCAACTCCAGCCACTTTAATAATGGGAATTGATGGGAAATGATGTAAATATATCACTAGCCACTTTAAACAATGCTACCTTATATAATGTTACTTACCATACATTATTCATCTCATATGCATACGTATATACTGTACTCTATATCATCGACTGTATCCTTATGTAATACATGTATCACTAGCCACTTTAACTATGCCACTTTGTTTACATACTCATCTCATATGTATATACTGTACTCGATACCATCTCTGTATCTTGCCTGTATCTTGCCTATGCTGCTCTGTACCATCACTCATTCATATATCCGTATGTACATATTCTTTATCCCCTTACACTGTGTATAAGACAGTAGTTTTGGAATTGTTAGTTAGATTACTTGTTGGTTATTACTGCATTGTCGGAACTAGAAGCACAAGCATTTCGCTACACTCGCATTAACATCTGCTAACCATGTGTATGTGACAAATAACATTTGATTTGATTTGAGCTTTTTGTGCTTATGGACATTTTCTGGGACTTTTTATTTCAGCTCATGAAATATAGGACCAACAATTTACAAGTTGCATTTATATTTTTGTTCAGTATAGTTTGCACAGTCTATGTCTCTATGTGTGAGTGACCTCGCTGCAAGTGGCCATAAATTACCATGGCTAAATACAGTGCCCTTCTGCTCGCCACTCTAGCATCATGCCACTTTAGCATTACCATGCACCAAAACACATTCCAAAGTATTAATCTACTTAGTAGATATTAATCTACTTAGTAGATAACTCATAGATATGGGCCTCCATGCATATTCTATAGTTTTTTTGGATGGGTATAAAATAAAAATGATCTATGCAACAACAACAAAAACATTTTTTGGTGATTCATCCAAAACTATGAAGAAACTTGCTGTAATAAATGTTTAATTTATATAAAGTATTTTTTTTTTTACTCTTCAGGCCTCATCTAAAAAAAAGAAAATAATAATAGGTCGGTCCATTATCTTTGTTCAGGATCTTCTAAAATTAACAACCCTGTAGGCCTATTATAGGGCCCAGCCCAGACGCCTAAATGCGGAAACGTCTCAAATTCGCACCCCTGGTCCTCACCCCACCCCACCCCCTCTTGTGGGCAACCCCGTCCCCTACCTAGTGTAGCAGGAACAGAACACGTAGATCACTTGGCCAACTAGTGGTGAAAATTAAGTACATTTGATTCTACAGTAAAGCCACAAAATATAAAAGACTGGGTTTTCAATTTTTAAAGTGGATTTTTAAATAGAAACACTAACCAACTGATTTGATTACGTCAATACTCGTGATGGCTTTAGATTGGCACTGCTGTTCCAGGAAGAGAGGAACTAAAATAAAATGTGCTCTATCTGCAAAAGAACATTATGTGACCTTGGATATCATAATATACAAATGATCGTTTACACACTATTACAACATTCTAAGGGGTACAAAAGTACATTATTGGATTTATTTAGAACAGAGGAGGATCCGAGGGACATATAATATTAATGTAGAGAAAACTATGCTTGCTAGGCCTATAACTTACATACCATCATTAATGATATAACTTTAATATTTCTGATATTAAATATCAAACCAATGTAGGTTTATTGTTATTGAAGTCTTTCAATTCGACAGAAACAAAATCCTCCTGTGCATTTTTGTAGGCCTGGTATGATACAATCAAAAATAATCCTCACAATTTCAAGTAAAAAGTACAGCGATTTCCATCACGAAAATCCTCATTCCATTTTGAGCAATACCAAATACACTCGAGACATAACGTCGGGGTTTTTAACTATCCATATGTTGGCTATTTGTTCGATAAATAAATTGTTCCACCTAGTTGCATCGATGTTATAATCTTTAATATTCACGTCACTGATATTTGTTTTCGAATTACTCAAAACACGGTTAAATTACACCATTGATTTAGTTGAAAAACAAAATCTTAATATTGTCGAATTGTCAGATAAAAACGTTCTTTAATGTGGGGGTAGAAAACGTAGGTAATCGACACGACACAAAATAAATTAATCATTAACAGGAAGAAAATATAGAAATATTGAAGTTGAATTACATTGCAAACGCTGGTAAATAAAATCGTAAAATCCTGTTAGCGAAATTTGGGGCTTTCAAATATCATAGCGAGCTATTTTCTCCACTGGAAAGTTGACTCATTCAGCTATATTGCAATTGCAAAATAGTTGTTAGCTTGATAGGAGGACAATCAAGTCTACATTCTAAACAAAATTCCAGACTTGAAACCCGGCAAACTGATATCAAAATAAGACCAAAATAGTCGGTTTATTCCCGATGTCAACATGTAAAAGTGGCATGTGTGCGCATAGAAAAATTACGATTTATTTCTTAACAATATAGTGAGTGTCGGTTTTACCTGTATTGCATTCTGCTCCATTGCAGCCCCACATTCCCTTATTCCCTCTCGAAGCCCCCTATCAAGTTACACAGCCGGGTACTCACCGGCACACAACAAATGCACAAGAAAAGGCCCCTCTTTTTTATGAAAATAGGACAGGATCTAGGTGTGGCCAAAACTGTTTGCGAGAGTAGCCTAAGTTATTGTTAATATGAAAGTGGATATTTTTAATGGGAGGACATTTTTCCATTCTGAAATCATTGTTGTTCATGCTTATAATAGTCCTTATTTTATTTTTCACGATGGTGTTGAAATTTTCTAAGTGTAGCCTAATATCAATCTTTGAACTGATCAGTCCGGCTCCTCGTGTATAACCATGGTACCTACATGGAGACAAACGCCTGGTGATCATTTTAAGTTATCGTGACTTGTATTTTACACTATACCACACTGGGAGAAAAGGTGAGCAAAGACAAGCACGTGATAAGTGTTATGGCTGAAGAAGTGCAACAGAACTACTAGCCTACTGGGGGTGCAGGGAAATGTACAGTACAACATTGTATCAATATCAAATGCTAGCCATCTTTATTTGCAGTAAGTTTTGATTAACATAACACGTGTTCAGAAAGGTGTCTGTTGTTTAAGAGTGACTGAATATTCTAAAGTTGTATAACTTTGCGGAAAACATTGATTTAATGACCTGATGTTCCTTTGTACAGTTTCTCCAACAGGGGGCGTGAGCATGTGTCTCTTTCCATTCTGTGGAACTTGGCTTGACCATGAAATTCATAGATTTTTACTTCAAGACTAATTGTATTACCAAGCTGCCATTCAAATATAGCTGCAGTGATGTCCAAGTATCAAATATCTGGTCTCTAAATATACTAGCAATACAGTGAGAGTTTACCCATTACAAGTTTTCATTCTAGTATAAAATAATGTAACATTTGTTATACATAATACATATTTCACACAGAAGTTTAAGAAAAAGGGCATTTCCTCGCTGAAAGTTAACCATGTACAACAACAAAAAATAGCCTACTGTAAAAAAGTTAACCTCAATGAATTCATTAATTTCCATACAGTAGGAGAAAGTGAGTGAGCTGTTTAGCATGTACCGTACAACAAAAGCATTTGAGGGGGGCATTTTTATGGTGCTGCATTTCAAGTGGTCTTTCCAGTATGCCTCCTCTGACCTAACATATTCATTTCCATCTTCCTCATCCTCCTCTGCTGTCCTCTAACAGTCGGGGCGATATGGCCAGCTTCTGTGCCACCGCCATTACCATGTCAGTGCCCTTTTCCACTGCCATCCTCCGAGACGAGGAAAGTGATGTCACACTTAGGATTCTTACGGTCTCCTGGAGCTGCTTACTGAAGCTGGGGGGAAGAGAAACAGGGGGATAACAATGTTGAGAGAGACAGGGAGATACTTTGATTTGACTATGGCTACCTGCACACCTGATACTGACATTGGTCCTCCTGACAGTGCAAAGGGGTGAATGAGAGATACAATCTCCATGGACAATTGGAAAATAACTATTCTATGAAATAATATTCCATCATGTGAAATTCCTGCATTTAGACAAACAGAGTGGAAAGGCAGGGATAAGGTTGAGGGAGGGGTGTAAATTAACTTTAGGATAGTGGTTAGACCGACATATTACTGAGATTCAGTGACTTGTGAATATGCTGAGGAAACAAAGGCAGGAAATCCACATTGTTATTATGGCAGCACAAGAGGATATTCTCCATTCAATCAAGTGACAAGAATGTAACAAGCAGGATTTATCTGTAACTTTCCACTTAAACTGAAATAACCCTGTGGACCATTTCATAACATTTCTATCTGAGGTGAACATATTTTTACGATATATCGTATCAACATTATCACAATATATTTTGCGCTAGTTGTCTGTACCTGCACCAAAATTCCAGTATTTTTCCTTCATAACCAGTTCTTCAACCTTCTTTTTAATAAGGGAGCTCATTTGTTTTCAGCACTAACAATATTTCTATGACTGATCAAAACTCATTTTCTCATGTCCCTTTGCAGCAGACATATGGTGAGCAATGTTTAGAACGTTAAATTGCCAAAAAATCCCAGTATGGAATTGCAATACATCATATTGGCACCTAAGTATTGTGATAATATCGTATCATGATGTCCCTGGCAATTCCCAGCCCTTCCATTTCTAGTCAATTTTATAATATATAGTTGTAAAGACAGTTGCGCTCATTTCTCTCAATCTTACCCAGTAGTAGCTTCTGTATTATGTAGCACATTGATTTAAAATAAATAACTGCTATATTTAGGATCTGTGTAACTAGAGATGACACATAAGAGCATGGTGTGTCAGTCACTTACTCCTCTACCTCCAGAGATGAATCTGGTCTCAACGCTGTCCTGGACAAAGTCACAAAACAACAAGAGTTAAGTACACAGATAAATTGACCAGGGTGAATGAGGTTTGGCCTGGATTCGGCAAATGAAAGTCAAGAGAGTCAAACATAGAAGTTATGTATTTTTATGTACTTCAGCTATGTACTTTTGACTGCTCATTAATTTGGTGTAGAAACACATACGCATGCACGCCTGGGTTGAGTAAATCTCAATCCACCATCAGGTCAAACTCAGTTTGGATGTCCCATCGTCAACAACACGCCCCAACCCTTGTCGGTCACCTTTCGGTTACCGACCCAATGCTCCTCCCTGCCAGGCTACCTGCAAATACCTACATCCTCCCCGCCCACTCTCTTCACGTTATTTATCTAATCCACATAACATGCGTTTGTCCCCGTCCCTGGGGAGGCAGAGAATCTTACACAGAAATGAATGCAACATATTGCATGCACACACAAAAACGCAAACAAAACCCCTTCGCTATCATCTCCAGCAGAGGGAGCCATTGCATTGTGGAAGTGCTAGAAATGTATGGTTACTACAGTCACCCTCTCCTTCACTTGCTAGGCTAAATGGGGCATCTTATGCCTTTGTGTTCTTTCCTCTATTGCTATATTTGCAGTAGTGTGGCTGCAGTACAGATAGGTACTACCTACCAATGATCATGTCAATCTCACAGCTCTGGTCCCTGTATCCACAACTCATCATGATACCCACAGTGTCATTCACCATTGCAACTGAACCAATGTCATAGTTCAAGGGGGGGAGAAAGACATAAAAATAAAAAAAAAGAAAGAAAAGAAAGAAATATACTGGTATAACAACTTATTTTATAGGCTCTACTAATGTAGTAATAACATTCCAAATGCATATCCCATCAAAATAATTGTTTATTAGAAAGTGGTGGTAGTTGGATGATAAAAGAGGCCTACAGACTCACCTCTCTGCTGTGGATGGCTTCTCTCAGTAGCCTGACCACATCCACTCCTGAACAGTTAAAGAAAGCCTTTGGTCCAACGGATCAGGATACTCTGGAAGTCGAGGTCAGACAATGAGTGAGATTTGACCATCACTTACTATTAGCCCTTGACTTTTTCTGACAAAGTTGTCAAATAGACTGTCCAAACAAGTGTAAAGACAATTAAATGTTCAAATGTCATGACTCTGAATTAGTCCAATGTTGAGAAGTCACCTGGGCTTGGTATTTTCTACTAATATCAGTCCTGGCTGCATGAATGGATCCTTTGTGGATTCATGTGTGTGTGCCTGCGCATGTGTTTGTGTGTGTTGGCTGACTGTGACGAACCTTGTCGATGTCTTTCTGCTCGAAGGAGAAGGCCCAGAGGTAGCGTCTGATCCTTCAGCTCCAGGAACTCAGCCAGGCAGGCTGCAATGTGGTAAAACCACTGGACGGGGAAAGACATCACAATGAGTCAACATTTTACAACAGTGTGCGAAAATCCAAGAGACTGGTCTGAAAGGGGATTCATACCTATGCAGGCTGGGGAATCGTATGCGTTTTCTCTAGAAACTGAGCATGGCTTTCAGCCATCAAAACCTGGCAGTCACAGCCCTCATGAGTCACCAAGATGTATTACCTTGAGTATGTCTATGTTAAATTATCTGACTTGTGTTTTCCTGATCAGTCACATGAGTAGTTTAAAAAGGACTTTGTGGCTGACAGGTGGTTTTCCAGTCAATGTCCCATATTTGTAGTTTGACTTAAAATGAATCATTGAAAGTCCATGCTTACAAAGTAAGACATTGTAACAACACTGGGATTTACAGGCACCGTTTCTACCTGGGATTAAAAAATAACCACCCCATGGGAGGGGTGGGATGAGCTGTAAAAACATGTACATCCCAAACATACAATGAAAGACTACCCTTGTGAACTCAGTACCACACACACCTGCTCTCGCGGCCCCAGCATAATACCCTGGGGTATGGCGCAGATCTTCCTGTCCACGTGAAGGGTGCTGGAGGTGCCGCAGCACGCCTGATAAATTGACATACATTTGCCAAAGATATAGAATGACTGCTGTCTATTCAGAAAGAAATGAAATCATTCAGAAGACTACACCAGGTGTAGGCCTATAATTTAGCCACAGAGGATCACCGGACGCCTGTCTAGGGAGTTTTTCCTAGCCAACGTGCTTCAACACCTGCATTGCTTGCTGTTTGGGGTTTTAGGCTGGGTTTCTGTACAGCACTTTGAGATATAAGCTGATGTGCGAAGAGCTACATAAATAAATTTGATTTGATCAATAGCTTATAAAAAAAATAGCTAACTGTGGATTGTGTGTAGCCCAATCACAAGGCATAGCCTACAGTTTGGAACACTCAGCAAATCTGTCAGTGAACAAACAGCATGTAGCCAAAACAGACCTTTCGCAATACTTCAAATACAATCGCGGGAAACCACAGACAGGAAACCACAGACAGGAAACCACAGACAGGAAACCACAGACAGGAAACCACAGACAGGAAAGCAAATGGCTCCTGCTGAAAAGAGAAGACTAATCTGCCTATAGGCTACCAAATACAGTATGTTATTAACTTCCAAATAGGCCTACTGAGCAAACAGCATTGCTTTACAAACTAAAACAAGAGAGAAAGGCTTTTGACACAAGGGCCATCGCCAGTGAGTGAGCTGCACTTCATTGGGTGATGCACAGCTCAACCTTGTTGAGGATGGCTCATAAAAGTCTCAAATTTGCCAGGATGCCCACCAATTTTTAAACTCTTGTATTGGTCAGCCTGTAGCGTGCTTTGGTGTGCGGGTTCCCAGACAAGGACCAGTTGCGCTCTGAGGTGGCTGATGTTGGTGGGATTTGGAGGATGATGGAGGCAACAGGGGAAAGAGCCTCAGATCCACAAAGTCCATTCCACCAGATGGCTGATGAGATATGTTGGCATAACTGCCATATTGCATCTCCATCCCACAGCCCTTGCTTGGAAGTGTACATCGCCAGACTGCTAAGAAACTTAGCATCCAGGCCAAGGTGGCGAGACACGGTAGTGATGACACCATAGGCCTTGTTGATCTCTGCACCAGACAGGATGCTCTTGCCAGCATACTTGGGGTCTAACATGGGCTTCAGGCAGAAGTCTTCACGCTTTTTGATGCATTTCAGAACTGCAGTTTCCTCTGCTTGGAGCAACAGTGAAGTGGGCAGAGCAGTAAGGATTTCTTCTCTTACATCTGCAAGCAGAGTCTGAACATCAGACAGGATGGCATTGTCTCCCTCAATCTGTGCAATGGCTACTGCTATAGGTTACAGGAGTTTCAGGCTGCTTACCACTCTCCCAAAATACATCATCCAGGAGGATCCTCTTGATGGGGCTGTCCATATCGGCAGTCTGTGATATGGTCATTTCTTTTAGAGACTCCTTCTTTTAGAGTCTCCCCTCCAGGAGACTGTCAAACATGACAACACCACCCCAACGGGTGTTGCTGGGCAGCTTCAATGTGGTGCTCTTATTCTTTTCACTTTGCTTGGTAAGGTAGATTGCTGCTATAACTTGATGACCCTTCACATACCTAACCATTTCCTTGGCTCTCTTGTAGAGTGTATCCATTGTTTTCAGTTCCGTGATGTCCTTGAGGAGCAGATTCAATGCATGAGCAGCACAGCCAATGGGTGTGATGTGAGCAAGCAGCCTTAATGTTCGCAGCATTGTCTGGCACCAGTGCAAATACCTTCTGTGGTCCAAGGTCATTGATGACTGCCTTCAGCTCATCTGCAATGTAGAGACCGGTGTGTCTGTTGTCCCTTGTGTCTGTGCTCTTGTAGAATACTGGTTGCGGGGTGGAGATGATGTAGTTAATTATTCCTTGCCCGCGAACATTCGACCACCCATCAGAGATGATTGTAATACAGTCTGCTTTCTCTATGATTTACTTGACCTTCACTTGAACTCTGCATTCTGCAAATTAGTACCGTAATTTCTGGACTACTAAGTGCACCAGAATATAAACCGCACCCACCGAATGAAAAATAATATATGTATTTTGTACATAAATAAGCCGCACATGTCTATAAGGCGCAGGTGCCTACCGGTACATTGAAACAAATTAACTTTACACAGCCTTTAAACTAAACACGGCTTGTAACAAAATTTTAAAAAAATAGCAGTAAACAGTAGCCTACCAAGAAAGTCATTGGTCACTATCTTCCTCCTCCTGTGCATTGAAACCACTGAAGTCATCTCCTTCGGTGTCGGAGTTGAATAGCCTCAGAATTGCTTCATCCGATGTTGGATCGCTGCCCTCTTCAACACGCAGCAGTCCAGCCTTTCGAAACCCGTTGATGATAGTGGATTTTTTGACAATGCTCCACGCTGTCAGCAGCTCTATTTCCTTTTCCAACAGCCAGATTGATCGCCTTCAACTTGAAAGCTGCATCATATGCATTTCTCCGTGTCTTTGCCATGATGAGGGTGACAAAATGACTACCGTAATCAGAATGATGGGAAGTTTGAGCGCGCTCGATTTACGTCACATTATGTGACGGTGCTCAGTTTCTTGGCGGCATGAATCTTGTGAAAGCGGGAAAAATCCATAAATTAGCCGCGTCAAAGCGTGGGAAAAAAAGTAGCGGCTTATAGTCCGGAAATTACGGTAGATAAAGCATGTCTGGTTGGAGGAGTGTGTGCTGGGCGAAGAACATTCAGCAATCTCTTCCAATACACATTGCCTGTGAACATCAGCGGTGAACCAGCTGCATACACAGCTCGAGCAAGACATTTATCAGTATTTCTCTGACTACATTCCTCCACCGTAAAAAAAAACAACTCTGATTCCAGAAGGACCATGAGCTGTTGCTATCAATAAGGTGTCTGATTCATCATTTTCACCTCAAATAGATGTAGACAGACTTTTGTCAGAGGTAGCTTGTTGTGAGCGCTGAGGGAACTTTATGCACTTGGCCAGATGATTGTGCATCTTTGTTGCATTCTTCACATATGATTTGGCACAGTATTTGCAAATGTACACAGCTTTTCCTTCTACATTACCTGCAGTGAAATGTCTCCACACATCAGATAGTGCCCGTGGCATTTTCCTGTAAAGATTTAGGAAAAAAAAGAGTAAAAAAAACAAAACAAATACAATTCCATGTACAGATAAATAGTTAAGCAGTTAGATTAAACAACTTCTTTTTAAGATAAATGTTTTAAAATGAAACATGTATGGAAACAGGTAAATTAACACTTCACAGTTAGCAGGCTCAGGCAAGCTAAAACCCACTTGGTAGCAAAAACTAACAGGCAGAAATTGTTAACAAGTTAGACATTATTTAAACACATTTTGCTGCAGGCTACTATTTACTAGTTAACAAAAAATATATTCACCCCACCTAGTACTGTAATCAAAACTTCCCAGAAAGTATTTAGTCCTAGGCTCAGACAGTTTAGTAGTATGGGCTCAATAGCATCCCATTAGTGTGCAATATCTTGAGAATCAGATGTACATGTGATGGAAGAATGCACTGTGCATGCAGAGGGTTTCAATTCCATTGAATTGGAGATATTTTGGTTAAACTATGCCTCAGGACCTAGAATTGGCTTTGTGTATCCCACAAAAAAGTTTCACTGTTATAAGCTAACTTTATTGATTAATTTAAGCAAAACTCCCAACATTCCCGGGCTTAATTATATAAGGCCTCCACTGCTCTATGCCAGTATGCAAAAGCGATGATAATGCATGCAATACTTTGTTATATAGATTTTTTTTTTTTTTCCTTCATGCGTTCCTGTACCTCAGATCCTCCTCAGATCCTCCCCAGGTCACCCCTCCCAGGTTCGCTTTTTGTTTAGGTACCTCCCAATTTGCAAATTAAGCACTGAGTAAATTGGTTAATAGACCAATGATAAAGACAGTTCCAAACCTCTCTGCCAATAACAGCTAGTTTTCAGTTTTCCCCTTTCCACTCAGACCACTCCCAGAAAGTCCTAGCAAAATTCTTGCTTGAGAAATAGTTTTGCTAAATAGCTATTTTTGCCCATTTTAATGGAATTATATTACAGCAAGATACTTAATTGTTACGCAGACAATATTTGATATTGATATAAAACCGGTTGCATTGGGCCTTAAGGAATACAGTACAGTACTGTACCTGTGCCATCAGGTGTAGACCTCACAAAAGTGGGCAGCATCTTGACTGCCGCTTGGCGGTTTGTGTGTTTGTCCCGCCTTATGATCAGGTCCTTCCTGAGGCGAGACGACACCTCCCGCAGCTTCTCCACAGAGCGACGGAAAGGCTGCAGACACTCTACCAATGAGAAGGTTTGTTATTTCTATTTCAGGACAAGGTTACCATTGTCCATGTCATCTGGTATTAACACCTGTATGCCATCTATAACACTATTACAGATAATGGCATAGTCAAAGATGACCAGTGGGATTATGACATGTTATTCAGAGTAACACAACAGTCAGAATATACAAAAATAAGTATTTCTCCACAAGGTGACGATGCCCATGCATATGTAATTCTCCGTCAGAAATATTCCATCTCCAGTGAAAGTCATGTATCATTTTAAGTTAACTTGACTGGATGAATCCCTAGATCCTACTTTTATGTTCTCTTCAAATATGATACTGTAATCTTAAATCAATGTTGTAAAGCAGATCTGCTCATGACAACACTGATGTCTTTTCAGGAGACACCCAGCCCTAATTAATCTTAATCTTAATTCATCCAGGTCATATATCATTCATCCAGGTTCAATTAGGTCTCCCTTGCTAAATATATTTTATCTCAATGAAACCTGGATAAATAAAGGTTAGATTGCTATAATTTTTTTAATGTCCTTGACTTGAAACATGGACTAATTGACGCCTTTATTAGGGAGTGTAAACTGACCTACACGTCAGAAAACAGGCAAAAAAGTTCCACGGGAAAGGAACTGGTATTGTTTGGGTTGAACACAGTCAGCCATAAAAAATTTTTATAGACCTCTGAAGATGAAGAAAAAAAATCTTTGTTTGGGGCCTACAAGGCAGAGTAGTGGCATGTCCTAAACGCTCCGTCCTGTTGAAATACCTTCGACAAGTTTCAACATTCATCCCTTCACTATTGTTTTAGACTGTGAAGGAGTTAATGGTGAAATTGGAGGAGAGAGTAATGAGGGAGTTGCTAGTTTGGTGCTTTAGGTACGATATTCGTCCGACGGAGCGAGTCGGGGATTTGATGGCACCTGGGTCAGCGCTCCATACTCGTCCTGAGGTGCGTGTTAGTCGGCTGGTGAAAATTGTGCCAGCCTCACGCACTAGGCCTCCTGTGTACCTACCTAGCCTTGCACGTCCTGTGCCAGCCCTGCTCTCAGGCTCTCCAGTACACCTTCACGGTCTAGCCCATCCTGTGCCACCTCCACACTCCAGCCCTCCAGTAGCAGCTCCCCGCATCAGGCTTCCTGTGCGTGTTCTCGGTTCAGTACCACCAGTACCAGCACCACGCATCAGGCCTACAGTGCGCCTCGCCTCTCCAGCGCTGCCGGAGCCTCTCTCCTCTCCTGCGCTGCCGGAGTCTCCCGTCTGTTCAGCGCTGCCAGAGCCTTTCTCCTCTACAGCGCTGCTGGAGTCTCCCGCCTGTTCAGCGCAGCCAGAGCCTTTCTCCTCTCTAGCGCTGCCGGAGCCTCCCGCCTGTTCAGCGCAGCAGGAGCCTTCCTCCTCTCTAGCGCTGCCGGAGCCTCCCGCCTGTTCAGCGCAGCCAGAGCCTTTCTCCTCTACAGCGCTGCCGGAGCCTCCCGCCTGTTCAGCGCAGCCAGAGCCTTCCTCCTCTACAGCGCTGTTGGAGTCTCCTGCCTGTTCAGCGCAGCCAGAGCTGCCAGTCTGCATGGAGCAGCCAGAGCTGCCAGTCTGCATGGAGCAGCCGGAGCTGCCAGTCTGCATGGAGCAGCCGGAGCTGCCAGTCTGCATGGAGCAGCTGGAGCTGCCAGTCTGCATGGAGCAGCCGGAGCTGCCAGTCTGCATGGAGCAGCTAGAGCTGCCAGTCTGCATAGAGCAGCCAGAGCTGCCAGTCTGCATAGAGCAGCCAGTCTGCATGGATCTGTCAGTATGCATAGAGCTGCCAGTCTGCATGGAGCAGCCAGAGCAGCTAGATGCATGGAGCAGCCAGAGCTGCCAGTCTGCATGGAGCAGCCAGAGCAGCTAGATCCACCAGTCAGCCAGACTCTTCCAGATCTGCCAGTCAACCAGACTCTTCCAGATCTGCCAGTCAACCAGACTCTTCCAGATCTGCCAGTCAACCAGACTCTTCCAGATCTGCCAGTCAACCAGACTCTTCCAGATCCGCCAACCAGCCAGGATCTGCCAAAGCCTACTACCTGCCTGAGCTTCCTCTCAGTGCTGGGCTTCCCCTCAGTGCTGGGCTTCCCCTCAGTGCCGAGCTGCCCCTCAGTCCCGAGCTGCCCCTCAGTCCCGAGCTGCCCCTCAGTCACGAGCTGCCCCTCAGTCCAGTGGGGTTCTGGGTGAGGACTATTAGGCCATGGTCGGCGGTGAGGGTGGATTATCCCAGGACGCAAGGGGGAGGAACTATGACAATTATGGAGTGGGGTCCACGTCCCGAGCCGGAGCCGCCTCCATGGACAGACGCCCACCCGGACCCTCCCTATGGTTTTGAGGTGCGTCCGGGAGTCCGCACCTTAGGGGGCGGGGTTCTGTCACGCCTTGGTCTTAGTATTTTGTGTTTTCTTTAATTATTTGGTCAGGCCAGGGTGTGACATGGGTTATTGTGGTGTGTTTTTGTCTTAGGGGTTTTGTGGGGTGTCTACGTAGTCTAGGGCTGCCTGAGGCGGTTCTCAATCAGAGTCAGGTGATTATCGTTGTCTCTGATTGGGAACCATATTTAGGCAGCCATATTCTGTGAGTGTTTTCGTGGGTGATTGTTCATATCTCTGTGTGTGTTAGCACTAGATAGACTGTTTAGGTTTTCATGTTCCGTTTCTTGTTTTTGTATTTGTAGTGTTTATTCATTTATTAAACATGTATCGAACTAACCACGCTGCATTTTGGTCCGACTCTCTTTCGACGGAGGAAAGCCGTAACAGAAAGTAGATAAAAGAAATCAGTATAATTTAATACCATATTAATAACACACATTTTTGTCATTAAATTCAATGTAACAAACACTACAAATGAAAGATCTACAGGGGTATAAAAAAGTGGTTGACAGTAATTTACATTTTTTTGTAAACTATTGCTTTAATCTCTTTTTGGCTGGGCCTGGAGGAGGAAGAGGAGGTAGAGGAAGAGCATTGGCGTTAGAAGTCGATAAGGCAGTCTGTGGCTTCTGAGACAGGGGTGAAGGATTGGATGGGCGAGGTGCTCACTCTGAAACCTGGGGCGCTGAAGTCTCCTCTTCCCCCAGATTCTGCTGTGTCCAGATCATCAATCAGGCCACTGGAATAAAAGTAACACAGTTATACAGAGCAGGGTCATGTTCATTGAGGTAGACCGTAGGAAAACATTATGCAACAGATAGTGAAAATTTGCATTTCTTATTGGACAAGTGCAAGTGTTACATGCACACTGTTATACAGAGAAGTAATGGGCTTAAGAGGTAGATTGATGACATATAGTTACTGGAGTGCTATGGAATCTAAAATCAAGTGTAGACCAGCACTAAACGCTGCAGTCTGCTTACTACCATCTCATATTGACCCAAATTTTTTTTTTTTTATGAACTATTAAACCAGCAGAAAATGGCAAATTAACAACTACTTAAATAGGGGTATACTAACAGCCTTAGTCCACTATGGACAACTGTGAAGTCTTATAAGCATGTAATAGTTCTCTGAAGCATCATAGCATGTCTAACTATCAGGGTATATCCTTGACAGACAAATAGGGTCCGCTTATCAGACTCCCCTCCCTATCCTCTGTCACCGGGGGTGGGTACTACAGTAACAGTCAAATGGAGTTTCCCCCAAAAGATCCATCGCTATTTCCGGTTGTTTTGCTTACCTTTTTTGGTTATTGACGGTAGTATCACATGGTTTGGCCTCAGCAGTCCCTAGAAAGAGACCAAAGAGTGAAAACATTGGCTCCCTTTTTCTCCCATTCAAACATGGTGGAAAGAGGCTTTAGGAAAGTGTAAAACAAGCCAATGACAGAAAGTGAGAGGACAGTACCTGAATATATATGCTCTGTCTGGTCCAGAGCACTCAGAAAGTCTCCACTCTGGAAGATCGTCACACAGACAGAAGACCAGAAGAGCTAGTCATTTAGTAGTCACTCTTATCCAGGGTAACTTGAAGTCAGTGCATTCAACCAAGTTTAGTAAGAAAAACAACCACATATCACAGTCACTGCAAGTAGACCCTTCTTTGAAGAAAAAAAACAAGTACTAGTGTGTGTAGTACTGCCAACCAGGAGTACCTGTCCGTCTCTGGGTGCAGCCTTGGAGAACTCTTTATTCTTGATGCAGTCCTCTACATGCTTCTCATGGTACTTGAGAGGAAATAGTTGCTGACACAGGAAGCACTTCTCTCCCTGTACCACCCTGCCGTGGAGACAACACACGTAGAAAAGGTATGAACATCAGTTGCTTGTCTTCCATTAATTCATATTTGTTAACATGCATTATAGGAAGGGGGAGTAAGGGAAATTTACTTTCAACACCTTAGGATGAGACACAACAAAATCCCTAAGTAACCCAAGCTGCTAGACCAAGGTAAATGCTGTCATACCTACTTACTTGCCAGAGCCAGAAGAGCTGGGCTGCTCCTCTCCAATGTTCTCACCCCTTCTGGTCCTCTTCCTACGAGCCTTGACTGAAACTACATATCAACATGACTGTTTTACTGTATGTACATCAGTCCTAAAGTACTATAAAATACTATTTGTGGGTACTGTAAAATTTGGCGACATTGACAAGTTAATCATTTTCATCATGCTGGTCTGCTGTGCCTACTCAGAATCAGATGTACTGTCCTACAAAAGGAAAATCGTATCACCCTGCGATTGGCTCTCCTCTGCCATTTCCTCCTCCATGATAGCGGTGGTACCGTCACAGTAGGCAGCGTGCATCTCAATCTCCGTCAGGGGGAAGAGACGCATGCACATGGGACAGTCCATGTTGGGGCTCCGAGGGAAGGCAGGCTCTGGGATATCCTCCTCCATCCGAACATCCTCTCCTACAGCAGGGATCCCCACAGGGCTACTCCTCCGCCCCTCCTCCTCTCCAACCACCAACATCCCCTCTTCACGCTGTTCCAGAGGGCGGGGTGATGAAAAAAAGGTCTGGATCTGAGGCAGGGACTGGCTCTTTGGCTGGGGCTACAGGTTGCCAAATCAATCATAGACATCAACAATCCTCGTCCAAAAACTTCTGATAAATCCCACAATGCCTCCCCACAAAAAAAACCTGTACTTGTCTTTTCCTGCTAGCACTGACTTTGCTGATAACTTCTTTGAGGGAAAATGTATTTCCTACAACTGTTGTCTCACCTAACTATCTTAAGATGACTGCATTAATTGTAAATCGCTCTGGATAAGAACGTCTGCTGAATCAGGGGTTCCCAAACTTTGTCACTCAGGCCCCCCTTCCTGCATTGGGGAACCTCCCACACCCCATATTTTCCATGAGTCCAAGCACTGTTCATGACACAAACGGTTCATACAAAATGTCCTCTCCGCCAACAAAATGGGTAAGTTTAAAGCTTATTTCCTGCAATTCTATACATCATCTAATGTACACTGCTCAAAAAAATAAAGGGAACACTTAAACAACACACTTCTGTGAAATCAAACTGTCCACTTAGGAAGCAACACTGATTGACAATAAATGTCACATGCTGTTGTGCAAATGGAATAGACAACAGGTGGAAATTATAGGCAATTAGCAAGACACCCCCAATAAAGGAGTGGTTCTGCAGGTGGTGACCACAGACCACTTCTCAGTTCCTATGCTTCCTGGCTGATGTTTTGGTCACTTTTGAATGCTGGTGGTGCTTTCACTCTAGTGGTAGCATGAGACGGAGTCTACAACCCACACAAGTGGCTCAGGTAGTGCAGCTCATCCAGGATGGCACATCAATGCGAGCTGTGGCAAGGTGGTTTGCTGTGTCTGTCAGCGTAGTGTCCAGAGCATGGAGGCGCTACCAGGAGAGGCCAGTACATCAGGAGACGTGGAGGAGGCCGTAGGAGGGCAACAACCCAGCAGCAGGACCGCTACCTTCGCCTTTGTGTAAGGAGGAGCACTGCCAGAGCCCTGCAAAATGACCTCCAGCAGGCCACAAACGTGCATGTGTCTGCTCAAACGATCAGAAACAGACTCCATGAGGGTGGTATGAGGGCCCGACATCCACAGCTGGGGGTTGTGCTTACAGCCCAACACTGTGCAGGCCGTTTGGCATTTGCCAGAGAACACCAAGATCGGCAAATTCGCCACTGGCGCCCTGTGCTCTTCACCGATGAAAGCAGGTTCACACTGAGCACGTGACAGACGTGACAGTCTGGAGACGCCGTGGAGAACGTTCTGCTGCCTGCAACATCCTCCAGCATGACCGGTTTGGCGGTGGGTCAGTCATGGTGTGGGGTGGCATTTCTTTGGGGGGCCGCACAGCCCTCCATGTGCTCACCAGAGGTAGCCTGACTGCCATTAGGTACCGAGATGAGATCCTCAGACCCCTTGTGAGACCATATGCTGGTGCGGTTGGCCCTGGGTTCCTCCTAATGCAAGACAATGCTAGACCTCATATGGCTGGAGTGTGTCAGCAGTTCCTGCAAGAGGAAGGCATTGATGCTATGGACTGACCCGCCCGTTCCCCAGACCTGAATCCAATTGAGCACATCTGGGACATCATTTCTTGCTCCATCCACCAACGCCACCTTGCAGTGTCCAGGAGTTGGCGGATGCTTTAGTCCAGGTCTGGGAGGAGATCCCTCAGGAGACCATCCGCCACCTCATCAGGAGCATGCCCAGGCGTTGTAGGGAGGTCATACAGGCACGTGGAGGCCACACACACTACTGAGCCTCATTTTGACTTGTTTTAAGGACATTACATCAAAGTTGGATCAGCCTGTAGTGTGGTTTTCCACTTTAATTTTGAGTGTGACTCCAAATCCAGACCTCCATGGGTTGATAAATTTGATTTCCATTGATAATTTTTGTGTGATTTTGTTGTCAGCACATTCAACTATGTAAACAAAAAAGTAGTTAATAAGAATATTTCATTCATTCAGATCTAGGATGTGTTATTTTAGTGTTCCCTTTATTTTTTTGAGCATTGTATATTCATGTCATATTTGAGTGACCTAAACATCACAACAAAATGTATAGGGTAACAATCTAGCTAAAAAACGCTTCCTGACATGGGTTCGTTGATGTGGACATTTGACAAATTATAAACAGCCCACTAAGGTATGCAATGATAAGAGGAATACTGATGATGCACTCCCCAATTTCGAAATAGTAGAATCAAATGTGCAAGGTACTATTACAACTTTCAAGAGTAAATTGAAAGCCAGACAGTTTTCTTTTTGGAGGGGGGGGGGGCCCGGGGCAAGCACCACAGTTTGGAAACCACGGTGCTAAATGGCTAAAATGTAAAACCATAGCCTCACAATTCTATGCACACACCCATTATATCTAGGTGTTGGGTAAAAGGAGAATCATTCAGAACCGTAGTCAAAATGCTCTATGTATGAGTGTCTTTGGTAGTGCTGAAGTGACTAACCTGTGCAGGGCTGGTGACCATGAGGTCTTGAGTGCTGTCGTCACCGAGTTGGGTCTCTGTCATCAGAAACAACAAGAAGTAGCGGCATGACAATTACAGCTACATATGAAGCTCAAACATGAATTATTCAAATCTAAATAGAACCATATATACCTACTGGTTTATGGAATAATTACATTATTTCTTATACCTGGAACTTGTAAGCCTCTGACATCCACTTCTTCCTCCTCCCTCTTCTCTCCACCCTCTTTATCATCCATCTTTTCTTCCTTCTCATCTTCCTCCCTCTCCTCCAGTAAGTCAGGTGGTTGTTTTTCTGCTAGTCTTTCCTCTGTTCTTCTAAGGCCAAGTCTCCTGATAAAATGAGAAATCAACTCTCTGAATTCTTTATACATTGTTTTTAAAATTCTTGTGCACAATTAATACACTTGTATCATTGAGATTAAAGACAACCTAGGTCCATACTGTATGATTTAGCAGTTTACGCCTCCCATACCGTTGAAGTAGAATTAGCTGACTGGTATCTGCATGAAATACAGGGGAGGGAGATTTCTATGGGAAGACAAAACAAAGACAAATTTGCTGGGGGAAAAACATCAAGTGGATCGGCCTTTCTACATAATAAAATGTGTCTATCCCAAATAGACACACTTAAACCCGTATTATAAAAACACATTGGGATTGTAAATTGTTGATAGTGCCATCAAGTGGTTAGATAGTGTAACAAGGGACTTTAAGTAAGTACTGTAGCACCATCAGAGCCTTTGATATGATTGACACTTCTAAAGAAAAATAATAATATTAATACAGCCTACGAAAATACAAAAATGCATTGCTCCAAGCTGCCTATAATAGGCATTTCTAATTATTAAGCAATACTCACTTCCTCTTGTTCAGGAGAGGACACAAACAGATCCTGGCAGTCCTTCCACTCCTGCCTTCCTCTCTTCCCTCCCCCTTCCACCCCCCACCGTGACAGCTGTCTCGCCCTCTTCTCTTCATCATCATCATCATCTTCTACCACCTCCACTAGCTCTTCCTGACGTTTTCCCCCTCTCTCCTCTTCTTCCAGGAGTCGTGGGGCCCTGTGTCTCTCGAGGCGTCCCCTCCTGGAGAAGGGTTTCTCTGGGGGCCCAGGGAGGACTGGCTCCCCCCAGCCTGCCTTCCTCAGCAGACCCCTCTGGGTCTCCTTCAGGCTCTTCTCATACACCTCCAGCTGGGACAGGATCACCTGTAAGGAAAATCATGTAATTTCTATTAGACACTTACAGTTAGAAGTCATGACATCTAACATCAGATCAATGAAATATTACAAAATAATGGATGGAACTTTTCTAACACAATAGCACATAGTATTCATACCCCTCACTTTTTGTGTTCCCAGAAGTCAGTTACCCACATTGACTCATAATCCAGAAAATGTCTGTGTGAGAGAAAAACTACATCAGACCAAAAAGGATCACCTGTGTGTAGGCGTCTGGGTTCTGCCCCCGTGGACAGAATGGCACACCCCAATAGTAGCGCACCACTCCCCCATAACCCTGGCCGTCTGTGGAGGGAGAGAGGCGGCTGGAGGAGGCCAGGGGCTGGTGGGAAGAGGTGCTTCCGCCTTTGGCCTCATCCTGGCTCCTACCTGCAGCCTGTCTGAGAAGAGAGGGAGAGGGGGCTCCATACATGCCCTTGAAGGTGAACTTCTTCCGGATGCACTTGGACTGGCTCTCCCCCTCCTCGCACGCGGCGCCTTCGAAGTTGTGAGTGCGTTTCTTGGGGACGAGGCAGGGGCTGTGTCTGTGTTGGGGGGAACGGTGGTTGTGGGTGTTTGGGGAGAGACCCTGGTTGCTTGGCTGAGGGAGGTCATTCTCCTGTGGGAAGACTGGGCTGGGCGAGTGAGCTGACTGCAAGAGAGAGAGAGAAAGATATTTACAGTGTATTGTGGAAACTAGGTTTCGGGTGAGGCCAAAATCTCTATAACAGTACTGGTGATAGACAATATTGTAGTTCCCTGGTTTCACCTTTTCAGGACCATTTTCCTCTTCGTCATCATCTGACCAGCGTAGCGCCATATTACTGGTTAACTCCTGCATTGGCTGAGTCTCCAAAGCCAATGTAAGTTCCTCTGAATTAAGGTCTTCTTCTGCAGCTAAAAGGGAACAATCATGTCAATACATACATTGAATCTGAACATAAAAAGCCAAAAGGGCAGGCAGAGAGGCCATTTGAACCTGCCATAAAGGTATTTCTTGTTCTTATTCATACTCAATGTATGATCGTAACATTGCTTTGTATGTATGACAGTGTTTAAAACAATAGGGGAAAAAACATACCCAACTTTGCAGGCATGCTAATCCTGTTTACAGTTCTCTGCGAGGATTCACCCTCGCGTTCCTCTTGGTCAACAACTTTGTCTGAAACTCCAGCAGTCTTCCTTATAGGCACAAATCTCTTGTTCAGGGACAGGGTTGTTCTGGGGCATGGTGGAAGGCACTCGGAGGCATCCCTGCTCTTCACAGCATCATCTCTGTCTCCATCCTCATAGTCTCCTGTTGCAGAGACACTTTCAACACAGCTCTGTGGACCCTGGTCCCTTATCTGATCAGTTCTGGGAAAGACTGGACTTCCAGAGAAGGTCTCTTTCTCTTCTAGTCCTCTTTCAGTCTTAGAGAACATGGTGCTTTTAGGAGAAGTTGGACTCCCTTGTTCCTCTGCCTTTCCTCTATCAGTCTTGAAAAAGACCAGGTTTTTAGGAATGGTGGGACTGGCCTCTTTTTCTTCCTCTCCTGAATCACAATTCGAGAACATGGCGCGTTTAGGAAAGGAGGGACTACTTTGGCCTGGTTCCACACCTCTCTCTGTTTTGGAAAACACAGGGGTATTGGAGAATGTGGGGCTCTTGGGCTGATAAGATTGAGATTTCTGGGACTTTGTGGGAAGCGTTAAGCTGGGATGACCCTTTAGTAGGAACCCAGAGGCCTGACAGTCTACTAGGAGGTCCTGGCTAAGCTTCTCCAGGCACAGGACAGGTTTGTTGGCTTGGGGAGCCGTAGTGGAAGGGAAACCAGGGGACTTGATCCTGAGTTGGGACTGGGAGTCACTCTTTGTGGAGTTGTTGTAGTCCTGAGATTCAATTGCCTTGGCTGAGCGGTCTCCGAAAAGGTTCCTCTGAGAAGACCCCTCTTCCTTAAAATGGCATAGAAGATGTTATCATAAAAACATTGTAAGAACTGATCTGGCATGCATTCTTAGCCTGTGATGAGTGTAAGATGATGCCAACATTGTTGTTAAAAACACATATAGATCTAAGTAAGTTGTTGGTTCTTCTACCCTGCTGTCACCAGAACTTAACACATACATTAGTTAAGTCTTAAGGTATGAGCGTAGTTAGTTAGATCTGGGCCCATTGAAGCCCCTGAAGAAATGCAGAACAGCAGCCAGGGTTGAACAGGCAATGACAGATGAATAATGGCGTAGGTCTGTGTGTGTTCACCACTGACCTGTGAGGATGGGAGAGGCACTGAGGTGGAAGCTTGGCTGAGGGGGGAGGACTGGGAGTAGACCTTCTGGGTCTGAGACAGGTCAGGCATATCTAGTAATGGGCTTCCCTCCTTCTTCCCCCTCCTCCTCCTGTCTGAGGGAGCCACCCCTACATGAACACCTCCACCGCGGACTCCCTCCCTGTCAGCCACACCATGGTTAGGGTAGGAGAGTTTACACCTGGGGGGCTGTATGCTGCTCTCTCCCTCTGGAGGAGAATTTTGACATTGTTGTGTAGGGCTCCCTGACCCGAGCGAAGATTCTGAGTGGGGATGAGTAGGGCTGTCTGCCTGAAGGGATACAGCAACACTCATGTATCACAGGAATAGACAGAATGCAATACAAATGGTTGGATTGATCTGAAACAATGGCGAGGACTGCTAGAGTAAATCTCCAGGCGACATTTGATTTCTGTCAGTAATATCTACACTTACATAGAGGCTTTCAGCAATGGCCTTCCTCACGGCCTCTTCCTCCTGTCGTTGCCGGAGAGCAGCGCTGCTGGCCTCCTGTTTACTCAGTCTCATGGCCAGGTCCAGCATCTCCTCCTCTGTCATCTCTGAGAAGAGAAGGGACAGTTTCAGTACAGTAGGTTAAAGTTCCATCTTGTAGTGCTTCAATAGTTGCATTCTGTTGATGTGGTACATGAAAATTCTGAGTCTAATTAGCTACAAATAAGGAGACATATGTTGGTCAAATACCGTTTGTTCGTGTTCTACTCTCCTTCTCCCGTTTGCGCTCCCCTCTTGATGATGATGATGTCGGTCTGAAGTCTTCATCCTGGGTTAAGAAGAGAGATGAGTTGTTAATGACATGAAGAATATAAAGACTGCAAGCTATGCTTGATAAGCGTCAGCCAAGCAGTATCTCTGTTTCAGACCATTTGTATTTGGCTCTCTAAGCTAGGCATCCAGGTTTGTATAATATTATTATTCACGCCTGGATGCCTAGCTTAGAGATCCAAATACAAATAGCTTGAAGCCCGACAGTTATCAAGTATACCATACAGTATTTGTATTCTAGCTAAGATTTAATGAAAGCTATATTTCGGTGTAAATTGTCCTCTCTCGGTAGTTCTGCGTCCAGTGTGGGAAGATAGTTTGCTAGCAATTTAGTGTGCTACCAGCTAGCTAAATACAGTAACGTTATTTCAGCTGGTTACCTCGTCTCTATCTGAGATGACGACATTGCCCTCTTCCTGAGCTCGTCGTCGTTTCCTGGGACAATCATCGGTGCCTCTGTTCTCTCGCTTTTTCCGAGGAGGCATGTTGTTCGGTAGACTTTGGTGCTGAAATCGAGACAGATTTGTTAGTTAGCTAGCTACTGTAAGCTATCTTATGTTACGACAGTTGAGATCTGCTGCACACCCATCTTCCTGAGAATCATGAAAAAATGAAAGTAGAACGGTTACTTATGCATAACGATTTCTGAGATTGAAGTTACAAACCCTTCAGTCCAATATTAACACTCGCATTCAGTTTTAGGTAGCTATAATTTCTACTTTTAGCAACACATTTGACAAAATTCGTTTCAAGAAGCCATTTTCTTAAACCACGTGACTCAAAGCAGGGCGAACTTTTTGATAGAGGGGTGAAATGTGATGTGCTCTCTTTGGAATGCACATTTCAAACAGGTAACGTTAGAGTAAGCAAACATGCAAGGTAAGCGATCTTACAACACTAGAGAAGCGTTCAAATGTTCACAAATGAAACTACAGCAAGCTGTGTAAAACTACCCTGTCAAAATAATGTCAACTTTTTAGCAGCGCCACCAGCAGAACACAACTGTGAGGAGTTTACACAAATATGAGCGGTGTAACTCATATTGCAGGACTTTGTGGAAAATCACCTCACCAGTCAGTCTATTGTGTGTATTGGACATGTTATATTGCCATGTACAGCCTTAGCCTATTTCATGGACCCAAGATCCATAGGTATCAGCTTACTCAGTGAAACCCACTGAACACAGGGTGAAGAGTTTACACAAATATTAAGGTCGTAGCTCTTATTGCAAGACTTTGACACCACTGAAATAAGCCACATTAGCTCACCAGTCAATAGGCTGAATAGTGAAGTGATTGACACAGTCAAAGTCCTGCAATTAGAGCTATGGTGCTAATATGTGTGTACACTCTTCAGTTGTGCTCTGTGGGTGTCACTGAGTAGGCTGATACCAGGGATTTTGTGCTGCCGTAGTGCTCCCTCACTTTTTTCAATTTCAGAATACACTGTTGGTAAAAATATTTCTGTAAAATTCATTCTGAAAGATTCTATTTAATTACAACAAAAATTCAAGGAAAATGATGGCATGAATATGTAGGCTATAGCAGCCTATAGGTACAGTAACAGTCAAGTATGGATACACCTGATCATTCAAGGGTTTTGCTTTATTTTTACTATTTTTGTCACGCCTTGGTCTTAGTATTTTGTGTTTTCTTTATTTATTTGGTCAGGCCAGGGTGTGACATGGGTTTATTTTGTGGTGTGTTTTTGTATTGGGGTTTTAGTAGGTATTGGGATTGTGGCTGAGTAGGGTTGTCTAGCATAGTCTATGGCTGCCTGAGGCGGTTCTCAATCAGAGTCAGGTGATTATCGTTGTCTCTGATTGGGAACCATATTTAGGTAGCCCGGGTTTCACTGTGTGTTTGTGGGTGATTGTTCCTGTCTCTGTGTTATGTTCACCAGATAGGCTGTATAGGTTTTTCACGTTCCGTTTCTTGTTTTTGTATTGTCATGTTTATTTCGTCATTAAACATGTATCGTATTAACCACGCTGCATTTTGGTCCGACTCTCTTTCGACGGAAGAAAACCGTAACAATTTTCTACATTGTAGAATACTAGTGAAGACATCAAAACTATGGAATCATGTAGTAACCAAAAAATTATTAAACAAATCCTAATATATTTTATATGAGAGAATGTAGCCACCCTGTGCCTTGATGACAGCTTTGCACACTCTTAGCATTCTCTCAACCAGCTTCATGAAGTAGTCACCTGGAATGCATTTCAATTAACAGGTGTGCCTTGTTAAGAGTTAATTTGTGGAATTTCTTTCCTTAATGCGTTTGAGACAATCAGTTGTGTTGTGACAAGGTAGGGGTGGGTATACAGAAGATAGCCCTATTTGGTTAAAGACCAAGTCCATATTATTGCAAGAACCGCTCAAATAAGCAAAGAGAAACAACAGTCCATCATTACTTTACGACATGAAGGTCAGTCAATCCGGAACATTTCAAGAACTTTGAACATTTCAAGTGCAGTCGCAAAAACCATCAAGCGCTATGATGAAACTGGCTCTCATGAGGACCGGCACAGGAAAGGGAGACCCAGAGTTACCTCTGCTGCAGAGGATAAGTTCATTGGAGTTACTGGCCTCAAATTGCAGCCCAAATAAATTATTCAGAGTTCAGGTAACAGAGCCATCTCAACATCAACTGTTCAGAGGCGACTGAATTTTTTATTTTATTACTTCACCTTTATTTAACCAGGTAGGCTAGTTGAGAACAAGTTTACAACTGCGACCTGGCAAAGATAAAGCAAAGCAGTGAGACACAAGATCACAATGATTGTGTATTTAACAGAACCAAATATAACAGTATTAAGACTACTGTAGCATAGTAGGCCTGTATTACACCAAAAACATGTCATTTCTTATCTGAAGCTGAATAGTCACATTTATTTCCTCATGCAGCCCAAATGTAACAGCGCATGCAACCAGGCAGGTTAAGCTTGGATTTCAACAAAATAGGCCTATAAGAAAAGCTAATAGTTTAATGGCATCTGCCTTAATTTGCCTGCAGAACAGTAATTCAAAAAATAGAAAAACATTTGACTGTGTGGGCATAGGTAGAAGACATTGCAATTGGAGGATGCATTTTATGCATAGGCTTAATGTACAAAGATATTCAATAGGCTATACCTGTCAGTACAAACTTTGATATTAGATAATGTGCACTCTCTCACCTAAAGAAAATTGCACTACACCACTGGCTTATACCCCATTTCATGGACTCAAGATCCCTAGCTAAGACTGTACATTGCAATATGAAAGTTCAATACAAATAGTAGGTTGACCGGTGAGATAATGTGGCTCATTTCACAATCGATTGACTGGGGTGGTGATTACCCAGTCAAAATCCTGCAATAAGAGCTAAAATGCAAATTTTTGTGTGAATTCTTCACAGGTGTGTTCTGTGGGTGTCACTGAGTAGGCTGTTACCCCATATCATGGACACAAAATCCATAAGTAAGGCTGTACAGTGAAATATAAGTATCCCCCAATGCAATTATGAAGTCTAATGCATCCAAAGTGCGATTTAACTGACTTGTCCTTTTTGTCAAATTAACTAATTGTTGTCTTTTGTTGAATTAATATAACATTACAAACTTGTTAATCATTATCTAGTCCAAATCTGGCATGATTCCACTATTTGTATCCGTTTGCATCAGTTTAAATGCAGGACTTTTTACTGTTTTGGCTAAACTCTGCTGAAAACACAACTCCAGATTACATGCTTTTCCGTGTGGTAGGAATGCATCAAACTTGGGTCAGCAAGCTGCTACAAAGGGGACAGATGTATGAATATATTTGATAGCTATTCATCTGATTGATAATGCTGATAAAAATGCCATTACTAGCTAGAAAGCTGCTGGGGTAAAGCTAGCTAACGTTTAGTTTACTCCACCGTCAGTGTTCAGTTTAGCTACTGTACAAACGAACTAGCTATGTAATTCGTAGCTATATTTTAAAGACTAACTAGTTACTGACTATTCAACCATTTTTGACAAACTACTTTGTTCCCCTGCCTGTTTATTGGTGATTGAAAGTTGGCAAGAAAAATGCCCTTCCTAATTTCACTGCAACTAGACTGTTACCATATAATTTGGAATATTAGGCTTGTGCACATTTTACATGAGTGTTTCATTACCTACACTGAACAAAAATATAAACGCAACATGTAAAGTGTTTGGCCCATGTTTCAAGAACTGAAATAAAAGATCCCAGAAATGTTTCATAAGCACAAAATGCTTTTCTCTGAAATTTTGTGCACAAATTTGTTTACATCCTGTTAGCATTTCTCCTTTGCCAAGATAACCATCCACCTGACATATGTGGATATCAAAAAGCTGATTAAACAACATGATCATTATGCAGAAGCACCTTGTGCTGGGAACAATAAAAGGCCACTCTAAAATGTGCAATTCTGTCACACAACACAATGCCACAGATGTCTCAAATATTGAGGGAGTGTACAATTGGTATGCTGACTGCAGGAATGTCCACCAGAGGTGTTGCCAGATCATTTAATGTTAATTTCTCTACCATAAGTCACCTCCAACATTGTTTCAGAGAATTTGGCAGCACGTTCAACCGGCTTCACAACCACAGACCATGTGAGGTGTTTGCTGCTGTCAACGTTGTGAACAGAGTGCCCCATTGTGGGGTTATGGTATGGGCAGGCATAAGCTACAGACAAGAAACACAACTGCATTTAATCTATGTCAATTTGAATGAACAAAAATACAGTGATGAGATCCTGAGGCCCATGTGTTTTTATGTATGTATGTATGAACAACCGATGCATCTGTATTCCAGTCATGTAAAATCCATAGATATAAATGTATTTCAATTGACTTATTTCCTCAAACTGTAAGTCAGTCAAATCTTTGAATTTGTTGTATGTTGCGTTTATTTTTGTTCAGTATAGTTAACCAAGTAATTGACTGACTTAGCTAATTCTTATGTTTTTGTTGCATTTCAGGTAGAGTGGCATTGCTGATAGGCTAGCGATTCACACAGAACTTCAGAGTAGGAGTACTGATTTTAGGATCCATTTTACTTTCACAATTACATTGACAAGGGGGAGTTTATCGTAGATCACTCCCTATTCTGAGACGCTTTGTGAATATGGGCCTTGGAAGAAAGCTGTTGCCCAATACTTTGCACAGCATTCACTTAACAGTAGGCAACCCTGACCCTGGAGTGCCGCAGTTATTGCAGGATTTTGTTCCAACTAGGCCCTCAGTTCGCTTGAACGTTTTCTACATTGCACAACGGTTTGTGCTGAACAACACTTTCCCAAAACGTTCTTAAACAGTCTGAGATATGTTTTGCTCTGTTCGGTGGGTGTGCCGGGGTGTGGCTTGATGCAAGGAGTGACGTATTTAAAGGGCTATGGAGCATTTTGAACCCACAACCCAACCCCGTTTTTCAACTGGTCGTTCTGTACAGTACTGCTATCATGTTTTTATGTACTGAATGCAGCCCTGACCGACTGAGATAATTGATCAGTTCAGTAATTGCGTAAATTCAATACACCTCGTCTTCCAGGTTGGTTAAATTAAAAACATGAAGTGCCAGGATTGCCTACCCCGATTTGTCAATGCTTATGAACTGAATTCAGTGTGTGAATTTCCATATCAATGACACTTAACAAAAGGGTTGCATTGTTAAACATGTAGAGTAAATGTTAACATGGCTTTGGTGATTTACAGGTGCATAATGCATTTGTCATCAGGCCACTGCATGCGGTGACGTGTACTTGGATAGTTACACTGACTGACTGAATACTGCGGCCTTCAGTGGTACTGGACGCAAGGGCCTTACCAGAGAGTACAGCAACTCTCACTCAGCCATTCTGGCAACATGTATTGTATGTAGCCAGTCATTCATACAAACTGTTAGGGATGCAATCACGGACGTCGGAAGTTTACATACACCTTAGGACATTTCTCCAAAAAGTACGATCTTTGTCCCCATGTGCAGTTGCAAACCGTAGTCTGGCTTTTTTATGGCGGTTTTGGAGCAGTGGCTTATTCCTTGCTGAGCGGCCTTTCAGGTGATGTCGATATAGGACTCGTTTGGTTGTGGATATAGAAACTTTTGTCCACAGGTACACCACCAATTGACTCAGGCTAATTGACATCATTTATCAGAAGCTTCTAAAGTCATGACATTTTCTGAAATTTTCCAAGCTGATTAAAAGCACAGTCAACTTAGTGTATGTAAACTTCTGACCCACTGGAATTGTGATACATAAGTGAAATAATGTGTCTGTAAACAATTGTTGGAAAAATTACGTGTCATGCACAAAGTAGATGTCCTAACCAACTTGCCAAAACTATAGTTTGTTAACAAGAAATTTGTGGAGTGGTTGCAAAACGAGTTTTAATGACTCCAACCCAAGTGTATGTAAACTTTCGACTTCAACTGTATGTGGCAGGGTCTATTGGAAATCACGGACTACAAAAAGAAAAGCAGTCATGTCACGCTTCCAGACAAACTAAACACCTTTGCCCACTGAGGATAATACAGTGCCGGCCCGCTAACAGGGACTGCGCCCCCTTCTCCGTGGCCGACGAGAGTAAAACATTTAAACGTGTTAACCCTCGCAAGGCTGCTGTCCTAGACGGCATCCCTAGCCGCGTCCTCAGAGCATGCGCAGACCAGCTGGCTGGTGTGTTTATGAACATATTCAATCACTCCCTATCCCAGTCTGCTGTCCCCATATGCTTCAAGATGGCCAACATTTTTCCTGTACCCAAGAAGGCAAAGATAACTGAACTAAATTACTACCGCCCCATAGCACTCACTTCTGTCATGAAGTGCTTTGAGAGACCAGTCAAGGATCATATCACCTCCACCTTACTGGCCACACTAGACCCACTTCAGTTTGCATACCCCCCCAACAGGTCCACAGACGATGCAATCGCCATCACACTTCACACTGCCCTATCCCATCTGGACAAGAGGAATACCTATGTAAGAATTCATTGACTACAGCTCAGCATTCAACACCATAGTTCTCTCCAAGCTCATCATCTAGCTGAAGGCACTGGGTCTCAACCCCGCACTGTGTAATTGGGTCCTGGACTTTGACGGGCCGCCCCCAGGTGTTGAAAGTAGGAAACAACATCTCCACTTCATTGACCCTCAACAATGGGGCCCCACAAGGGTTGCGAGCTCAGCCCCCTCCTGTGCTGCCTGTTCACCCACGACTGCGTGGCCATGCACGCCTCCAACTTAACCATCAAGTTTGCAGACGACACAACAGTAGTGGGCTTGATTACCAACAACAACGAGACAGCCAGGTGAGGGTACTCAGACTGTGGTGTCAGGAAAACAACCTCTCACTCAACTTCAACAAAACAAAGGAGACGATCGTGAACTTCAGGAAACAGCAGAGGGAGCATCCCCCCATCCACATCGACGGGGCAGTAGTGGAGGAGGTGGAAACTGTTAAGTTCCTCGGCGTACACATCACAGACAAACTGAAATGTTCCACCCACACAGACAGTGTGGTGAAGAAGGTGCAACAGCGCCTCTTCAACCTCAGGAGGCTGAAGAAATTTGGCTTGTCACCCAAAACCCTGACAAACCTTTACAGATGCACAATCAAGATCATCCTGTCGAGCTGTATCCCAGCCTGGTATGGCAACTGCACCGCCCTCAACCGCAAGGCTCTCCAGAGGGTGGTGCGGTCTGCACAACGTATCACTGGGGGCAAACTACCTGCCCTCCATGACATATACAGCACCCGATGTCATAGGAAGGCCAAAAAGATCATCAAGGACAACAACCACCCGAGCCACTGCCTGCTCACACCGCTACCATCAGGAAGGCAAGGTCAGTACAGGTTTATCAAAGCTGGGGCCGAGAGACTGAAGAACAGCTTCTATCTCAAGGCCATCAGACTGCTAAATAGCAATCACTAACTCAGAGAGGCTGCTGCCTACATTGAGACCCAATCACTGAACACTTTTTAATAAATGGATCACCAGTCACTTTAAACAATGCCACTTTAATAATGTTTACATATCTTATATTACTCATCATATGTATATACTGTATTTTATACCTTCTATTGCATCTTGCCTATGCCGCTCGGCCATCGCTCATCCATATATTTATATGTACGTATTCTCATTCACCCCTTTAGATTTGTGTGTATTGGGTAGTTGTTGGGAAATTGTTTGATTACTTGTTAGATATTACTGCACTCTCGGAACTAGAAGCACAATCATTCCGCTACACTCGCATTAACACCTGCTAACCATGTGTATGTGACAAAAAACATTTCATTTGATTTTTGCAGAAAATGAGTTTAAGGAAAAGGAAAGTAGACAATGAATGTAGGATGTTCCAGCAAGAGTGGACATCGAAACATTTCTTTATTGAGGTATCAGGGAAAGCTGTGTGCTTCGTGTGCAAAGAGAGCATCACTGTCTTGAAAGACTACAACTTGTCCCAACACTTCCTGCCGAAGCATGCAGAGAAATATAGGAATATGTCGTCTGAGCAGAGGGCAAGTGCATCAAAACAGTTATTTTCTCAGTTGCAAAAGTAGAATTGCGAGAGATAGCTATGTACTGTCCACAAAATTGCTAAACATAGCAATCTATTCACTGAGGGCGAATTCATTAAAGAATGTTTAATTGACTCTGCAAGCAATACTTTGCCCCGACAAGAAAAAGCTGTTTGAAAATGTTTCCCTGTCAAGACGAACAGTGACACGCCGTGTTGAGGACATCGCAGACAATATGGAACAACAGTTGAAAGACACGGTAAAGTATTTCACCCATTTCCCCATGGCCCTGGATGAGAGCAGTGATTCACGTGACACGGTGCAGTTGTTGATATTCTTACGAGGCATAACCCCAGACTTTGAAATTACAGTGGAGCTTGCTTCAGTGCAGTCAATGAAGAGCACAACCACAGGGAAAGATTTTATTGGAGGAGGTTAATAAGTGTGTGGAAAAGCTGGGACTGAGTTATGAAAAATTATCTAGTGACCACTGATGGGTGCCCAAACTTGACAGGAAAAAGCGTTGGAATTTTGAAAATGATACAAGATCAAGTAGCTGAGCTGAACCCAGATCAGAAAATTATTTTCCTGCATTGCATTATTCATCAGGAGGTGCTCTGTGAATGTGTTCTGAAAATGAGCCATGTTGTGGATACAGCCACTAAATCTTTAAACCACAGGCAGTTTTTCTCACTGTTGGAAGAGAGAGTCGGGTCATGCAGATCTCCCCTACCACACAAACATGAGATGGCTGAGTTTGGGGAAAGTGCTTAAAAGGGTGTGGGACCTGAAGTCGGAGATAGATGAGTTTTTGCAAATGAAAGGAAAATATGTGGATATTCCTCAACTGCAAGATAAAGAATGGTTGGCTGATTTTGCCTTCACCATCGATATCATGGCCCTCATGAATTAACTGAATTCCAAACTACAAGGGAAGGGCCTTTTGCATATCAGATGTACAGCCTTGTCAAACCTTATAGAGAAAATGACTCCTTCTGACCCACCAAATAGAAGCCAACAATCTCACCCACCTTCCAACACTACTAGTCTGTTCCCTATCAGATGATCAGCAGGAGAAGTATACATCGCTGCTGTGTGCTTCAAACGGTGAGTTCTCATCGTTGAAGAGTTCAAAGTGTTGGAAAATGACATGCTGTTGGTTTCCTCTCCTTTCACCTTCAATGTGGATCATGCTCCCACTGACCTGCAACTTGAGCTTATCTATCATCAGATAGAAGCAGTGATTAGATAACTATTCAAAACAATGTCACTGAAAAGGTTCTATGCATTTCTCGATGAACAAAACTTTCCAAAGATTAGGAGACATGCTCAGAAGATGTTTGTACTGTTTGGGTCAACCTATGTATGTGAAGACATTTTCAGTGTTGAAATATAACAAGTCAAGGTACAGATCATCTCTTACTGACTCACCACTCAGCAATCCTGCGCATAGCGATGTCAGAAACTATACCTGACTTCATTGCTCTAGTCAAGGCCCATCAGAGACTTCACTCCTCACACTGATTGAGTAGTTTAAATGTAATGTTGAGCTCTCTCTCTTTCTTGTGTTTTTGTGCATACCCATTTTAAGCTAGAGCAGGCCTGGGCAATTATTTTCCATGGAGGGCCACAGAATATATTTTTGCCATCCCGGGCCAGAATCATATTACAGGATTATACATCATGTGTATGAATATGTTGACAGATATATCTATTGTAAATCATGTCCAGATATGCTACTTATTTTACTTTTTTAACATGCACAGAAATAAACCACATCCATGTTCTCCTTTTGGTAGGTATTTTCATTATTAAACACAGAGGGGAAAGTACAGTGCATTCAGCACCACGGACAGAGCTCTTGTTAAGCGATCTAAATCTCAATCTGCCTCTCTTGCATGATCCCCAGCCCATACCCCTACAATCAACACATACCACTACTTTCCCCAATGCTACACATTCCTTTGTCTCATGCCCTTCTGCACACTTCTCACACCTAGGAACCTCCCTCCTACACACTGCTGCCATATGCCCATAAGCTTGACACCTGTAACAACGTAATGTATTTGGTACAAAAGCTTGTACAGGATAACTTGTATATATCCAAACATCACTTTGTCGGGCAAAGACTCAACTTCAAAACTCAAACGAACAGACAATGACTCTTCTGTTACCCTGTCTGCGTCGCACCAAACAATGAGCATCACAAGTCCAAGGAATCTGCCCCATCAGTTGGTCAACTTTTACATTTACTGCTACCCCAGTAATCACTCCTTTCAATGGCATCCTTTTCTTGAGAGCGAAACAATTCACATTTCTTGCCCCCATTCGTTTAACGCCGAGCGTCTTCTCCCTCTGACCAGCAGAAACACAAACAATTATCACAAGACCACTTCTGGTTACCCTCACGGATTCCACAGTACCCAACTCTGTTTTCACCCACCCTAAAACCACAAATGGATCAGCCAAAAGGCAAGGGTCCAATTTTCCCAAAAACTTCACTCCTAATGTCACAGACTCATCTTTATCCTGCCCCTCAGTGCAAGCCTCGGGCTCCAATAACTTCACCACACCTACCACGTCTGATACTTCGCCCTCATTCATTTCCATTTCTCCTCCTGTCTTCAGCTCACTCTGTTTACACTTTCTACCGTTCTTCTTCAACAAACCATCTCCCTTTTTTCTGCCATTTTGAACCGACTTAAGCTCACCATCTTCCTCCCTCTCTCTCTTAGACCTCATCTGCTTCTCTTTTTCCCTCCATTCCTCCTCCGAATTCCAAGTATACGTCTCCTTATGATAATACTGCACATCTTGTTCTTGCTTTCTCATGGGACGCCGCTCAACAGTGCATCCACTGATAATGCAGCTGCTTCGTCTTGATGTTATTCGTTATCATGCAATCACTCAAAGCGCTGTGGCATTGATCAACCAATGGTGTTAGATAACACCCACATAAATTTGCTTGACACCCCTCATCATATTGCAGGAAGAAATACAAAATAAATAAATTTAAAAAAATAATAGAAATGAATAAATTAAAGTGGGATTAATTTTTTAATTAATGATTTATCTATGTGTGGATTCATCAATTTAGTTATGTATTGATGCATTTGTGTGCATTCATTCATTAATGCAATTATTTATTTGTGCATTTTTATTCATACAAAGCAACTGGGAACTCGGCAATCTCCGACCTCAGTGCATTTAAGACAACTGGGAACTCGGAGATAAAAACGAGCTCCGACTGGGAAAAGTAGTTTTGAACCGTCATCCAACTCGGAATTCCAAATCGGGGAACTCTAACCTCTTTCTAAACCTACAGCTCAGACTTTCCGTCATGAAGATCACAGACGTCATGATTTTACCTCGTTTTTCCCGATTTCCATTTTTATTTTTATTTTTTATTTTTTCCCCCCCGATTTCCAGTTGTCTTGAAAGCTAGCTCTTTGGTGTCGTCAGGATTACGCATGTGCCCGCTGCTGCTGACACGACAGAAAACATGGCGCTCGAGGAACCAAATGGAGATTTTCCATATTTACCTTCAGGGGTGGCGGAGGGTAAGATGATGTTTTCCTTCGCTCAAAATAATGGATATCCACTTTGGTCTAGTATGCATTATTTATTATAGCCAAAACCAAGGGCTACCGCCTTAGCCCGTGTGAACAGAGCATAAACAATCCATGCTAGCAATACCTACATCTGCACTATTCTAGCTAGCTATTAGCCATTTGAGCAGCAAGTTCCAAGGTCGATGCAATGCATTAGTGAAGGAGTAATGTTACCTAGCAGCTAGCTATTTTCAAATCCACCTTGGCCTTACGAAGGACGGCATTGATTTGTATATACTTGTAGTCTTTATTTCTGTGTCTGAAGTAAATTGGCCAAACTGCACTAGCTACTGATAACGTTAGGACCACTAAGCTAGTTAACGTTCTAACAACAACCACGCATAAAGCAGTACTCTAATTGAAAGGTCCATTGCAGCTGTTACCTCTATCAACAAAAAAAATCTGGGTAACAACTTAATACCTTACTATGATATTCTTTCAATTAAAATGGTTAAAAGGAAACCGCTTCTGAGCAATTTGTCAGGCAGAACGGAGGGGGGCTATGCTATTGGCAGAGGTTTGGACTTCTCTTTCTTATTACATGCTGACCACACCGCTTGCGTGCGTGAGCGTTGCAAAATACATTCAAACAAATGTTATTCAATTAATTTGCGTCTGCGTTGCCAAGCGCTAAAATAGAAATCAGTTCTATTTGTGACGCTTAACACGGTGCAAGTCCTGCCTCTCCCACTCCTCACTGTTTATAGAAGCAGATACCCACATGCCATCTTCTCATTGGTTATACCTACATGGGTGAATGAAAGATTAACTGAGTTTGGTCAGTCATCGTGGTAATTATAAAAGTTAAATGACAATCGCCCTATAAAGTCCGAAGAAGAAAAAGCATGAAGGATAGCTGACTAGAAACGATAAGGTTGACCGTTTTATGTGTGGCTTAATTGTAGGAGTAGAGGAGCTTGTACATTTCGGGTAAAATAACAACTCAATGTTTATATCCCAGAACAAATTAGCTAGCAACAGCAAGCTAAATAGGACAAATTAGCTAGCAACTGGAAGCCATCTAGCTAAATTGCCATAAATGTTTAATGCTTTTTGACCTGTCCCCAAATTAATATAATTGGTTGAGTTTGTTTTGATATTTCAACCTGCGTGTCGTGATTGCATTTGGTGTGCGGGGACAAAATCAATAGGCGCGTGGCCGGTTGGGCACAGGTGATGTCACCATGGAAGGCCAAAATTCCCTCCTACCAAACAGGCAGAAATGTCAGGTGGTCTTTTCAAACAGCTCTTTCACTAAAAGTGCATTATCATTTTCAGTTATTATTCCAACCTCTGTGTGAAATGTATATAACAGAGAAATCACTTTTTTGACTGCACTGGGCCTTTTAACTTAGGTGTGAGTGCTTCATCAAAGGCTGAAGAGCATCAGTGATCACAGATGGATGGATATATACAGATATTTGATGTCTTCTTTTTTTTAAAGCAATGCTGACATTATTTTTCAGTAAACAAAATGATAAAGGAGAATGGTGACCTGTTTTCTGATGCCCTGTGCAAAATCTGCAGTGCTGTCCTGAATTCTGACTCCCAGAAACTTGCACATTATCAGGTCGGTGATCCCACTTGAGTTTGATATTTATTTACGGTCATCTTCTTGACCACTATACAGAGCAGCATCTGATGTTTTCATTCTTACATTCGGTCATTCTTTTCAGAGCAAAAAGCATGCCAACAAAGTGAGACGCTACATGAGCATCCACAAAGAAGAGGAGCCCACCATCAAAAGGTTCAAGTCGCCTTCGGGAGACAGTGTAAGTTTATTTCTCAGCTAGACATTTAGATTATTTTTTTTTGTAATTGAGCAGACACTCTTATCCAGAGTGACTAGCATTCATTTTCCTACTGGTTCCCCATGGGAATCAAACCCACATCCCTGGCGTTGCAAGCGCCATGCTCTACCAACTGAGCCAGATGGGACCAGCTAGAAAAGGTTTTATCCAGCCCTGCCCTGCCCAGTATAAATAGACGGCGTTCATGGATAGAGCACCCTTAACCTTTTTGTGTCCTCTGTTGTTGTACTTTGCTGTATCCCACCCATCTCCAGGCCAGCAGTAATGGCGAGACGGACCGCTCCAAAGCCTGTCATATATGTAACATGACTTTCTCCTCTCCGGTGGTGGCTGAGTCCCACTACCAGGGCAAGGTGCACACCAAGAACCTGAGACTGAAGACCTTTGGCAACCAGACCCCAGGTAATGGGCCATCTCCACTTATGGCCATATTTGAGAAAAGCCTGTTTTAAATTTTCCACCCCATCTGCACTCATTTTCTTTTTCTCCTCATTCTGTGTTATTCCTCTGTTGCATACCTGTATTTGTCAAATGTGTAAAAAAAAATATAACTTAAACCCCCCCTTTCCTGTCTGATGAACGTTTCATATCCTGCCTCCTACCTCCCCAGTAGCACTACCTCAGGCTGTGGCCCCAGTGGTGAAAAAGAAGAAGAAGAAGAAGGAGGCTCAGTCAGAGGAGGCTAGCAACGTGGCATCGTCAGGCCCGGCCGAGGACGACCAAGGCAACTTCTGTTCCATCTGCCATGCCTCGTTCAACAACCCCCTCATGGCCAAGCAGCACTACGAAGGCAAGAAGCATAAAAAACAGCTGACCCAGCAGAAGCTTATGGAGACCTATGGGCCATCCACTGCACCAGGTAGGACAGCCTCGTGTGGCCAGGCTTTTCTCTTTTTGTAAGCCTAGAGGAGTTCTCCTTAGGAAGACTATAAAAATATTTATATACAGAATATACCAAACATTAGGAACACCTTTCTAATTTTGGGTTGAGGAATAGCCTATGCATTGTTGATTCCTGCTATGAATGTATCTGCAGGTCTCTGTTTTGCTGTCTGCTGCTGTGAGCGAGCCACTCTCTCTCCCCACTGTGCATGGAGGAGAGGGAGATGCGTTATGAGAAGCAGAAGCATTTGACATTGCTCAAAATGCAATTGCGGGACCGACCGTTTTCAAAGCAACTATAGTTTATTTCTCACCTCTTAATATTTAGTTAATTGCACCACTTTACAACCGGAGTAAGCTGTATTATGGTTTTGATCCGCTCGTGGAGCAAAGCGCACCAATTACAGTGACTAGCACTACATCAAGTGGCCTAGTCCAAACGCTGAAAAGTTTTGGTAGGATATTAGCCTACATTTAATGATTAATCAATAAGCCTACATGGTTTATATAGCAACAATATCATATTTAGAGTTAGCTAAGTGTTTTGAGTTCTCACTTCCTCAGGAATAATATAGCCAATAGTTACAAATATGTCAGCAATTTCTCTGAAGAGCCAAAAATATACACTGCTCAAAAAAATAAAGGGAACACTTAAATAACACAATGTAACTCCAAGTCAATCACACTTCTGTGAAATAAACTGTCCACTTAGGAAGCAACACTGATTGACAATACATTTCACATGCTGTTGTGCAAATGGAATAGACAACAGGTGGAAATTATAGGCAATAAGCAAGACACCCCCAATAAAGGAGTGGTTCTGCAGGTGGTGACCACAGACCACTTCTCAGTTCCTATGCTTCCTGGCTGATGTTTTGGTCACTTTTGAATGCTGGCGGTGCTTTCACTCTAGTGGTAGCATGAGACGGAGTCTACAACCCACACAAGTGGCTCAGGTAGTGCAGCTCATCCAGGATGGCACATCAATGCGAGCTGTGGCAAGGTGGTTTGCTGTGTCTGTCAGCGTAGTGTCCAGAGCATGGAGGCGCTACCAGGAGAGGTCAGTACATCAGGAGACGTGGAGGAGGCTGTAGGAGGGCAACAACCCAGCAGCAGGACCGCTACCTCCGCCTTTGTGTAAGGAGGAGCACTGCCAGAGCCCTGCAAAATGACCTCCAGCAGGCCACAAATGTGCATGTGTCTGTTTCTGACCGTTTGAGCAGACTCCATGAGGGTGGTATGAGGGCCCGACATCCACAGGTGGGGGTTGTGCTTACAGCCCAACACTGTGCAGGCCGTTTGGCATTTGCCAGAGAACACCAAGATTGGCAAATTCGCCACTGGCGCCCTGTGCTCTTCACCGATGGAAGCAGGTTCACACTGAGCACATGTGACAGACGTGACAGTCTGGAGACGCCGTGGAGAATGTTCTGCTGCCTGCAACATCCTCCAGCATGACCGGTTTGGCGGTGGGTCAGTCATGGTGTGGGGTGGCATTTCTTTGGGGGGCCGCACAGCCCTCCATGTGCTCACCAGAGGTAGCCTGACTGCCATTAGGTACCGAGATGAGATCCTCAGACTCCTTGTGAGACCATATGCTGGTGCGGTTGGCCCTGGGTTCCTCCTAATGCAAGACAATGCTAGACCTCATGTGGCTGGAGTGTGTCAGCAGTTCCTGCAAGAGGAAGGCATTGATGATATGGACTGACCCGCCCGTTCCCCAGACCTGAATCCAATTGAGCGCATCTGGGACATCATGTCTCGCTCCATCCACCAACGCCACGTTGCACCACAGACTGTCCAGGAGTTGGCGGATGCTTTAGTCCAGGTCTGGGAGGAGATCCCTCAGGTGACCATCCGCCACCTCATCAGGAGCATGCCCAGGCGTTGTAGGGAGGTCATACAGGCACGTGGAGGCCACACACACTACTGAGCCTCATTTTGACTTGTTTTAAGGACATTACATCAAAGTTGGATCAGCCTGTAGTGTGGTTTTCCACTTTAATTTTGAGTGTGACTCCAAATCCAGACCTCCATGGGTTGATATTTGATTTCCATTGATCATTTTTGTGATTTTGTTGTCAGCACATTCAACTATGTAAAGAAAAAGTATTTAATAAGAATATTTTATTCATTCAGATCTAGGATGTGTTTTTATTGTTCCCTTTATGTTTTGAGCAGTGTATATTAATTAGAGGTTGACCGACTGATTTTTAACACCGATACCGGAATATTGGAGGACCAAAAAATAGCTGACAGTGATTAATCAGCCAATTTTTATATATATTTGTAATAATGGCAATTACAGCAATACTGAATGAACACTTAACTTAATATACATCTATTTAGTCTCAAATAATGAAACATGTTAAATTTGGTTTAAATAATGCAAAAACAGTGTTGGAGAAGAAATGAAAAGTGCAATATGTGCCGTGTTAAAAAAAAAAAAAGCTAACGTTTTAAGTTCCTTGCTCAGAACATGAGAACATATGAAAGCTGGTGGTTCAATATTCCCAGTTAAGAAGTTTTAGGTTGTAGTTATTATAGGAATCATGACCCGTCGACTATTTCTCTCTATACCGTTTTGTATTTGACCATTCTACGGATCATTGACTTCGGCGATGTCATTTACATATTAGCCTCCAACACTACTCAACAAATTGTATGCAGTCTATCAGTGCCATCCATTTTGTCACCAAAGCCCCATATACTACCCACCACTGCAACCTGTATGATCTCGTTGGCTGGCCCTTGCTTCATATTTGTCGCCAAACCCACTGGCTCCAGGTCATTTTCAAGTCTCTTCTAGGTAAAGCCCCGCCTTATCTCAGCTCACTGGTCACCATAGCAGCACCCACCCATAGCACGTGCTCCAGCAGGTATATCTCGCTGGTCACTCCCAAAACCAATTCTTCCTTTGGCCGCCTCTCCTTCCAGTTCTCTGCTGCCAATGACTGGAACGACCTGCAAAAATCTCTGAAGCTGGAGACTCTTACCTCCACCACTAGATTTATGCTCACAGAACACTGCACCTGTACATAGCTCATCTGTAAATAGTCCATCCAATCTACCTCATCCCCATACTGTATTTATTTATCTTGCTCCTTTGCACCCCAGTATCTCTACTTGGACATTCATCTTCTGCACATCCTACCATTCCAGTGTTTAATTGCTATATTGTAATTACTTCGCCACCATGGCCTATTTATTGCCTTACCTCTCTTATCCTACCTCATTTGCACATGCTGTATGTATATAGATTGTTCTACTGTATTATTGATTGCATGTTTGTTTATTCCATGTGTAACTCTGTGTCGAACTGCTTTGCTTTATCTTGGCCAGGTGGCAGTTGCAAATGAGAACTTCTTCTCAACTAGCCTACCTGGTGAAATAAATATAATTTGTATACCTTTTGACTATTGGATGTTCTTATAGGCACTTTAGTATTGCCAGGCAAATCTGGCGAGTTGATAGGCTTGAAGTCATAAACAGCGCTGCGCTTCAATCATTTCTAAGAGCTGCTGGCAAAACTCAGTAAAGTGCTGTTTGAATGAATGCTTATGAGCCTGCTGCTGCCTACCACGGCTCAGTCAGACAGCTCTATCAAATCAGAGACTTAATTATAATAAACACAGAAATACGAGCCTTCGGTCATTAATATGGTCAAATCCGGAAACTATAACTTTGAAAACAAAACGTTTATTCTTTCACGGAAATACGCAACTGTTCCGTATTTTATCGAACGGGTGGCAATCTTAAGTCTAAAGTATAAATAATACTGTTACATTGCACGACCTTCAATGTTATGTCATAACTATGTAAAATTCTGGCAAATTTAATTATGATCTTCACACAGTTCGCAACGAGCCAGGTGGCCCAAACTGCTGCATATACACTGACTCCGTTTGCACTGAACGCAAGAGAAGTGACACAATTTCCATACTTTATATTGTCTGTTAACATACATTTCTTCTAACTAAATATGCATGTTTAAAAATCTATACTTCTGTGTGTTGATTTTAAGAAAGGCGTTGATGTTTATGGTTAAGGACATTTGTGAAGCGATAGCTTTTTTTCACGAATGAGCTTTTGTTAAATCATCACCCGTTTGGCGAAGTTGAAGTAGGCTGTGATTCGGTGATAAAATAACAGGCACCGCATTGATTATATGCAACGCAGGACAAGCTACTTAACCTAGTAATATCATCAACTATGTGTAGTTAACTAGTGATTATGTGAATGTTTTTTTAATTTTTTTTATATAAGATAAGTTAATGCTAGCTAGAAACTTATCTTTGCTCCTTGCAGCCACAAGGTCCTTTTGACGCTGCACTCACATAACAGGTGGTCAGCCTGCCACACAGTTTCCCCGTGGACTGCAATATAATCAGCATCCAAAAAGGCCAATTACCGATTTGTTATGAAAACTTGAAATCGGCCATAATTAATCGGCCATGCCGTGTATATGACCAGTATGTTAGCAGGCATAAAAGAAACGCCTGAAACGTATGTTTATGTAAGACCAGACAGCCACGGACACCCAACCTGTGGAAGGAAAAGCCCATGGTTTAGGACTTTGCATATGGTTGAGGCCATTCTTTCTAATAAGTGTCTCTGGAGTGTAATATAAAGTAGGAGCCAGACAGTACGGGAAAATCAATTGTGTGCCAATGCAGTATTGGGTCATTGCATGAAGGTTTTATGTGTCTAAAATGGAGTTCCTTGCCAACTAGTCCCTTCTGTGTCTCCAGCTTCCACAGTAAAGGGCTACCCATGTACTGTATGCAACATCGAACTGAACTCTGTGGAACAGTATCAGGCACACATCAGCGGCTCCAAACATAAGAACCAGTATGTATCCCTCTCTCTCTCTCCAATCTCCAGTGAGCCAGTAGAAACAACAACCACTGCATGCGCACACCAGTGTATACCCCACTATTTGCCAAGATAGTTTGTTTTGATTCCAAACAGCAGTTAACATATGCAGAAAATACCTGTTACTGACGATTTTGTTTCTATTTTTAGTGGCTTTGTTCTGATCAATTTCAATATTTTTTTTCAGTGTCAGAGGGAAGAAAGTGAGCAGCCCGATGTTCATCGGCCAATCGGAAAACAAGTACACAGCAGAAAACCAGCAGTCAGAGTACCAGTATACACCTGAAGCCGAACCAGTACAGGAGGACTGGGGTGCTTTCAGCCAAGATTACGAGTGACGAGCCTCCCAGTACCCCCCACCAACACCACAGTTCCCTCAGCTAGGGCCAGAAGGATCACCTGACCAGGAAAAGCTCTAGGTCCTTGTTACAATACAGGTTACAACTAGGATCCAGAGTTTTTTTCTTTCTTTTTTTCTGTTCATGTCAGGAAAAATCCCTGGACAGAGGGCAGCCTATATGTGGTGTTCTTTCTGTGGTGTTGTATCTGCCTCATGGATAAATCTCAACTCCAGCTCTATCATTCTGTCTACTCCATGTCTAAATCCCAGTACATGTTCAATACCGGTCAAAAGTTTTAGAACACCTACTCATTCAAGGGATTTTCTTTATTTTTACTCTTTCTACATTGTAGAATAATACTGAAGACATCAACTATGAAATAACACATGTGGAATCATGTAGTAACCAAAAAAGTGTTAAATTCAAACAATATTTTTTATTGAGATTCTTCAAATATCCACCCTTTGCCTTGATGACAGCTTTGCACACTCTTGGAATTCAATCAACCAGCTTCACCTGGAATGCTTTGACAACAGTCTTGAAGGAGTTCCCACATGCTGAGTACTTGTTGGCTGCTTTTCCTTCACTCTGTGGTCTGACTATTCTTCCCAAACCATCTCAATTTGGTTGAGGTTGGGGGATTGTGGAGGCCAGGTCATCTGATGCAGCACTCAATCACTCTCCTTCTTGGTCAAATAGCCCTTACACAGCCTGGAGATGCGTCTTTAGCCCTTACACAGCCATAATGCGTCTTTGCGGTTGGAATCTAAAATTTGGAATCCAGACCAAAGGACAGATTTCTACCGGTCGAATGCCCGTTGCTCGTGTTTCTTGGCCCAAGCAAGTCTTTTCTTATTGGTGTCCTTTAGTCCTGGTTTCTTTGCAGCAATTTGACCATGAAGGCCTGATTTCACGCATTCTCCTCTGTACAGTTGATGTGTCTGTTACTTGAACTCTGTGAAGCATTTATTTGGGCTGCAATTTCTGAGGCTGGTAACTAATAAACTTATCCTCTGCGGCAGAGGTAACTCTGGGTCTCCCTTTCCTGTGGCAGTCCTCATGAGCGAGTTTCATCATAGCGCTTGATGATTTTTGCAACTGCACTTTCAAAGTTCTTAATGTTCTGTATTGACTGACCTTCATGTCTTAAATTAATGATGGTCTGTCGTTTCTCTTTGCTTATTTGAGCTGTTCTTGCCATAATATGGATTTGGTAAATCCTCTGTATACCACCCCTACCTTGCCATAACACAATTGATTGGCTCAAATGCATTAGAAATTCCACAAATTAACTTTTAACAAGGCACACCTGTTAATTGAAATGCATTCCATGTGACTACCTCATGAAGCTGGTTGAGAGAATGCCAAGAGTGTGCATAGCTGTCATCAAGGCAAAGGGTGGCTGCTTTGAAGAATCTCCAATTTGTTTTTGGTTATTACATGATTCCATGTTATTTCATAGTTTTGATGTCTTCACTATTATTCTACAATATAGAAAAACCCTTGAATGAGTAGGTGTTCTTAAACTTTTGACTAGCAGTGTGTGTTGGTTGTGTTTCTAGTCGGTCAGACCAGAGAGGAATAGAGACTCCTGGACATGTTCTCTCTCATTCTGTCCAGTTCAAAATGATGTCATAAATATTTAAAATTCCAGACAATACAGTACAATGATATGACTGTGGACAGAATTTCCCTGGATGTTCCTTTCGTTTGTGCGAGGGACTTGCAGTTGTGTTCTGGTTCTGTGTGAAATAGTTTTTTTTTTTCATTTAGGCTCCTAATCCTTGTCCCCCCCCAACACTCGTTCTTTTGATCCCTCTTTTTAAACGTTTCTCTTCGACTGGCTGAGGAGAAACTCTGACATATCCTGTACAGAAAGTTATTTCTAGAATTGTTACTCGTTCTATTAATTATATTTCTTTCGGTTTGCTGTTAGCAACATGGAGTGACTTGGGATCTGTTTATACAGGAAGCACAATTCTGATATTTTTCCACTAGTCCTTTGACCAATCAGAATGCTATTTTGACAATAATTGGACAAAATATCAGAATACTTCTGCTTGTGTAAATGCGTCCTTGGACGTTTTTTTAATATGTTACATTTTCTGCACCCACCAACCTCTGTGAGAACCTAGATTGATGTTTATTTTAAGTAAAAGACTGGCAGATACGCACATCCTATAATCGTTTTATTATATGCACATGGGCTTGTATCAGTTTACAAACTGCGCTGTCATACCAACAATATGCCGCAGCAGAGAAGTAATGTCATATTCTAACTGTGCTTTTTATTAGGAATGCGCTGTCGGTACCAGGACTTAAAAATCTATGTATTTGTGTTTTGGTCACACAGGAAAAAGGAAATGAAACAACTTACTTACAATGTGACCTATACCTTTACTAGACATCTGCTGTGCTATGTCATAGTTGTAGAATTCATGCAATAATGTTTTATTCTGTAGTTGTCCATCTGTGCTGGTTGGGCCAGGAAAGATTGTCAGAATGTTGGTCAACATTTTGTGAGTCTGATGGAGTGGATTTGTCTGATGTGCTTGTGAAGATCTGAGATTGTTTCTTCGGTGGTGAAACTAAAATAAGCTATTTCAAAGGCTGTGTTTTGTCTAGTTAGTGCTGATACTTTCTATGTTTTTGCATTTATTGAAAATATAAAATATCTACTTGGACATGGTTCATAGACTGCCTGTATCAGATAAGTGAGGGATTGAATGTGCGGCGCATTCGTTACTGACAGATGGTAAAGGATCATAGATTTGTACTTTATTTACTCTTTCAAATGAAAGGGTGATATATGGATCTATAAAGGCATTAATACATGTTTTGATAAGAGCCTATCCCCAAGTATTTAATTTGTGACTAGTTGTTTTGGTTATTTGCAATTTTGGCATGTCTTAAGAATAGTTTGGTTTTTAGCATCAGACATGACAAATTGCATATTTTAGTATTGAATGTGTGGCCCAGCCTTTGGCTGAAGAAATGTTGCATTGATTTTGGATGTAATTCATTCGAGGGCTTCGAAATAAATACATTAAAACAAACAGTGTTGTAAATTGAGATTTATTTTCAATATAAACTATGTATGGCTTAAAGTGCTAGAGATCGTATCTAGGTAAAATGTTTGAACAAAAGTCAGATTTCCTGTATTTTTTTTCTATTTACTCAGTGTTCCTCTCACCCAAATGTTTTTGCTCCTCAATCACATTACTTTACATTTGAATTTGGGACTTTTTATGGGCTTGCCACTGTATGGCGCACTTACTCCTTTCTAGCCTGAGACACTGGCTTGCTCTGGATCTGTCGCGGAAGCCTCTTGCCAGGGTTGTACATCATACAGACAAGCAAACATCCAGTGAACACTCAAATTATTTCTCAAGAACAGTTCAGCTTTTCAACATGTTCTGTATTGTTTTTCCCACTATAATTATACACATGTTTGTTTCATGTGGTTCTCAACTAAGATTTAACCACATGTCTATTTGGGTGATGGTTTAATGTTTTAGCTCACATTTTATTTGAGGACATTTTCTTATGGCTGAATTTTGAGGTGTTGTGTGTGGAGCTCATTTTAAAATGGGCCATCTTGTTTTGAGTGATGTACACATCGATGAAGCTGGGTGGGAAGTTATTAGCTGACACACAGGCTGCTTTTTACTTTATTTCTCCCTATTTCTCCCTTTATTTCTCTCCTGTGCCAAAGAGGTCAATGAGCTTGATTTGGCTTAGGGATAAGTTCCATTCATAAAGTGTGTGTGTGCAGGAGGTATGAGAGTTATGTCTTTTCATTGATAACTTCTATTTACTGCAATGGGGAGGTGTCCTGAGCCACAATTCATAGAGCTTGGCACTACTAGGCCTCTGTCAGAGGTTTATTAACACTGCAGACTCCCGTAGACCAGCTCACATCTGGAACAGGCCCCGCACACATCCCCCTGTTGTGAAGCAGAAGATAGGATAGCAATGCTGTATGGTTAACGTTTTACATAAACATTAATAAACTGCCTAGTGTGTTTACCGTGCTGTCATTGTGTGTAACTGTGCAGGCCGCCTGATGTTGTCAGGAGGGGAAATGGCCATAACACAACCAGACAGGAGGATTTGTCTTGGTCAGGATGAATGGGCTGTTCTTCTTTTGGAACAAAAGATGAAAGCCAGCACTAACATGATAGCAGCCCAAAATATACAGTTGAAATGAATATCTCAAATAAACCATGATACCTTGTCATATACATTGGAGATACTGAATTGAGAAGTTTGGAGGTTGTCAAAATTTATTTTCCAGTGTTAAATACTGTATATTGGAGTCAGCCTCTATCCTTATGGTTCTGGGTCCATATTCATAAATAATCTCATATTAGGAGTGCTGATCTAGGATTAGGTCCCCCCTGTTTATAGAATCTTATTCAATATTAGCAAAACAGATCCTACATCAGAACTCCTACTCTGATATGCTTTATGAATATGGGCCCTGATATTCCTGAGATGCAACAGCACCAGACATTAGGTGCAATGTGTTAAGTCCTTTAAATCTTTTACAGCATTAGTGTCTTATCACATTTAAGTCATCCAAGAGAGAACATTAGAGTCTGTTCTCCAGCTTGTGTTGTGCAGGAAAGAGGATTCTGATTTGAAATCTAGACCGTTGCACCATGTTCGGCCATTGGGACAGTTTCTGCTTTACTTGGCTTGGATTCACTCACAAAGCAATAACACTGAAAAGTACAGGTCATGAACCTTGAAATGTCAATGGAAGCAACTTGAGATCTTTAAAATGTTCTGCTCCCTAATATGATTCTTGAAATAACGTTTGTATATTAAAAAGAAAAAGCCAATATAGCCAGGTTTAATGAGTAAGGAGATGTCCACCTGCTGGGGGTTAGGTGTGGGGAGGGAGAGGAAGCATAAGCCGCCATACTCTCTTCCTACTGTATTTACAGAGAGGAGGGTGCGACACGAGAGGGTTCACTCCCGTTAAAATCTGTCTACGATAAACAGAATCGTAGACGACCTACCTTCTTGCCTTTGGGACAACGATTCCCATTGTTAGGGCAGAGACAAGACCATCTCGTCATTATATACAGTAGCTCTGGTATTACCCTCATTATGTGGAGACCATATAATTACAGATCAGATATGCCAAACCTCCCAAGCAATTGTGCAATTAGGCTTCCAAAACTTCAGCCAACTTCCAGGCAGGTGGCCACCAGCCTGACGAACTGACCCTGTGAAACAAGGTCACTACCTGGTCTGGGTGTCTGGGACTGTGGGCTGGAGCCAGGCGGACTGGGATGTCAGGGCCTGGGGATGGTGGTCGTTGGGTGTGGTTGGTTACAGAATAGGTAGTTACTCCCCTAAACAGAACCACCAGTAAGTAGCCTTTTCTCTTATTAACCTTTGACCACTTATTCACCATGGCCATGCCTATTGATGACAGGTCTGTTCATTGTCTACGCCTATCTGTAAAATGCCAATGATGCTAGTTGTTGGAGTGGGTTACCTCTTGGGCATGTGACTGTACAGAGACAACAAAGTCCAACATTCATCTCATTACTATTAACAAAGCCTGAACATGCAGGTACAGTACTAGCAAAATGGAACATTGAGAATATGTTGTTGTTTTTAAGTCCCTGTACAAGACTTGCACACCTACACATTTTCCAGAACATCTGATAATCTGGTAGATCAATAGTGCAGCCATGCAGCTTTTTTGCAATAAATGGTACTAGAGTAAGAGTATTTAGTAGGTATATTTGGTTCATCACATTTTCCATTGCATGCTTACCTTTACATTTAATGATCCATGAATTCCTGCCTAAATGCCTTGGCATACTTAAACAATAGTTTGTCTGTGTATTTGATGCCCATATAGTACATTGAAGATAATTGCGTGTTAAGGGTGTGGCATATTTAATTTCAGTTGTGCTCCATTTACTATTTGTGCTCCGAGTACTATCAAGAATGCTCTTGTCATTTAATTATAGAACTATAGCACATGCTGCACAACTATTATAACTTTCAATCATATTATGCATTAATAGACTGTGCCAACTCAAAATTAAATCACTCAGAACCACTCCAGTACTGCTGTCAGAAATGGTGTGTGTGTGTCCATCTTACTTGGAGAGAGAGAGAGAGAGAAGAGAGAGAGAGAGAGAGAAGAGAGAAAGAGAGAGAGAGAGAGAGAGAGAGACTCATTTACAATGTTTTGTCCGTGACAGTTTTGGGTGGACATTGACTGGAAATGGAGACATCCGGAGGCCTTGTGCATTTCAATGTTTGAGAAAGGAACAAAACCAAGGCCCTTCCTCCACCCACCCGTTGGAGGATGGAGTGGGAGACACAGATAGCAGGGAGGCAGATCCCTATGTACATTTGTTCTGGGCTTGGTGGATGCAATGCAATTTGGTTGTATTTCACGGATGACCTCCCCTTGTTTGGCATTTAGGGGTGAACTTGGAGCTCGCAAGGACATGACTGAGAATGACTGAGGGAGAGTTTAGACTAGGTAATGAAACCATGGTTAGGAGTATCAGGAAAAGAGAGCTGTTTTGTTGACCATGTGGTTTTTACCCCCACGTGATTCAGGTTTGCTTTTTGCAACCAGAGCTTGGGGGATTTTGCCTGTTATATGTCTTGTCTTCCAAAGAAAACAAAATATAAGCAACATGTTGGATTTGTGCATCAGCATATTCTTGAAAACACTCTGGTTGTTTTTCTTTCAATGCTTTTGTCAACAACAAAAAACTCAACCTTAACCACTCCAAGCCCTGGGGTTACTAATAGAGCTCCACAGTGGAGGTGTCATAATACCCATAAAACCTAGCAGTCAAACAGGGAAATGGTTCCAATAATTTTTCAACCATACATTTTTTAGAAATTCTTAAAATAAGATTTGTGTTTGATAACCATGTAAATCTCTCTAGGACAAGGTGACTTTATCAATATTTTCGGCTATATTTACTCTCAGATTCAAAATGCTAATTAGCATCAACGTAGACATCATGCAAGACTACAAATCCCTGCAGGCTCTGGCACGTCATCTCTAGCTGACACCTTTGCTAACAGGTATTGTGTCAATTTAAAACTTGCACAACACAGTTCACAGAATTTTCCATTTAAAGAAATGTTGCCAATTCATGAATTACAAAATGTTGTTAACATTAGGTAGTTAATCCAGAGAGTCTTACCTTTGCCTCGATTTGGCAGTTTTGTTCAGATCATCATGGCATTTGTAGTTCTTTATGATAGCCACATTAGCAGCTAATTAGCATTTCATTTGGGGGGGTAAATACAGGCGAATATATTGACAAAGTCACCCTGTCCTAGAGAGATTAACACGGTTCACAAAACGTCACGCTAGGGTAAGCCTACACGGAACAGACTGCTTATTTTAAGTGTTTCTAATATCCCCTATGGGAAAAATGAATGGTGGAAAAACGATTTCCTTGTTTGCCAACTAGGTTTTATGGGAATTATGACTCATACTGTTGTACTCTATATGCAATCTATGGGAATACTCCTTTGGGTGCACTGCTAATAAGACTAGATTTTCCCCTAGAACCAGAAGGTATTGTGTCCTTTGGGCTATGGTTATTCAAATTCAATTTAGTACAACTTATTTTATTAACCCTCTGCTCATTGTAGCCCGATCAATTGAATAACTGTCTAACATTCTGTCTCTTTCCTGTGAATGAACACTGTGGGAATGGGACTAGGAATGCTAGATGGGAATGTATGTGGCCAGGAAATGCTGAATGACTGATGAGGAGGGAAGAGGATATAACAACACACTTGTGAATGATTTTCAACACCGCTGTTGTTTCAACAAGGTAGTACGGGGGGGTGGCTGTAGGGGTGGTGGCGTGGGAGTTGTTGTGGAGCAATAGGATGGAAACCTGATCCCATCCACTTTATCTGAGACTAATGTTAACACCTGCATGGCAGGGCATTCCACTGCTGCTTGGAACATTCCCTTATTCCCGGCCCTCTGAACATTCAGCCAATCAGAGGGATCACAGAGGGAGGGCAGGGCGAGTTGTCATCAGCTCGTTCCTCTGCCACCACTATCTCCTATCTCATGCTGGTCTGTCAGTCAGTCACTCAGCTAGGGACGTTACAGGTTAGCCTGCCAGGTTAGCCTGCCAACACCTGCCTCCTTTGTTAGTATTGTGGGGTCTGTGTGCAGGTCGACTGTGTGAAATTAGGATAAAATGTATTTTCTGTTGTGAATATTTGCCATGTACACATGTATGTTCTATGTTTGGAAGAAAGGGATAGGGGGATACCTAGTCAGTTGTACAACTGATTGCATTAAACTGAAATGTGTCTTCTGCATTTAACCCAACTCCTCTGAATCAGAGAGGGGGGGCTGCCTTAATCGGCATCCACGTCTTCCGCGCCCGGGAAACAGTGGGTTAACTGCCTCACTCAGGGGTTGGATGACAGATTTGACCTTGTCAGCTCGGGGATTCAATCCAGCAACCTTTTGGTTACTGGCCCAACGCTCTAACCACTAGGCAGTGTTATCCCCAGAGTGTTTGTTCAAACTTGTAAGCTATGAGGTTAGTTAGGCCCACTGTTGTGTTATAACGCCAAAGGGTTGATTGATCTAATGGTGAACAAGTGAGCAGAGGGTTAAACTACTCCCTTGTGATTAGACGCTCCATTTGATTTCACACTAATCCCGGTCAAACTTTCTCTTGGCACTTGTTGCATAATGGGGGCTAGCTGCACACACTGTAGTCTGCATGTGACTCTCCTCCAGTGAGGATTAGCGATAGCCTAGCGCAGAGTGGGGTAATTCGTGCTGCTGAGATAATGGACCCATGGACTCAATTTCCTGGGCTCTCAGACCAGTGCAGGTGGCTGGGGAGCTCAGGTTACACACCCCAGTGAAAGTTCCTCTCCAGCTCCCCCACCCCTCTGACAATCCCCCTTCCCGCTACTCCCTCCTCTTCCCTCTTCACCTCCTATTGCCATCCCTCACAATCTGAAAATTCCTGCGGATTATCCCTAATTCTTCTGACAGATGGACACACTTAATCTACCTCAGGCAGGCTGGGAATAAGTGGTACAACCTGTGAACAGGCAGCTCAGACAGCCACCTGTTAGGAACCCCTGTCACATGATAGGCATGGTATCGCCACACTATCTGGTTTAAGACTGGAGAGAGAAAGCTGGCTCATCCTAATGCTTCCGCTTTCTGTTTCCTCCCTGCCATTCGTACAGATTGTCGAGTTAGAATAGGAGGTCTATTCTCCGAGGAAGAATTGGCTTAGAATGGTTACAAGGGGAAACGTATCATTCATTTGATTTATGTGGCACTTTTGCATGGGCATTAAAGGGCTTTACATTGTAACTCACCTATTTCTGGCAGGAATATGTAGACTACATTGCAAGAGATCTCTGCAATGAGAGGGAAGGTGGCATATATTAAATAAAACAATCCAATCAGGGTAAACTTCAACATATTCAAGACCTTAAAACACAGCATGTGATTTTAAAAAGGTTTTCTCCAAACCTAAAGGTTTCCACCAAAAAACCTGCATGGCCCAGCTGCCAGATGGCCGTCGTTGTTGAACTGTGAGTGTTTTACGTGTCCAGGGAACCTGAGAGTGCTTCCATGAGACCAGGACCCTGACCAGAACCCGACCAGACAACAGGTGAGTGGTTACGGTCACAGGCACATCTTATTGATATTCTAACCTATTGCACTTTCCCAGAACACCATTCCCCCTGTGGACACACATTATTGCATTACAGGGCCTTTGGCTTTGATCGGCTGAATGCGAAGCAGATCGCAGGCAGCCGTGGAGGGCTAAACGGGAGCTAATGTAACCAGCGTGGCCATGAGGAGAAGAGAGAAAAGAGTGGGGCTCAAGCCTAGCACAATGACCTCTTTCAGAGCCTGTTGGTCGGGCTTAGAAGAGAGAAGCTTGTACACAGCAGCAGTGAAATGAGCCGCTTTCCGAATCCAACACCTCTGTTTGGCAGTTCCTAGGGCATTTAGGAGGCACGGATCACTGCCTTATACCCTGAACTGGAGCAGGCCGGTCAGCGGAGGTACAATCTATTGGATAGTCCCTTTATCCCTGCCTGGGTATGAGGGGCTTCTTCCTCTATATGGAACAGCACATTTCTCTGAGAGCTGGTGAAGGATTTCTGCCTTACACTGCTTTAGGTATCCTACGTGTTGTGGTTCACAGCAGTACTTGAAAGTGAAGTTCATGCCATACAGAAACTCCTTTGGATTCATGTAGACACATCCCAATAATAATCTTTAATATGTCCTAGAATGCAATGAACTCACTACCTCACATTAGTTAAGACCTACCACCTACCTTCCACCATCATGTTGAGCTCAAGAAGCTTTTGTGTTTTAAATAAGGTGGAATAATAGACCATGTCAGGCTTCTTAGCTGCCATCGTAGCGGTTTAAGAAGGAAGGGATCTTTTCCCCTTTGCTGCTTGTAATCAGTGACTTCTCCTGTTTCTGCTGCACAAAGGTAGCACTGTTGGCCCTCTCTGAAGGAGTGGAGGCCGGCCACACAGCCTGAAGGCCCTCCCTGACCCTCCCCGCAGTCTGCTCAACCACCAATAGGCCTGGCCGGAGCACAAAAACAGCCACACTCCATCCCCAGCCCCTCAACCCTGGCAAGGCTGCCCCATAAGAGGCTTATGTCCCCTGCAAGGGGGAGAAAGAAGGAAGAAGGGGATGAATTGGTGGAGGAAAGGATGGGCAGAAAGGATGAGGGCATCCCCAATCGACCGTTACTCAGAAGCATCACAGGATCTTTGAAGGATTGAGGAAGAAAGTCAAACATCAGATAAAGGGGTGAGAGTGAAAAGTGTGACAGTAGTCAAGTGTTTTGAACCAAAACTCAAACGACTGAAAATGATGTTTAACCACAGTTCTGCTAAAAGTAGATTGAAAAAACAACACACTTATTATTGGCAAGGAGTACAGATTCAAAGTTTAAATAAATTCTCTACCACCATCTACCAGGTGTTGTCTGCAACTTGCCTCCGGCATCTTGCTTTTAAACTTTTGATGGTTTATATATAAAGAAGTCTCATGATTTTTTTAAAGATTCGCAGAATCTTCCAAACTGCTCGTGATCCTGGGGTCTGCATCATAAGGGGTCACCAATGGGTCTGTTAAAGGAGGCTTTGGCAGCTGATGGAGCAGAGCACAGCTCAGTGACTGACTGGATGAATGAGTCCACACATGAATACAAGGGTAGCCCACCACACAAAGGGGTACAGCTGGGGGTGTCTTTGAAACTGAAGGTTAATCTGGGGGAAAGCCTGGCAGCAGACACTCCTGGAAAAAAGCCCTCCAAAAACTCCAGACTTCCGAAAGTTCTAGGGGGAAAAGGAACGGGGGACGGTTGGGATGGCAGACTGGCTGGAAGTCAGCATCAACCCATTAACTGGTCCTGACAGCTTCCATGCAAGTTAAGAACTGATGAAAAGACCTCTGTGGACAGGATTTTCCAGGGTTGCCGTTAGGCTGTGTTTGATGTTGAGGCGGCCGCGTTTGAAGTGCCCACCCCCACGTCTCTATTTGCCTTTTTAAGTCCTGCTGTGTTTGGTGGCAGTGCTGCTGCAGAGGACAGTTCCATTAACTCGCCATCGCAGCTTATGAATACACCTGATAGGTCATCCATCTCCACCAACACACACAGCAATACTACATCATCACTAACGTCCGTCATTGCTTAGCAATGGATTTCTGAATTGTGATCTGGGCTCAGATTACACAACCTCGATTTCTGAAAATACAAGAGTTTCATTCTTTATTGTGCGGCGGAGTCTAACTTTTTTTTGTGCCTTAAGCCAGGAAATCCTGGGTTGGCGTGCCGGCTTGGCTCCCTGTCTATTGTCTGGCCCCAGCCTCACTGGCCCCATTGATGTTCTCCATCCAGCTGTAAAATTGGGCAGGGACGAAACCCCCTCTGAAAACAAGACGTTGCCCCCCTTGGCTGGGTCAGTGCGGGCTAGAATGTGCGGGGTGGTGGGGGAATAAAAAACATGCCATGTTTGCTTCCTCTACTGTATCCCTATTCTTCCTGCCTGGACCTATTGAGTTTCATGGTGCATTTCCCCAGTCCACCACAGACATTCTGCAGCATTTAACAAGACCAGATTAGCATAACAGTCTTTGCATGAACGTAGCCTGTCAGCACCCGAGACATTTCCTCAGGAAGTGAGTTTCTGCATAATCTGTACCTCCCACAACCCTGAAACAAAGTAAAAGTGGGGAGAGAAAGAATGAGTAAATTACAGGTTTGATCTGTTCTGAGAGTGAACCAGTGCTATCAGAGGCACAGCCAGGCGAACAGAACAGGTGTGTCCACTGAACTGTTTAACACACTGCTGAAGTGTCTGCAGCTAAATGCCTTCTGAGGAGAATTCAACAGGGTGTCTTGGGTGTGTTCCAGATACACACATTCTGTACTGTTGATCTGCGTACAAGACCAAGATCCTTTCAAGATCGTTACATCATATTGATGTGGTTCCTGGGACGTTAAACACCTCTCCAGGCAGTGTAATGATTTGATATTCTGTGCAAGCCTGCGCAACATTTGAATATCTGGAAAGTGCCCCTTACCTCCACTCCAGGAGGGTGTCTGGAACCAAAGCAGTATCAAGGTCCTATGTTTAGATGCTACAGATGCCTAGTGTTGAGAGGAAACAGATCTGAACTATGGCCCAAGTAAATACTTGGTTTGTAAATCACCCTCTTGCGGATTTCGCAATAACGGATAGATTAGATTATTACAGACTGGAGACAGATTTAATTAACACATTTATCATATCTGGATATCGTGCTTTTCCACAGAGCCTTTTTGGCCTATTTTATTTCTGTCCGAAATGTATTCTTACATTTTTCAAGCCTGGCCTTGGCTTGATTATTGTTTATTCCCAAATGAACATAGAATTCACCAGCTCTATGGAAGAAGGTCCGTTTGTAGTAGGCCTTAGATGCAAATAAACGTACCGTTTGAAAATAAGTTTACTTCTGTAGTAATTATGATATGTGGACTTTGAACAAATTAAATCACAATGTGAGCATGGCAAATGTTTTACTTCAAAAATCTTAATGTATACAGTTGAAGTTGGAAGTTTACATACACTTAAGTTGGAGTCATTAAAACTTATTTTTCAACCACTCCACAAATGTCTTGTTAACAAACTATAGTTTTAGCAAGTCGGTTAGGACATCTACTTTGTGCATGACACAAGCAATTTTTCAAACAAATGAATTCTTACATAGGTATTCCTCTTGTCCAGATGGGATAGGGCCGTGTGAAGTGTGATGGCGATTGCATCGTCTGTGGACCTGTTGGGGGGGTATGCAAACTGAAGTGGGTCTAGTGTGGCCAGTAAGGTGGAGGTGATATGATCCTTGACTAGTCTCACAAAGCACTTCATGATGACAGAAGTGAGTGCTACGGGGCAGTGGTCATTTAGTTCAGTTATCTTTGCCTTCTTGGGTACAGGAACAATGGTGGCCATCTTGAAGCATGTGGGGACAGCAGACTGGGATAGGGAGCGATTGAATATGTCCATAAACACACCAGCCAGCTGGTCTGCGCATGCTCTGAGTACACGGCTAGGGATGCCGTCTGGGCCGGCAGCCTTGTTTTACTCACTTCGGCCATGGAGAAGGGGAGGGCAGTCCTTGTTAGCGGGCCGGTGCTGTATTATCCTCAAAGTGGGTGTTTAGTTTGTCTGGAAGCGTGATGTCGGTGTCCGTGACATGACTGCTTTTCTTTTTGTAGTCCGTGATTTCCCATAGACCCTGCCACATACAGTTGAAGTCGAAAGTTTACATACACTTGGGTTGGAGTCATTAAAACTTGTTTTTCAACCACTCCACAAATTTTTTGCTATCAAACTATAGTTTTAGCAAGTCGGTTAGGACACCTACTTTGTGCATGACACATAATTTTTCCAGCAATTGTTGACAGACTGATTATTTCACTTATAATTCACTGTATCACAATTCCAGTGGGTCAGAAGTTTACATACACTAAGTTGACTGTGCCTTTTAAACAGCTTGGAAAATTCCAGAAAATGATGTCATGGCTTTAGAAGCTTCTGACAGTCTAATTGACATCATTTGAGTCAATTGGAGGTGTACCTGTGGATGTATTTCAAGGCCTACCTTCAAACTCAGTGCCTCTTTGCTTGACATAATGGGAAAATCTAAAGAAATCAGCCAAGACTGCAGAAAGAAAATAAAGTCTGGTTCATCCTTGGGAGCAATTTCCAAATGCCTGAAGGTACCACGTTCATCTGTACAAACAATAGCACGCAAATATAAACACCATGGGACCACGCAACCGTCATACCGCTCAGCAAGGAGACGAGTTCTGTCTCCTAGAGATGAACGTACTTTGGTGCAAAAAGTGAAAATCAATCCTAGAACAACAGCAAAGGACCTTGTGACGATGCTGGAGGAAACAGGTACAACAGTATTTATATCCACAGTAAAACGAGTCCTATATCGACATAACCTGAAAGGCCGATTTGCAAGGAAGAAGCCACTGCTCCAAAACTGCCATAAAAAAGCCAGACTACGGTTTGCAACTGCAGATGGGGACAAAGATCGTACTTTTTGGAGAAATGTCCTCTAGTCTGATGAAACAAAAATAGAACTGTTCAGCCATAATGACCATCGTTATGTTTGGAGGAAAAAGGGGGAGGCTTGCAAGCCGAAGAACACCATCCCAACCGTGAAGCACGGGGGTGGCAGCATCATGTTGAGGGGGTGCTTTGCTGGAGGAGGGACTGGTGCACTTCACAAAATAGATGGCATCATGAGGTAGGACAATTATGTGGATATGTTGAAGCAACATCTCAAGACATCGGTCAGGAAGATAATGCTTGGTCGCAAATGGGTCTTCCAAGTGGACAATGACCCCAAGCATACTTCCAAAGTTGTGGCAAGATGACTTAAGGACAACAAAGTCAAGGTATTGGAGTGGCCATCACAAAGCCCTGACCTCAATCCTATAGAAAATGTGTGGATAGAACTGAAAAACCGTGTGCGAGCAAGGAGGCCTACAAACCTGTCTCAGTTACACCAGCTTTGTCAGGAGGAACGGGCCAAAATTCACCCAACTTATTGTGGGAAGCTTGTGGAAGGCTACCCAAAACTTTTGACCCAGGTTAAACAATTTAAAGGCAATGCTACCAAATACTAATTGAGTGTATGTAAACTTCTGACCCACTGGGAATGTGATGAAAGAAATAAAAGCTGGAATAAATCATTCTCTCTACTATTATTCTGACATTTCACATTCTTAACATAAAGTGGTGATCCTAACTGACCTAAGACAGGGACGTTTTACTAGGATTAAATATCAGGAATTGTGAAAAACTGAGTTTAAATGTATTTTGTTAAGGTGTATGTAATCTTCCGACTTCAACTGTCGGTCAGTCTTTTGTCATCAGCCTTTTCCCAATCATTCAATGACTACGTTTACATGCTCACAGTATTCCGGATAGTAGTTCATATCCCGGTTAAGGTCTTATTCTGGATAAACTGTTTACATGCAACTTTGATGTCCCGCTCATGAGTATCTCTGTATCTGTGAATAAACAGAATATTCCTCATTTCAGTATATGGGTTAATTGGAATAGTAACTGAAATATGAACTCTGACTGTAGGCCTATAACCTCTCACATGTACCGTAATAGTAACTCCTGCTGTTCTTGCAGTGAAATTATACAAATGCTAATTTTTGTCTTGAGAACAGGAGTTGAGAAATATGATTTCTTTCATTCAGCAAGTCTTGAGAAAATGGGAATGTGCATTTAATCTGTTATCTTTGACACTGTTATGCAAGTAAACAGTATTTCAACAACATAAAATATGCACCCAAGATGAACTAAATCAGAAATGTATTTTGTAATTTTCTCAGCTTTTCATTTCATTAAAACCGGTCAAGCAGATGACATTTGAACATTTTGCACAGGACCAATCTTTCCACTGTTATTGCGTTGTCTCCCCAGTCCCTAAACGAAACAGACACATTTACCAGTGTTAACTAGATTAAGACATTATTCTGGTGAACACTACTTTAATTAGTCTTCTGGGGCATCAAGTTACGACAGAAGAAAAGCTGCAGTAAACTATAGTTTACAAATGGCCTACCAAATGTCAGAAATGATTATATGGCCTACCAAATGTCAGAAATGATTATATGGCCTACCAAATGTCAGAAATGATTATATGGCCTACCAAATGTCAGAAATGATTATATGGCCTACCACATGTCAGAAATGATTATATGGCCTACCAAATGTCAGAAATAATTATATGGCCTACCAAATGTTGGAAATTATTATATGGCCTACCAAATGTCGGAAATTATTATATGGCCTACCAAATGTCGGAAATTATTATATGGCCTACCAAATGTCAGAAATTATTATGTGGCCTACCAAATGTCAGAAATTATTATATGGCCTACCAAATGTCAGAAATTATTCTATGGCCTACCAAATGTCAGAAATTATTATATGGCCTACCAAATGTTGGAAATTATTATATGGCCTACCAAATGTCAGAAATTATTATATGGCCTACCAAATGTCAGAAATTATTATATGGCCTACCAAATGTCAGAAATTAATATATGGCCTACCAAATGTTGGAAATTATTATATGGCCTACCAAATGTAGGAAATTATAAGCAGAAACTTAATTTAAATGATAGTAAATTAATAATAGTAGGCTTAATTATTATGGAATTATTATGGTGGAATTATTACATGCACCAGTTTCCTCAGGGAGCCTCTGTCCCCTGCCTGTTCCATTGTGAGGGCTCCTGGTGGGCTCATCTGATGAGTCAGTTGGATACTTCCTGCTCACCGCTACCCCCCAGTCACAATGTGCCGCGGTTGTCACTGCAAGCCTCCCATTGGTCTGACTGGGCCACATAGGAAGATGAAGTTCACCATTAGCCTCACCTTTTTTGTGAAGCAAAGCTAATTTACAAGTTACTTTACACTAATAATATGGTCCTATCTAGCTCAGTTGTAAAGCATGGTGTTTGCAACGTCAGGATAGTGGTTTCGATTCCCGGGACCACCCGTACGTAAAATGCACGCATGACTATAAGTTGCTTTGGATAAAAGCATCTGCTAAATGGCATATATATTATGTTGTTCTTGAATTCAAAAACATTTACATATCCTGTGCATTATAGAGAATAAGCCAACTCCTACTCAACAATTTCCGACCATCGCAATCTTAAAGTGAGGTCAAGGTTCTCCAGTCCACTGACATGGCCTTTGAAATGGCTTCTGGGGACAAGTAGCCTTTGTGGCTGTTTGGGTTCAAGGGTCATGGGTGGTGATGGGTCACCACTTGCCAGACACAGACACACCTTATCGCCAATCCCTGCGATGGGGGACAAAGCCCACATTCAGGTTGTGCTTGTCCTATTAAACTGGGATGATAAACCGGAAATTATCGACACCTGCCGTACCGACCACTTATCACAGGCATTTTGCTGATATCGCTCTAGCCTATACTAGAGGAATGTGAAGTTTGAAATGAAAAAAGTTTGCTAAATGTGTGATTGTTACTTGGACAATTGATGGCTACAACAATCGAACTAGTAGTAGTAGTTTAAAGGGTAATTTAAAAAACTGTGGTGCAAATTGTTAAACTTATTGTTCTATTTATCATTGGGGTGGCAGGGTAGCCTAGTGGTTAGAGCGTTGGACTAGTAACCAGAAGGTTGCAAGTTCAAATCCCCGAGCTGACAAGGTACAAATCTGTCGTTCTGCCCCTGAACAGGCACTTAACCTACTGTTCTTAGGTCGTCATTGAAAATAAGAATTTGTTCTTAACTGACTTGCCTAGTTAAATAAAAGAATTATCATATCAATTCAGGCAATTCATCTCGATATGGATTGTAGTCCTTATTGCACTGCTCTATGGTCCTGTATGTTGTTATGACCCTGTTATGGGTCCTTCATGGTTCTGAATGAGTCGTATATGGTCCTTTCCTTATTCACATTATTGGGCCGATCCAAACCATACTGTGCTGGGTCTGATATTTTTGTTTTACATTGTCCGTTCTAGTGCAGGTCCAGAAACTATGGTGGATGCGTAAGAAGGCCAGCGCGGCTTGGATTGGCATGGTTTGGCCATATAGTGTGATTCAGGCTTATGTGTCCTGTATGTATGGGTATTGTATGGGTTCTGTATGTATGGGTATTGTATGGGTTCTGTATGTATGAGTCTTGTATGGACCCTGTACATATGGGTCCTTATATGGATCCTGTACATATGGGTCTTGTATGGGTCCTGTATGTATGGGTCTTGTATGGATCCTGTACGTATGGGTCTTGTATGTACTGTATGGGTCTTGTATGGGTCCTGTATGTATGGGTCTTGTATGGGTCCTGTATGTATGGGTCTTGTACACTGAGTGTACAAAACATTAGGAACACCTTCCTAATATTGAGTTGTACCCCTTTTTGCTTCAGAACAGCCTCAATTAATCAGGGCATGGACTCTATAAGGTGTTGAAAGCATTCCACAGGGATGCTGGCTCATGTTGACTCCAATGCTTCCCGCAGTTGTGTTAAGTTTGCTGGATGTCCTTTGGGTGGTGGACAATTCTTGATAAAATGTTGAGCATGAAAAACACAGCAGCGTTGCAGTTCTTGACACACTCAAACCAGTGCGCCTGGCACCTACTACCATACCCTGTTCAACGGCACTTAAGTATTTTGCCTTGCCCATTCCCCCTATGAATGGCACATACACAACCCATGTCTCAATTGTCTCAAGTTTTAAAAATACTTTGTTAACCTGTCTCCTCCCCTTCATCTACACTGATTGAAGTGGATTTAACCGGTGACATCAATAAGGGATCATAGCTTTCATCTGGATTCACCTGGTCAGTCTATGTCATGGACAGAGCAGGTGTTCCTAATGTTTTGTACACTGCTTGTATGGGTCATGTATGTATGGATCTTGTATGGTTCCTATATGTATGGGTATTGTATGGGTCCTGATTGGGTCTTGACCTGCAGGCCTTTATCCCAGCCTTCAAAACAACAGCTGGTGTGGAGGAAGGGTGGGAGAGAGGTTCATGAGAGGGGTAGTAGAGAGGGGGAGACCTGCTGCATCCATGGTCAGGGGGAGACCTGCTGTTCCTCAGTTGTGTCAGGACTCTTATTCAGCAACAGGGGCTCACATGTAGGCCCAGTGTGAGTAGAAGCAGGGCATTGGGAGGGTCAAACATACTGTGCCAGTCAGTCAGAGGAGAGAACCCTTGGTGCCCTTTTCAATGGAACCTTTTCAAGGGTACATTAATATGGAGAGCATGGTAATTATTAGTCAGTTCTGATTGTTATGCAACTATGCGACCAGAAAAGGACCCTTTGCAAACAGTGAAGACATTGGTCTGTCGTATGTTTTTCTTTTGGAATACAAATTTAGCTCTAAAATATTGGCCAATTTTTGTTTTGCTGGGTATTTTGAAGGGAAGCTAGAAATGGGTTACAAAACATCCATATATTTATACCTTTCTTCTATGTCTCGCTCTCTGATTTTCTACCCCTCTCTCTTCCCCACTCTCTCTCTCACACACACAAACCACACACATCCAGTCTCAGCTTAAAGATGTTTTCAGCTGTCACTGCTGGTAGTATAAGTGGTCCTTTGTTCCCTGAGAGCCGTGAAAGGCCAGGCTTTAGGCCTCTCTGCTCACCCCCTCATCCCCTGCCTCCCCCTGCCTCTCAAGAACACATGACACAGTACTGTAACGTGAGGTCACCCCTTAGCCCTATAGCTACCTGAATCCAGACCCTTTGTCTCACCACCACTCTCTCTGCCCCCCACAAATCTTTCTTACAATCTCCACCAGGGTGAGCCTGACAACGGATCAATGAGTTCCTCCGGCATTTGATCCTCAGGGTTGTTTTTACCGTCAGAATACCACTTGAGAGAATTAAGGGGCAAAGTACCTGCCCCCGCAAGGCAATAAAGCTGTCAAAGCACAATTAAAAACATTGGATACATTACATTTTTGCTAGTCTGGGTTTGTGTGTACTTAGACGTTTGTTCACTATTCCTCTAGGAGTTATTGATTACTGGCTTTATCAAATTAGCACACAAAAAGCAGACGTGGTTGAAGGCTGTAATCTGCGCAGATCTTTCATTTACACACTGTGTGTGTGCGTGCCTGCTTGCATTTTAGGAGGTGTGTAATTGTTTTGCTAGTGTGTTTTCTCCTTCGCCCCTGGCTAAACCTCTGATCTTGTCTTTCACACCCCTAAACGATTCCTGTTGCATGTCCAAGAGCCTGAGTGGTTTTGGGTGGGAACCAAATTTCACATCCAAATGATTTTGCCATGAGTGAGAGTTTTTGAGGTGGTGTGTGGGTGGAGGATGGGGCAGGGATGCCGTGTAACCAGATATCAATGTATATCTTTCATTTCATTAAATAAATCAATCTGGAGTGAGTGGATGGATTGAAACGTGCTCACCTTACAGGAGTGTAATGAATGTCTCTCTGCTGGTGTGAAACTGAGACTGCAGCAGGGCAGCATCGGGATAGATGATAAAAAATGGCATAATATTTAGGTTTAAAGGGGGTTGGGACAGGCATAATATATGTTAATGGTCTGAGGCATACGTAGAGGAAGTAATATCAACCATGTTTCCTTTCCACAGTTTTTATGTGAGGAAAGTTCTAACTTAAAATTGTATAAATGCCGACAGATCATTTGTTCGTTCGACATGGTTGGATCTTTTTGTGTCTGTAAAATTAATTGCCGAGAAATGGAGGTGGAAACGCCATTTCGAGGTAAAATTGGAGTCACACGATGACATGGTGTGTAGTCCTCCCACTACGACTCTGGAAACTATGCAGATTATTAAGCTACAGAGGAAATAAACTATGATGAACTTCACAGGGTTGTGAAAGTGAAGGTGATCTTGATGCTCATTTCCAATAAATATTGAGGGTCTTATTCTGGTCAATGCTTGACAGATACAAATATTCTTGCTCTTATCCATGATAATCTCATAATTTCATCTGTTATTTTACCAGGTAAATTGACTGAGAACACATTCTCATTTACAGCAACAACCTGGGGAATAGTTACAGGGGAGAGAAGGAATGAGCCAATTGTAAACTGGGGATTATTAGGTGACCATGAATGGTTTGAGGGCAAGATTGGGAATTTAGCCAGGACACCAGGGTTAACACCCCTACTCTTATGGTAAGTGCCATGGGATCTTGAATGACCTCAGAGAGTCAGGACACCTGTTTAACATCCCATCTGAAAGACAGCACCCTACACAGTCACTGCCCTGTGGTATTGGGATATATTTATTTTAGACCAGAGGAAAGAGTGCCTCCAACTGGCCCTCCAACATCACTTCCAGCAGCATCTGGTCTCCCATCCAGGATCAACCCTGCTTAGCTTCAGAAGCAAGCCAGCAGTGGTATGCAGGGTGGTATGCTGATGGCCTTGGAAACACCACTAGCCTACCCACACAGTTTACCCACACTCGGTACATGAAAACTTAAGCAAAAAACTACATTTTATCTGCAACAAGTCAGTTTGGTTGAAACACACCACTGGTGGGAAAATTAGCATATTTTTTTAATGTGTATTTTAAAATATTGTAATGAAAATCTGTTCGCCAAGTTGTTTCCTGAAAATGCAAAACACAAGGAAACGTTGTTGTGTTGTAGGGAGGGACCCGAGGCCAGAGTCTCAGAGCTGGGCCAATGTCTAAATGTATGGCCTCCGGGGGCGTAGAGGGTGAGTATGCCAGTGAGTCAAGAAGAGGGACCCGAGGTGCTAACAAAAACAAAAACAAACTCTTAACACCAAAACCAGAGGTGAGAAAACAATGATTTATTCATGACAAGAATAACTGGGGCAGTCTGTGGTCTGGAGGGAGACAGTCACTACCTGTCAGAAGCAGAGGGAGCGATTGGGTGGGGCGGCAGTGGTCAGTGGAGGGGTGGATGATGGTGGAGGATGATTCAGCAAGAAAAAAGTACTATGAAATGTATTTCTGGGAAGAGTTGGGAGAGAATAATGAGATGTGTGAAAGTGTTTCCCTTTCTAGCATGGAGAGGGAGAGAGAGAGATAGAAAAGGGAGAGAAGAGAAGAAAGTGTGAGACCAGAGAAGGCCCCTGGGGACCCAGGCCCTAGTAATGGCTTTTGACGTGCAATTTTTCCATAATTTGACGATTAATGTGTGGCAGATGCGCGTAATGCTTCTGTGCGCAGAGCCAAGCCAGCAGAGGATGGAGCGGGAGTGCTCTGGGCATGAGATAATGCCACAGAGAGGGGCCAGGGTTTATACGGCTGCCTGCTGCCACTCTGTGTGAGTATGGGTGTGAGTGTGTGGGTGGGTGTGTGTGTCCAAGTCCTACTAATGGATGTTTAACATCCCCTTTCCGCACAATTATTGCATCTCAAGGTCAGAGCACAGATAGCACACAGATACACTATATATACAAAAGTATGGGGACACCCCTTCAAATGAGTGGATTTGGCTATTTCAGCCACACCTGTTTACTGACAGGTGTATAAAATCGAGCACATAGCCATGCAATCTCCATAGACCACCATTGGCAGTAGAATGGCCTTACTGAAGAGCTCAGTGACTTTCAACGTGGCACCGTCTTAGGATGCCACCTGTCCAACAAATTCGTAGAATTTCTGCCCTGCTAGAACTGCCCCGGTCAACTGTAAATGCTGTTATTGTGAATTGGAAACATATAGGAACAACAACAGCTCAGCCACAAAGTGGTAGGCCACACAAGCTCACAGAGCAGGACAGCAGAGTTCTGAAGTGTGTGGCGTGTAAAAGCTGTCTGTCCTCGGTTGCATCACTCACTATCATGTGCCAAACTGCAACTGAAAGCAGCGTCAACACAATAACTGTTTGTTCATCAAATGGATTTCCATGGCCAAGCAGCCGTACACAAACCTAAGATCACCACGCTTAATGCCAAGAGTCGGCTGGATTGGTGTAAAGCTCGCCGCCATTGGACTCTGGAGCAGTGGAAATGCATTCTTTGGAGTGATGAATCACGCTTCACCAACTGGCAGTTTGACAGACAAATCTGGGTTTGGGGGATGCCAGGAGAATGCTAGTGCTAACTGTAAAGTTTAGTGGAGGAGTAATAATGGTCTGGGGCTGTTTTTCATGGTTTGGGATAGGCCCCTTAGTTCCAGTGAAGGAAAATCTTAATGCTACAGCATACAATGACATTCTAGACAATTCTGTGCTTCCAACTTTGTGGCAGCAGTTTGGGTCTTGTTTCAGCATGACTATGTCCCCGTGCACAAAGTGAGGTCCATACAAAAATGGTTTGTTGAGATAGGTGTGGAAGAACTTGATTGGCCTGCACAGAGCCCTGACCTCAACCCCATCAAACACCTTTTGGATGAATGGGAACACCAACTGGAAGTCAGGCCTAATTGCCCAACATCACTGTCTGACCTCACTCTCACCAATGGTATTGTAGCTGAATGGAAGCAAGTCCCCGCAGCAATGTTCCAACATCTAGAGCAAAGCTCTTCCCCTGAAGAGTGAAACTTCCCTGTCTTAGGTCAGTTATGATCACCACTTTATTTTAAGAATGTGAAATGTCAGAATAATAGTAGAGAGAATTATTTATTTCAGCTTTTATTTCTTTCATCACATTTCCAGTGGGTCAGAAGTTTACATACACTCAATTAATATTTGATAGCATTGCCTTTAAATTGTTTAACATGGGTCAAATATTTCGGGTAGCCTTCCACAAGCTTCCCACAATAAGTTGGGTGAATTTTGGCCCATTCCTCCTGACAGAGCTGGAGTAACAGAGTCAGGTTTGTAGGCCTCTTTGCTTGCACACGCTAACCTGAAAGGCCGCTCAGCAAGGAAGAAGCCACTGCTCCAAAACTGCCATAAAAAAGCCAGACTACGGTTTGCAACTGCACATGGAGACAAATATCGTACTTTTTGGAGAAATGTCCTCTGGTCTGATGAAACGAAAATAGAACTGTTTGGCCTTAATTTGATTTTCGATTTGATTTGATTTGATTTGATTTTGATTTGATTTGATTTTGATTTGATTTGGCCTTAATGACCATCGTTATGATTGGAGGAAAAAGAGGGAGGCTTGCAAGCCGAAGAACACCATCCCAACCCGTGAAGCACGGGGGTGGCAGCATCATGTTTTGGGGGTGCTTTGCTGCAGGAGGGACTGGTGCACTTCACAAAATAGATGGCATCATGAGGTAGGACAATTATGTGGATATGTTGAAGCAACATCTCAAGACATCAGTCAGGAATTTAAAGCTTGGTCGCAAATGGGTCTTCCAAATGGACAATGACCCCAAGCATACTTCCAAAGTTGTGGCAAGATGGCTTAAGGACAACAAAGTCAAGGTATTGGAGTGGCCATCACAAAGCCCTGACCTCAATCCTATAGAAAATGTGTGGATAGAACTGAAAAACCGTGCGTGTGTGAGCAAGGAGGCCTACAAACCTGACTCAGTTACACCAGCTCTGTCAGGAGGAATGTGTCAACATTCACCCAACTTAGTGTGAACGTTTGACTCAAGTTAAGGCAATGCTACCAAATACTAATTGAGTACTAATTGAACCTTTTGACCCACTGGGAATGTGATGAAAGAAATAAAAGCTGAAATAAATCATTCTCTCTACTATTATTCTGACATTTCACATTCTTAACATAAAGTGGAGTTCTTAACTGACCTGAAACAGGGACGTTTTACTAGGATTAAATATCAGAAATGGTGAAAAACAGAGTTTAAATGTATTTTGTTAAGGTATATGTAAACTTCCGACTTCAATTTTAGATTATTTTATACCTGTTTCCTCCAGCATCTTGTCAATTAGCCTATCAGAAGCTTCTAAAGCCATGACATAATTTTCTGGAATTTTCCAAGCTGTTTAAAGGCACAGTCAACTTAGTGTATGTAAACTTCTGACCCACTGGAATTGTGATACAGTGAATTCTAAGTGAAATAATCTGTCTGTAAACAATTGTTGGAAAAATGACTTGTGTCATGCACAAAGTAGATGTCCTAACCGACTTGCCAAAACTATAGTTTGTTAACAAGAAATGTGTGGAGTGGTTGGAAAACGAGTTTTAATGACTCCAACCTAAGTGTATGTAAACTTCTGACTTCAACTGTACGTGCATGCCCGCTTGTGTGTGTGAGCTTATCTGTGCGTGCATGTGCGTGGGGGCACACGCTTGCCTGTGTGTGAGCTTATCCGTGCGTGTATGTGCATGGGGGCACACGCTTGCCTGTGTGTGTGAGCTTATCTGTGCGTGTATGTGCGTGGGGGCACACGCTTGCCTGTGTGTGTGAGCTTATCTGTGCGTGTATGTGCGTGGGGGCACACGCTTGCCTGTGTGTGTGAGCTTATCTGTGCGTGTATGTGTGTGGGGGCACATGCTTGCCTGTGTGTGTGAGCTTATCTGTGCGTGTATGTGCGTGGGGGCACACGCTTGCCTGTGTGTGTGAGCTTATCTGTACGTGTATGTGCGTGGGGGCACATGCTTGCCTGTGTGTGTGAGCTTATCTGTGTGTGTATGTGCGTGGGGGCACACGCTTGCCTGTGTGTGTGAGCTTATCTGTGCGTGTATGTGCGTGGGGGCACATGCTTGCCTGTGTGTGAGCTTATCTGTGCGTGTATGTGCGTGGGGGCACACGCTTGCCTGTGTATGTGTACACATTGAGTGCATTCCTCCGCAGCGAGTTGCCGGCCAGGCTCCGGATCTGAGCACAGCCCTCTAATCCAGCCTTCCTGTTTTGTGAAAGTGCTGCGCTGCAGAGGAGGAGATGGATTTATTTGATAATTAGGCAGATAATACCTTACAGCCAATTACCTGAAAGGGAGGCAGGAGGGGGCGGAAGAAGGATAAAGTAATAGGGGATGGGCTGGGAAGACTGTGGTTGAGCTGGGTTGGCCGTGAAGGATGGCAGACTGGGGGGGACGGGGCTCTTTCTGTGAAGAGGAAAAAAGGAGTGGGGCACATGGGGATGTTTAGGGCTGATCTCTCATAAGTAACACTACTGCAGATTAGGTTCTCTTTGCTCCTAACAGAACTCAGCTAAGCGCACGATTGTGTTTGCATTCTACCTTAAAGTAACTGTTCAGTGTTTCCAGATTTCTATGAAATTGTATGTTAAAAACTGCTTTTTTGGGTTAGAATGGTGTGGGCATACCTTTGGACACAATTAGGAGTGTAGGACAAGTCAACAACATTATTTGGGTATGAGTTAACAGAATATGAACTTGTAAAAGTGAGATTTTTCACTGGACAGTTACATTAAAGAACTAAGCTGTAAAAAAGCACCAATATTACCAAGCCAAGCTCAAAGTTGTTGTCGTTGTTCTTCACCGTGTTGAATCCACAGAGTTCAGGTTGAATCAAGATGAATAAGAAACTTGTATCCTTGCCGGACCACTCTCTGGTTGAATGAAAACAAACACTTCATTGAAGAATCCGGTCCACAGTTCCCACCTCTACAGTTGACCAATCACAGACGAAGGGGTGTAGACTTCGGCTACTGAACTTCAATCTGCCTCAAGAAAACATTTTGTGTGTGCGAACAGCCGGAAAAAAATCTGTCGAACAGAAAAACGTCACAAAATTTCTTTGGAATCAATGGGCAGAACGGCCCGCCACATTTCAACTCAATAGAATGCGGCGGCCTTTAGAGGAACTGTTTTAGTGAGGAGAGAGACAGACAGACAGACAGACAGACAGACAGACAGACAGACAGACAGACAGACAGACAGACAGACAGACAGACAGACAGACAGACAGACAGACAGACAGACAGACAGACAGACAGACAGACAGACAGACAGACAGACAGACAGACAGACAGACAGACAGACAGACAGACAGACAGACAGACAGACAAAGGGAAATAGAAAAACTAGAGAGAGAGCGGGGGGAGAGAGAGAGAAAGAAAATAGACATATGTCTGCTATGTGGAGAGAGAAGGTGTAAGTTTGTGACTGCCTAGTCTGTACTCTGACAGTAATTAGCTGTCTAATGCAGACCTGTCAACATCCAGGAGACACCAGTCTCTAGCAGAGACCCAGAGAGTCTCTGTGGCTTCCCCAGTCCTGCACCAAGTCCCTGAGCCCCAGCTCACGACGCCCCCTGAGCCCCAGCCCACTATCAATTATACTGCACACATATGGCAACAGGCTCCAGCGCACCCCACAAAAATACTGTCCCATCTGCACATGGTTTCTAATGTGGTCACATAAAGCACTAGCAGGCACCGTGAGTTGAGGCATCCTTAAGGGACTCAAACTGAAAGGTCCAATGCAGCCGCTGTTATTTCAACATCAAATCATTTCTGGCTAACAATGAAGTTCTTTACTGTGATTGTTTTAAATTAAAATTGTCAAAAAGAAACAAAAAGAAACAAAAAAAGCTTCTTAGCAAAGAGCAATTTGTCAAGCAAGAATTTTGCTATGACTGTCTGGGAGTGGTCTGAGTGGGGAAGGGAAAAATTAGATGTTTGGAACTTTCTTATATATATTTTTTTCTTATTGTTTTATTTTCTATTACATTTAAAAAAAAACGTTTTCTTCTTTTTCTCCCCAATTGGTCGTTAGTCTTGTCTCATTGGCTGCAACTCTTGTACGGACTGGGGAGAGGTGAAGGTCAAGAGCCTCGCGTCCTCCGAAACACAATCCAGCCAAGCTGCACTGCTTCTTGACACAATGCCCACTTAACCCAGAAGCCAGCCACACCAATGTGTTGGAGGAAACACTGTACACCTGGTGACCGTGTTAGTGTGCATGCACCTGGCCGCCTTTGGAATTGCTAGAGCGCGATGGCACAAGGACGTCCCTGCCGGCCAAACCCTCCCCTAACACGGATGACGCTGGGCCAATTGTGCGCCCCCTCATGGCTCTCCCGTTCGTGGCCAGCTGCGACAAAGCCTGGACATGAACCAGGATCTCTAGTGGCACAGCTAGCAACTACGATGCTGCGCCATTCAGGAGGCCCTCTTATTGCCTGTCACTAGGCAGTCCAAAACTCCATCCCTCCAAAACAGGCTGAACTTTTCAAACAGTGCTTACACTACGAGGGCATCATAATTTTCATAGTTTCACAGTATTATTCCATCATCATAGTGTGGAAATATAAATAAAACACATGAGAATCGTGTTTTTGACTGCACTGGGCCTTTAAAGTCAATCAAATGAATCATTCATTGACATTTTTACGAGGTGAGCGGAGTCTGAGTCTTCCTGGTAGTAATACGATAAAAGTAATAATAGTAGTATTAGTAGCAGTAGTCGGTTTGTACAGTACCCAAAACCTACTGTAACCTATATAATTAATTTGACTATGGGAAAATTAACTACTGTGTTGTACCGCAGACCAGTTTTGATTCAATTGATCCCAAAAATGACTTATTAAATCATTTGGCTTTGGCCGTTATTAAAGTACCACAACCCTAACTAAGATAGCTGGGGTATATATGTTATGATTCCTATCCTGATGGTGATGTCAGAGATAGTTGATTGCATGCTAATTCCCTGCGTGTGAAGATAAGTCATGTGTGCTGGTATGGGAGGAGCAGTGGGACGTCCTGTCTCAGTAACATTTGCTGTTTATGTTTGTTCTTTTCACCTTCCCTGTGAGGACTTCAGCTGGCTGAGAACTTTACAGATGGTTTACCCAGAGAGCCTGGTTGCATCATACAGACATTCTCCCTCCTTCACTAAAAGTTACCTTAAGTAAACACACTATTTAAGGTTCCACTGTTGCGTCACACTTCCACCATTTTTTTTTTAATGACCAAGTGTCTGGGCCTACTTGTCATTCTCTGGAGGTTAAAGTACTGGATTTAGTTAACTTAGTCCAACATATAGTAAAATAGGTGCCCTAAAAATGGCCAGGCCCAGCGTTGATATATTTATACCACTTATAGGGGTTCTTATGTTGATATTTCAACACTGGAGTGCTCAGCCCTCGGATGCTTTGATTTGTATTGGTGCCAGATTTGGATTTATAACTCTCCAAGGCAATGTACTGTAACCCGAACCCGGGTCCATAAAAGTAAGACATTTATTTTAATTTAAGTTTCTTAACACAAAAGTTTAATTAAGAAAATGCCTGACTTCTTAAAGAAATGTTTAGCTTTCATAAAAACTTTTTTTTCCACCCTAAAGAGATCTGGCTTGATTGTGGGAAGTCTATTCTCTCTCTCTCTCTCTCTCTCTCTCTCTCTCTCAATTCAATTACATTTTAATTCAGTAGACTTTGAATGACTTACATTGTCAAAGTATACATATAACAACAATAAGGCATCAATAATAATAGTAGTAGCGGAAATAGGATTAACATTAACAGCAACTGCAACAACAATATTAATGAGAATAACAATACATTAAAGCAATAGTATTAGACCAGTCTCAACATGACTGAGAAACCTCATTATGTGGTATGAAAGCCAATGATCACCTGATCCCCATCTCTCTCTGTCTCTGTTTCTCTCTCTCGCTCTCGCCCTCTCTTTCTCTCTCTGGGATCTGTTCCAGAACCGTTTCCCCTAAACGGAGGCAGCCATTTCCTTGAGGTTTGGGTTGAATTGCATTATTGGCACTTTTTAAAATCTTTTGGCCCCTGATTCACACACAGAACACGACACGTTCTGAGCACAAGGCCAATGGTATCATGGCGTCTTTGCGTTTGACAGTTTTACAAATTTACGTGACCTCCATTGTACCCTGACGGTGGAGCAACAGGAGTCGCTCTCACGGGTTGTCAGTGTTTCAGTTTGGCTCTCTGGTGCCATCACAGCTCCGTGCTGCTCACACTGCCTGATAGAGCGAGGCCGCAGAGCCAGGATTACCGCAGGCTGTGTGTGAATAGGTGGCAGCCGGGCCAGATCCCCGCTCAGATTGCAGCAGGCCCTCCCGAAACATTTCTCTCTCACACACACACACACACACACACACACACACACACACACACACACACACACACACACACACACACACACACACACACACACACACACATACACACACACACACACACACACACACACACACACACACACACACACACACAGGCATGCATATCCACATATATGCATGCACACATACATACTTACACACACACACACACACATTCATTCTCAAATACATTCAACCACACACACACTTAGACGCACACACACACTTCACTTCCCCTCTCCATATCTCCCCCCAGGACCATGCGTGATATCCAAGCCAAATCAATTACTATCTCCCCTGGCACCTTCTCGAAATTACAAAGCAATAAATAAGTCTGGTGCTGGAGAAACTGTGAAGGAGATATGGGGCCTCCTGTCTATGGTCAACTGAAGATGGTGACCTCCACCCCAACCCCTCCCTATCACCTCCCCCAACCCCTCTCTACCTCCACCCCAACCCCTCTCTCTCCCATTCCTTTCCCCTCTCCTCTCTCTCACTGCCTCTCCCTCACTCCCCTCTTCATGCCCTCTCCTTCTCTGTTACATCTCCCTCTATCATTCTCTCCTTCCCTCTTTCCCTCCCTCTCTCTCATGGTAACCATAGCTGAGTGTCCCCTGATCCCCCAGTCGTGCGTTGGAGCTCCTGTTTCTGTGGGCTGTGTTGTCTGTGACCTTCGGCCCCGCTTCAGGTTATGTGATCCAGTGTGTAGCAGGCTCCCTTCCTCTCCCAAGGCACACTCAGGGAACCAGGCCTTTATCCATCTTCCCACAGTGACATCACTCACGACACCCTCTTCGTGCTATCATTGTCTGGGCTGGTCTACCTGCCTGTTTGAGAGAACAGTGGTGGTAGAATTATTAGTATCTTTTTCCTTCGTCATTGGGAGCCTTATTCGTCTCTCTGTCCCTCTCTTCCCCTCAAATGTTTTCCATAATTCATATGATCAATTATGTAGCTCCCAGACTTCAATAATGGAATTTGGGTTTGCATTTGTCTTAATTGGTGGTTTTGGCATCTGCTAATGTGTTGAAACTCAGCTAAAATTATTATGCCTTTTGGTCGACTTTTTCCCTAGCTTATGTATTTAACCACTCATCCAGCTGTGCCATAGCCAACCCATGGAATTTACCACACTTTCAAACACTGTCACATTTTCTCCATTCCCCCAGGCCATAAAGTCTTAAAAACCAAGCTCTCTACTTTGAGAGCAATATGATGTCATCTTCAATTACCTGACGCCTCCAAGGAGTGTGTGTGTGAGCAAAGTGAGGGAATGTAAGTGTGAGGTAGAATCTCCAGTTGATTTGAATATGCGTGGCCATCCACTACTTAACAGATAGTGCTGTGTTATTTTAGTGTTGACCCCACTTCCTGTGTCCACACACACTCAGGCCTTATCAGTCCGGCCTCTGTGTGTAGACAAGTATAAACACATACTGTCCCAGTATTTCCTGATAGCTTCCGGGGATACGGAGATTGTGGGACAGGAGATAATGGGACACTAACCTCATTTCCAGACACTAGTGGACCAACGTGGCAAACTTGGTCTGTGTTAGCCAATACAGATATCACGGCTCAGGCTAAGACCCAGATGCAGACACAGGAGGCGGATAGTAAGAGTCTCAGATTTTATTACGGTACAAGGGGCCGGCAATCGGCAGGTCAAGGCAAGCAAAGAGTCGTAATCCAAATCAGTGTCAGGCAGGATCAGTTGTCAGGAAAGGCAGAAAGGTTAGAACTGGGAAGACTGAAAACAGGAGACAAAGGGCTGTGAGACAGGGTTTTCATTCTAGATACATGGAAAGTGTGATATATATGGCGGGTGCGGGGCAACAGAAGGAGAACAGCAGAGGGGCTAAGGACCTTAGAGATGGGAAAAGGGCTGATACAACGGGGGGAAAGTTTGCGGGACTCCACCCGGAGGGGCAGATCCCGAGTGGAAAGCCACACCGTCTGCTCAAGACGGTAGTGGGAGCAGGGGTCTGGTGGCGGTCCGTCTGTCGTCGATACCTGGAGGTGGTCCGGACTCTCTTCCAGGTACAGCGACAGCAACTGACAAACATCTGGACAGAAGATATTCTGACCTCTTCCTCTTGCTTCGGGAAGAGCGGGGGCTGATATCCCAGGGAACACTCAAAAGGAGAGAGACCAGTAGTAGAACAGGGAAGGGTGTTGCAGGCATGTTCCACCCACATGAGTTGCTGGTTCCAGGTGGTGAGACTGGTGGAGACGAGGCAATGAAGAGTCGTCTCCAGGCCCTGATTGGCTCGCTCCAACTGGCCGTTAGACTGGCAATGAAAAGCAGAGGACAGGCTGGCTGACGACCCAATGAGGGTGCAGAACGCCTTCCAGAACCGGGATGAGAGCTGGGGACCTTGTTGACCGGAAGTCCATGGATCCGGAAGACGTGCTGCAACATGAGCTAGGCCATCGCCTTAGCTGAGGGCAACTTAGGAACGGGGATAAAATGGGTGGCTTTGGAAAACCTATCCACCACCGTAAGGATGGTGGTGTTGCCATCTGATGGAGGGAGACCCGTCCAAGGATATATGGGACAGGGGCGGTGAGGAACAGGGAGTGGTTGAAGGAAGCCAGCCGGAGTATGCCAAGGAGTCTTGTTCTGCGCACACACAGTGCAGGTGGCAACGAACACGGAGATGTCAGGAACCATGGTGGGCCACCAAAAACATTTTTGGACAAAAGCCAAGGTCCGATAGGAGCCAGGATGACAGGTGAGTCTCGAGAAATTTGCCCATTCCAGGACCGAAGTACGTGCAGAGTCCGGGACAAACATCTGGTTAGCCGGGCCCTCCCTGGGGAGAGTGCATAAGGCTTCACATTCTTGGACTCCGGACAGTAGGAGATAGTGAAATGGAAAGAGTGAATAACAGGGCCCATCTCACCTGCCTGGAGTTGAGGCGCTTGGCGGTGCGGAGATGGCCGCCTCGCTTCGCGTTCCTAGGAAACTATGCAGTTTTTTGTTTTTTTACGTGTTATTTCTTACACTAGTACCCCAGGTCATCTTAGGTTTCATTACATACAGCCGAGAAGAACTACTGAATATAAGATCAGCGTCAACTCACCATCAGTACGACCAAGAATATGTTTTTCGCGATGCGGATCCTGTGTTCTGCCTTACAACCAGTGTAACGGAGCGGATTACATGCAGCGACCCAAAAAAACGACTCAGAAAAAGAGGGAAACGAAGCGGTCTTCTGGTCAGACTCCGGAGACGGGCACATCGTGCACCACTTCCTAGCATTCTTCTTGCCAATGTCCAGTCTCTTGACAACAAGGTTGATGAAATCCGAGCAAGGGTAGCATTCCAGAGGGACATCAGAGACTGTAACGTTCTCTGCTTCACGGAAACATGGCTAACTGGAGAGACGCAATCCGAAGCGGTGCAGCCAGCAGGTTTCTCCACGCATCGCGCCGACAGAAACGAACATCTTTCTGGTAAGAAGAGGGGCGGGGGCGTATGCCTTATGGCCAGCGTGACATGGTGTGATGAAAGAAACATACAGGAACTCAAATCCTTCTGTTCACCTGATTTAGAATTCCTCACAATCAAATGTAGACCGCATTATCTACCAAGAGAATTCTCTTCGATTATAATCACAGCCGTATATATATCCCCCCCCCAAGCAGACACATCGATGGCTCTGAACGAACATTATTTAACTCTCTGCAAACTGGAAACGATTTATCCGGAGGCTGCATTCATTGTAGCTGGGGATTTTAACAAGGCTAATCTGAAAACAAGACTCCCTAAATTTTATCAGCATATCGATTGCGCAACCAGGGGTGGAAAGACCCTGGATCATTGTTACTCTAACTTCCGCGACGCATATAAGGCCCTGCCCCGCCCCCTTTCGGAAAAGCTGACCACGACTCCATTTTGTTGATCCCTGCCTACAGACAGAAACTAAAACAAGAAGCTCCCACGCTGAGGTCTGTCCAACGCTGGTCCGACCAAGCTGACTCCACACTCCAAGACTGCTTCCATCACGTGGACTGGGAGATGTTTCGTATTGCGTCAGACAACAACATTGACGAATACGCTGATTCGGTGTGCGAGTTCATTAGAACGTGCGTTGAAGATGTCGTTCCCATAGCAACGATTAAAACATTCCCTAACCAGAAACCGTGGATTGATGGCAGCATTCGTGTGGAACTGAAGGCGCGAACCACTGCTTTTAATCAGGGCAAGGTGTCTGGTGACATGACTGAATACAAACAGTGCAGCTATTCCCTCCGCAAGGCTATCAAACAAGCTAAGCGCCAGTACAGAGACAAAGTAGAATCTCAATTCAACGGCTCAGACACAAGAGGCATGTGGCAGGGTCTACAGTCAATCACGGACTACAGGAAGAAACCCAGCCCAGTCACGGACCAGGATGTCTTGCTCCCAGGCAGACTAAATAACTTTTTGCCCGCTTTGAGGACAATACAGTGCCACTGACACGGCCTGCAACGAAAACATGCGGTCTCTCCTTCACTGCAGCCGAAGTGAGTAAGACATTTAGACGTGTTAACCCTCGCAAGGCTGCAGGCCCAGACGGCATCCCCAGCCGCGCCCTCAGAGCATGCGCAGACCAGCTGGCCGGTGTGTTTACGGACATATTCAATCAATCCCTATACCAGACTGCTGTTCCCACATGCTTCAAGAGGGCCACCATTGTTCCTGTTCCCAAGAAAGCTAAGGTAACTGAGCTAAACGACTACCGCCCCGTAGCACTCACATCCGTCATCATGAAGTGCTTTGAGAGACTAGTCAAGGACCATATCACCTCCACCCTACCTGACACCCTTGACCCACTCCAATTTGCTTACCGCCCAAATAGGTCCACAGACGATGCAATCTCAACCACACTGCACACTGCCCTAACCCATCTGGACAAGAGGAATACCTATGTGAGAATGCTGTTCATCGACTACAGCTCGGCATTCAACACCATAGTACCCTCCAAGCTCGTCATCAAGCTCGAGACCCTGGGTCTCGACCCCGCCCTGTGCAACTGGGTACTGGACTTCCTGACGGGCCGCCCCCAGGTGGTGAGGGTAGGCAACAACATCTCCTCCCCGCTGATCCTCAACACTGGGGCCCCACAAGGGTGCGTTCTGAGCCCTCTCCTGTACTCCCTGTTCACCCACGACTGCGTGGCCATGCACGCCTCCAACTCAATCATCAAGTTTGCGGACGACACAACAGTGGTAGGCTTGATTACCAATAACGACGAGACGGCCTACAGGGAGGAGGTGAGGGCCCTCGGAGTGTGGTGTCAGGAAAATAACCTCACACTCAATGTCAACAAAACTAAGGAGATGATTGTGGACTTCAGGAAACAGCAGAGGGAACACCCCCATCCACATCGATGGAACAGTAGTGGAGAGGGTAGCAAGTTTTAAGTTCCTCGGCATACACATCACAGACAAACTGAATTGGTCCACTCACACAGACAGCATCGTGAGGAAGGCGCAGCAGCGCCTCTTCAACCTCAGGAGGCTGAAGAAATTCGGCTTGTCACCAAAAGCACTCACAAACTTCTACAGATGCACAATCGAGAGCATCCTGGCGGGCTGTATCACCGCCTGGTATGGCAACTGCACCGCCCTCAACCGTAAGGCTCTCCAGAGGGTAGTGAGGTCTGCACAACGCATCACCGGGGGCAAACTACCTGCCCTCCAGGACACCTACACCACTACAGGAAGGCCATAAAGATCATCAAGGACATCAACCACCCGAGCCACTGCCTGTTCACCCCGCTGTCATCCAGAAGGCGAGGTCAGTACAGGTGCATCAAAGCTGGGACCGAGAGACTGAAAAACAGCTTCTATCTCAAGGCCATCAGACTGTTAAACAGCCACCACTAACATTGAGTGGCTACTGCCAACACACTGTCAATGACACTGACTCTACTCCAGCCACTTTAATCATGGGAATTGATGGGAAATGATGTAAATATATCACTAGCCACTTTAAACAATGCTACCTTATATAATGTTACTTACCCTACATTATTCATCTCATATGCATACGTAGATACTGTACTCTATATCATCGACTGCATCCTTATGTAATACATGTATCACTAGCCACTTTAACTACGCCACTTGGTTTACATACTCATCTCATATGTATATACTGTACTCGATATCATCTACTGTATCTTGCCTATGCTGCTCTGTACCATCACTCATTCATATATCCTTATGTACATATTCTTTATCCCCTTACACTGTGTATAAGACAGTAGTTTTTTTGGAATTGTTAGTTAGATTACTTGTTCATTATTACTGCATTGTCGGAACTAGAAGCACAAGCATTTCGCTACACTCGCATTAACATCTGCTAACCATGTGTATGTGACAAATAAAATTTGATTTGATTTGATTTGATTTGATGTTCCAGGTTCTTAGGGTCTGTCCACACCAAAAATGGATGTTAAACCCCTAACCAGTTACTCCACTCATCCAACGCCATCTTAACTGCAAGTAATTCTCAATTTCCCACGCCATAGTTCCTTTCAGCGGGGTTAAGACGATGGGAAAGGAAGGTGCAGGGATGCAGCTTCTGGTCCTTGGCAGAATGCCACTCTGACGTCCGAGGCGTCGACCTCCATCACGAACTGACGGGTCCGGATAGATTAAGATGGGAGCTGTAGTGAATTGCTGCTTGAGGTCTGAGAACGCCCGGTCAGCTGCTGGAGACCATATGAATGGAACCTTGGGAGAGGTGAGTGCAGAGAGGGGGGAAGCAAGGGTGCTGTAACCTCAGATGAAACGACAGTAGAAATGAGCAATCCCCAGGAATCTTTGTAGCTGCACTCTGGATGTGGGTTGAGGCCAATCCACCACCACTCTCACCAGGGTCCATCTGAATATTCCCTGCAGCGATGACGTATCCTAGGAAGGAGATGGTGGAGCGGTGGAACTCACATTTCTCTGACTTCACGAAAAGCTGGTTCTCCAGGAGATGCTGGAGGACCTGTTGAACATGGAGGATGTGCTCTTGAGCTGACTGGGAATAAATGAGGATGTTGTTGAGGTTGACAAACACAAATCGGTTCAACATGTCATGGAGCACATCATTGGAGAGTCTCCAGTCTCTTGGAGAGGCTCGAAAGCCGAGGAAATGAGTGGTAGCGGGTAATGTTTAACCGTAAAGTCAGTAAGACCCCGGTAGTCGATACATGGACGCAGCGGGGGAGGCAGATGGATGCATAATCCCTGCAGCGAGAAAGTCCTCAATGTACACTTTCATTGCTTTGGTCTGGATTTGAACTGGTCTCCCCACATCAAGGTAACATAGAGGGGGTAACGAGTAGTGAGAGATTGGAAACTCCCCATACAGCTCCCCAGTGTACTCGTACCAACTGATGAGCCTGGTCTTTTAATGGGCAGGTAGATAAGAAATGTCCCGTAGCTCCACAATGCAGACAGCCCTTAGTGTTCAGTCTGCGTAAGCGCTCAGCAGGAGACAATCTAGCCCTGCCCAGATGCATGGGCTCTGGAGGAGACGAGGCGACAGCTCTTGCGATTTCTGAGGGAACTCGGGTGACACTGGATTCTCTGGGAAATGTAGACCAGGGATTTCTGGGATTCCTCGGAGGTGAGGGGAATTTGAGGACGAGCGAGGGTGACAGGGAAAATTCCCCCTCACCCTCCTACGTTCCCGTAGCTGCCCATTGATCTGGATGGTCAAGTCTATGAGGGAGTCGAGCTTCCAGGTTTCAGGCACTCTCAGCTGCCAATATGCAGAAATCCACACTACGGAAGTCTTGACGTAGTTGGAGCAGCTTACGAGCAGCCTCTCTCCCAGACAACGGAGAACCAAACACTTTTCATTCCTCTGCCACAAACTCTTCCAGACTGAGGCAAATGGTGGACTGTTGCTCCCGCACCGCCGGAGCCCCGGCGAGGGCCCTCCCGGACATCAGCGTTATCAAGTACGCTATCTTCGAGCAGTCCAAGGGGAACGAAGAAGGCTGCAGCTTGAAGATGAGGGAGCACTGGGAGAGAAACGCCCAGCCGGTTCCAGAATCTCCAGCGTCGCTTGTGGCACGGTTGCTAAGAGTCTGGGGGATTACTGCTGTGGCTTGCTGCCTAGTTGGGAATCCGTGGAATTGCTCTAGCAGTGTATTGAACGCATGGTCATGGCGTTCTGCCAGCCTCCATAAGGCTGCAGTAACTCCTTGTGTCTTCCAATGGTGGCTCTTTGGGAGGAGACAGCGTTGCGGAGCTGGTCCGAGTCTGCTGGGTCAGTCATGGCCAGTTCGTACTATCACGACTCAGGTTAAGACCTAGATGCAGACACAGGAGGCAGATAGTACAAGTCTGAGAGTTTATTACCGTACAAGGGGCAGGCAATCGTTAGGTCAAGGCAGGCAAGAGTCGTGATTCCAAATCAGAGTCAGGCAGGTACAGGACAGCAGGCAGGATCAAGGTCAGGACAGGCAGAAAGGTCAGAACTGGGAAGACTAGAAAAAGTAAAAATTAGAGGACAGGAAACACGGGAACACACTGGTAGGACTTGAGGGGACAAGACGAACTGGCAACAAATGAACAGAAAACACAAGTATAAATACAGATGAGGTAATGGGAGACACCTGGTGTGGTTGGAGACAATCACAAGACAGGTGAAACATGTGCCGGGAGAAACTCCCATTGGCTTAATCAAACTAATCTACCAACCAATCATCTCCCACAACACCTTCCCTTTAACCCACCCCGTACTCTACCACACCACAAGCACAGAGCTACACCTCGCAGTAGTGTGACTCCATAAAACGTTCCATAGAGTGGGTTAGATAAAATGGGTCTGGATGTCCACTATCACATTCTACACTAGTTCCTCTTCTGCAGCCTAATGGTGTTAGATTGGCGGCAGCCAGTTTCTGGCAGGATTCAGAGGTGCATAGGCTGGATTAACAACACTGTTATTCTTTCTACTAAAACTGTGGCGCATCACCTATGCACAAAACCCCATAGTATAGGTCTATGACAGCACATAAGTCTGTGGGTCACTGATGTCATCAAATATTCAAAGTGCCTTATATTGCCAATAAGTTTTACTATCCCTTTAGTTCTGAAGTATCCTAAAGACATCATTAAGGGCCCAGATTTGTTGCACTTGAAGTTGAAGCCGATTCTTATCCTCCCTATGTGGTTCACTACGGGATGTTTGTTTTCTGACTCCTACGGAATTCCTCTGAAAATGTATCGTTTGGAGTAACGTGAAACTCAGGGCTGCTGACACAGCCAGAGCTACACCTTCCCACAGCAGAAAGCCATACAGCCAGGGAGCCAGCCAGCCATGAAGTAGACAACCAGCCAGCCAGCCACGGAGCAGCCAGCCACGGAACAGCCAGCGAGCTACAGAGCAGCCGACCAGCCAGCCACAGAGCAGGCTACCAGTCAGCTGGCCACAGAGTAGCCGACCAGACAGCCATGGAGCAGCCATCCAGCCCCAGAGTATCAGACCAGCCAGTCAGCCACGGAGCAGCCGACCAGCCAGCCACAGAGCAGCCAGTCAACCAGTCAGCCACAGAGCAGCTGACCAGCCAGCTACGGAGTAGCCAGACACGCAGCAGCCAGCCACAGAGCAGTCTAGCCCAGTGTTGCCCTCTGCTCCGACCGACACGTCTCCCCACCTCCCCGGTGATTGACATATCTCATTAACGTAGTTATTTAACACCCAAACACTAAGAGCTGGACACATGATCCAGCCCATCCTGCCCACCTTAAGCTGTGACTCAGGCCACTAAGTTCATAAACAATGGGGCTAGGACCCACACTGACACACACACACACACACACACACACACATACACAAATCACACCCACCTCTGTTTCCTCTTAGAGTCAGATGACAGGTAGCCTAGCTACCCTGAAGGGTTTTAGAGCTGAACTGACGTGTAGCCTATTTTGAGATATTGGATGGTATATAAAAACATTTGGTGTAATGAACCCTAGATAATTTAGGCCAGGAGGACCCATTATCATTGCCAGCATTGCTAAACTAATCTAGATGGAGGCAGACATTTTTAACACTACTCGTTATTTTAGAGAGTAAAGCATTTAGCATCACCAATAACATTAAATATTTTGCACTGGATTTGATATTCATATTAAAATTATAAAATTATAATGATATGTTGAAACTTCTGTACTGCTTTGTTTAGAATATTCACGTTTCATTAATTTTTAGCTCAACAGTAAACCACAACTAATCCAGAACGCTGCAGCCCGCCTGGTTTTCAACCCTCCCAAGTTCTCTCACATTAACCCACTCCTCCACACACTACACTGGCTTCCAGTCGAAGCTCATATCCACTACAAGACCATGGCGCCTATGGATTTGCAAGAAGAATTGCCCCTCACTACCGTCAGGCTATGCTCAAATCCTACACCCCAACCTGAGCACTCCATCTCTTAGAACCTCTGGTCTCTTGGAACTCCCACCCCTACGGGAGGGCAGCTCACACTCAGCCCAGACCAAGCTCTTCTCTGTCCTGGCACCCCAATGGTGGAACCAGCTTCCGTCTGAAGCTAGGACAGCAGAGTCCCTGCCTATCTTCCGAAAACATCTGAAACCCTACCTCTTCAAACAGTATCTTAAATAATCGTCCTCCTCACCTCGACCCAAAAAAGAAATAAAAAGAAATAACCTGAACCTGAACCAGCACTTGTACTTCACCCTGTAAATGTGAACAACAACACTGCCCACTCATCTGAAACTCTCTATGCCCTGTCCTCTTCCATGTCCATATCTTTCCGGGGCTCTGTGTAAGCTGTTCATTATAGCTATTAGCCATACAGCCACAACCTGAACAAAAACACTGCCCTCTCATCTGTCTCTGTGTGATGATTCAGGTGGGGAGATTGTGTGAGATGTAGCCCCACAAGGATGGCTGCTTTCCCCACAATGATGGCTGAGTAATCGTGGCCTCAGCAGCCACCCGGGAACCAGGAACACAGTCAGCCGATATAAACCACTGAGTCAACACCTGGCTTGGCGCTCAACACTCCCCACTACCCCCAGCCCCTGCTCTGTCCATCCGGTCCTCTCTCAGCATGTCCCTGTCCGGCCATTGTGCCTCTTCTCCCACTGCCCCCTGCTCTATCCAGTCTGTTCTGACCAAAGCCACAGTGGTGACCTCCATGGAGCCCACATACAATAGGAAAATATGAATGGCCTCAAAACCACTACCAGACTGGGGAAAACACATATACGTGTGACAAGGGAGTGTCCTCAAACGCTCACCAGACTGACTCAAACTCATACATACAAGCACGCGCACACACACACACTCTCTTATCTGAACAGTACAGTCTGTCCAATGAGCTGTGGTTGCTCAACATCTCCAGATAGGGGGGTTTTAGCACTTTTTTTACTCAGTCCTGCTTTATAAGCGAAGTTTCAAGTGCACTCTCTGGGAGACACACAAAACTCTTAACAAACCCACTAAGCTGTAGAATTTCAAAGGGATAGGTACTGTGTCTTGAGAATGTCAGGTATCACGTCCAGAGTTAAGCGTCTTGGGTTTTATGAATTTATGTTATATATCACACACCGCCCCATATCACACACCGCCCCTCATCCAGGCATCCTGAGCATGTAGAGATGTGAGGAGGTGAGATAGATCAGCTCCAGACTGATATCTGGCCTGCTGGCCTTATCTCCCTGTCCCCAGCTGGATCAGATGGCCTCTAACCCCAGACACAGGCCGCTATCAGGCCCAGCAGAGAGAACCCTGCCCTGGGTAGGACAAAGCCGGATGGCTCCCTGCCTGGTCCTCCTCTGACTGACTGGTCATGATTTGTTACACATGAGAGATAAGCCAGCCGTGTGCTGGGGTTAAGCGTGCCACTTAAAAGGCACTGGTTCTCTGTGATCACGAGTGCACTCTCCCGCTACCCCTTAACCCCTAACCCTCATCTCTCTTTCTCTTGTCTGTCTCACGCTCTCATTTTCTTTCTTTTCCTTTCCCTGTATTCAGCTGCTGTCGTTCTTTCTCTTTCTGTGCCTCCTGTCTCTTCCTCTCTCCTTCTTTCTAAAAGAATGACACATGGCCACAGAAAGAGACAAAGTTGATATTTTAAATTATACTTTATTTCATGTAAAAACAAAACAATAAAACAAATAAATTAGATATTTCTAAAAATAATATTCTTGAGGATTTTTTTTAAAGAACATTGTGATTGTTACAATTGTATTGGGCGTACATAAATGGAATGTCATGCAGTTGATCCTGACGTTGTGTAGTACGGGAATCAAAACAACAACACTGAAGATCTTTGTGATAAACCTCTCGATGTCGAAGGGCTAAGTTCAATTCAAAGAGGCTGTTCTGAAGCTCATGGTTTGGTTTTCAGTTGGAGGTCATGCATTGGTATAGCTGCCTTACAGGAGAAAAAATATATTTTTGAGCTAATTTGCTGAATGTTTTGTTTTATAAAAATGATGACACACCAAATAAATCTCACAACTCAACAGTAAGGATATCAATATACACAAAATGGTAGCCATCCCCACTGCCCTGCTACCTGAATAGCTTTTGTTATTTCTTTATTTTTACTGTATGAGCATTATGCTTTGCTTTCAACTGACAACATCACAATCTTTATTCTAAAAATGCTTTTGAGTCATCTGAATGAAAAACAACCCAGGGCAGTTAGATTGTGACGCGTTGTTGAAACAGCAACATGCAAGGCTTATCTATATGATTTGAGGTGAACCCTTTGCATTTCCTGGGGGACATTTCTAGAGTTCTTCCCAATGGTAACAGAGCATCAGAATTAGCATTTGTATATTGAAGATGGTAGCAGGATAAAGATGGCTATCAGTGGGAGCCATGCATTAACATAATAAGGGACTCTTCATTTGCACACAGGCCCAGGCTGAGGGGCTGAGGCTACCCCTGGATCATCCTACCCTCCCTGTCCCCACAGTGTCCCCACAGTCACACCCATCAGGATTGCCAAAGAGCCTATTGTCCAGGTCCGGCCTCAGCCTGTACCCCTGCAAACACACTGGGCCTGGTTAAAGGGTTTAGAGGGGAAACAAAAGAGGAGGATTCTCCCATTAGAAATCAATCACACTGGGCCTTTCACATTCAGACATGCAGGTCCAGTCCTTTTCTTTTCATACAGCACTGACAGTAGAAGCTGGGCTGCTCCCCCTGTATTCCCACAGTGTCCTGTGTTGAATTGTATTCTTCTCTTTCAGGGCCCAGACCATACTGTTCTTACAGTTAGTTTATGTATGCAACAATTGAAAGCATAAGAGATTGGGGGTCCTGAGGGCTTTGACCGACTGGCCTCAATGCCATGTAAAGCCAGAGCAGAGTACAAACGGGGCTGAGGTTGTTTTGATGAAATGGAATGAGAATCGCAACGACTTTTTGTCTGTTAAAACACTTGAATACATTATTTCTTTCTTCACCTCAGTTGGACACCTTCATTTTCGTATCATTTAGAATAATTTATAAAAGGTAATTGTCTTTTTTGTGATATGTACATAAAATATTTGTATATTTTAATATATTCACAGGAAATCAAAAATTCAGGCACTTTGCTGCCCCTACAGCAACTTTTTAATACAAGAGATCCTGAGATTTAAGACAATTTTAAATAGCAAAATGTAAAATAATCTTATATACAGAGAGATGTATATTTAACAATCAACTTCTCTGTTTTTTTTATATCAAAATAAATATTTTTGGTAACACCTTATTTTAAGGGTCTGCAATAAATAATTTATAAGGCATTTATAAACCATTTACTAATTATTAGTAAAGTATTTTTGCAGTCCGTAATGTAAAGTGTGCACTATTTATACTTTATAAACACTTTCTGAAGGTTTTGAGTGACCCGTGTCATTTCTCACAAATAGATGCTAGACATTCCAGCAGTACCTGGTAAAAGAATAAGCATTCAACACAGGATGTTTAAGGAAATATATATACATGTGTGAATAACTTGCTTACTAACATTTACAAATGTAGGAATAATTAGTAATAAAATGTGAGAAAACTATTTGTAAATGCCTCATAATGCCTTATGAATGGTTTATTATGGACACTTAAAATGAAGTGTTAACATATTTTTTGTTAAAACATATTTTTCTGGTTTAAAAGCCCAGTTTGGATACCGTTCAGAGACAAGCTCGGATGAGTTTGAGTACAAGAAGCCCATTGTCGATCCTCTCTGTAGAGACCCAAACAAAAGAGAGTCCTTTTACTATAACACCCCAAACCTGATAAGAAGAAGAAGAGGCAGCCATTTTAGATGACCAGGGTCCTGTAGTGCCAAGGTTTGAGATACTGTTCTTAGGCACAGTCCCAGAGCAGACAGTCCAAGTTACACTTTTCATGCAACATGGTTGTTTTCTAACGTAAACTTCTCCAGGTAATGCCCTTTGAGCCAGAGGACTCCCGTTGGAGCCACAGTCTACCGCAGTGCCGTTTTCATGTCTACCCGAGAATGCACGTCGTGGTAACCCAGCAGACAGGGGTCGGTGGACAGGGCATCGTGGGTAAAGACAGAGTCATTGTCCGAGGAGCAAGAACTGGAGGTGTCCTCGCACGACGGGGAGTACTGTTCAAAAGGTGTCGACAGGTCCAAGTACTAAGAAAAAGAAGTAGGAGAGAAACAGTTAAGTTTGGTAACACTTTGCATTTGTGTTGTTGTGTATTTTATTGTATTTTTAAGCTTGACGTTTGTGTTGTGTGATGTATAGTAGGTTTGACATTTTATCTGAGACTGTGCTGTGTACAAACCCAGAGAGATTTGGTTTCTAATCTTGAACTACAGGGTGTCTTACAGTAATAAACTAAACTATAGCTGGAACAGTCTGTTGCAACAGGACATCTGGCGAGCAGATTGTGTGTGTGTGTGTTTGTGTATGTGTGTGTGTGTGTGTGTGAACGGGGATCCAGACACCCACCTCGTCAGAGATAGACAGCAGCACTCTGTCTAGCTCCTCCACCAGCTGTTTGAAGGTGGGTCGTTGTGTGGGCACAGCATGCCAGCACTCCCTCATCTTCATGTAGCTGCACACATACACATAGACAGACAGGGCTAGTTAGTATCAGGGTATGTACACATAGACAGACAGGGCTAGTTAGTATCAGGGTATATACACATAGACAGACAGGGCTAGTTAGTATCAGGGTATATACACATAGACAGACAGGGCTAGTTAGTATCAGGGTATATACACATAGACAGACAGGGCTAGTTAGTATCAGGGTATATACACATAGACAGACAGGGCTAGTTAGTATCCAGACAGGGTATGTACACATAGACAGACAGGGCTAGTTAGTATCAGGGTATATACACATAGACAGACAGGGCTAGTTAGTATCAGGGTATATACACATAGACAGACAGGGCTAGTTAGTATCAGGGTATATACACATAGACAGACAGGGCTAGTTAGTATCAGGGTATATACACATAGACAGACAGGGCTAGTTAGTATCAGGGTATATACACATAGACAGACAGGGCTAGTTAGTATCAGGGTATATACACATAGACAGACAGGGCTAGTTAGTATCAAGGTATATACACATAGACAGACAGGGCTAGTTAGTTAGTATATACACGTAGACAGACAGGGGGTATATACACATAGACAGACAGGGCTAGTTAGTATCAAGGTATATACACGTAGACAGACAGGGCTAGTTAGTATTGGGGTATATACACGTAGACAGACAGGGCTAGTTAGTATCAAGGTATATAACCCATCCACAGCATTTTCACATTTACACACATCCAAATATAGCACAGGAGAAAGGACCCAAAATATATATTCTAAAGGAAGGCAAACGTCCACTTACTGTTTCTTTCTTTCACAACACAGTAATAAATATCAATTTACAACTTCAAGTTGAAGGGTTAGGTGAGGAGAACGCTGTGGTGAGTGTTTGGTAAGTTTTGGTATGCACTTATGTGTGTCTACTCACAGTTCGTGTGTGCAGTTGGAGGGTTTGTCCATGCGGTGGCCTTCCTTCAGCAGCTTGAAGAGCTCTTCCACGGGGATACCGGGGTACGGTGAGCCCCCCAGGGTGAAGATCTCCCACATCAGCACGCCAAACGACCACACGTCACTCTGGTGTGTGTAGACTCGGTCGAACAAGGCCTCTGGTGCCATCCACTTCACTGGCAGACGTCCCTGCAAAACAGAACAACCACGGTTAGTGAGCGGTGGACAGGCAGTAAGTCAGTCGGTGGCCACAACGCCAGAGCCGAAGCACCATTGCAGTTCTAGCCTTTCATTCAGTCTTCTCCACTCCCCCCACTCCTCCCTTTCTTTCGCCCACTTCCCTCTTCCCTTCCTTGTCCCCTTTTTCTAATTATCTTCCATTAAGCTGGCTGCCAATCAGTGGGCACACATCAAACATCTGTCTTTAAGAGCATTAAAGCTGCAAACAGGCACAAGCCGACTGGGTGACACTAGACAGAGAGCAGACAGTATGCTGTGTCTACACATACCAGCTGGGGCTATTCTAAAAGCTGGCCAGCCAGACTACGCACAGCAGCACAGCCCTGGTACAGGCACTTATATCTGGGTTTAGGAGAGGGACAAGGTGCCACAGAGCCAGTCAGGGGGATAGCAGGATTGGATAACTCACGTTGGTGGTTTTCTTGTAGTAGTCGATCTGGTGTACTCCTCTTGCAAGGCCGAAGTCTGCGATTTTCATGACGTTGTCTTCTGTGACGAGGACGTTTCTGGCAGCAAGGTCTCTGTGGATGCACTATAGAGAGGAGAAACCAGAGTAAAGTCATTGAACATGAAGATAGATATATGTTGTTTTGAGTTTAATGTTAAGTGCTTGTGAAATGATACCCTACAATTAAAGTATTGCAATGACGTGAAGAGGTCTACATTGCGGTTGTCTGTTTCTGCAGGCATCTGGTAAAACCAGATAGGATTGACAAAGAAATTATTCGCTGTAAGTTTCTAAAATGAAAAGACCCGGTCTTAAGTCAACACGCAGCGTCCAATTTTAACCAGACGCACCAAATTAAGTCGACTTTATATAGATCTGAAGGTTTCGTCGAAAAACAATCCCTGTCTGCCAGATTTGAATGGATGTCATTAAGTTTATTTTGGTTTTCATTTGAAATTGACGTGGCATTTGGGGATTGGTGGAAATGAGAAAGCCCTGGTTTTGCGGGGGCTCCGTAATGGTGGGGTGGTTTCAGACTGCTGCATTCTTAGCAGGCCACAGAGACAGAAACCCGATGCCGGGGCACAGACGCAGCTCTGCGCCTGTTTGCTAACAGATTTATGGCAGTGCTAAAAAGGACAAAGCCCACTGCGGGAGGCAGGACGGAGGGATGGATGAACGGAGGGGAAAACAGGGCTCAACCACCACTTCACTGTGGAATGACAGGATGGTGTGTTGATAAGAGAGAAGAGGATAGTGAATGAGGAAGGGAGTGTTGGGGGTAGGAGGGAAGGAAGGAGGGAGGGGTTTGCAACTTGCTCTTGCTTGTTGGCTAAACCCCTTAGGCCAAAGTCATTCTATAGAAGGCCAGGTACACATTTTAAACCTGATAGAATACATACGGAGATAACTAAACCCCTTCAGGCCAAAGGCATTCTATAGAAGGCCAGGTACACATTTTAAACCTGATAGAAGACATACGGAGATAACTAAACCCCTTCAGGCCAAAGTCATCCATTTGAAAGTCAAAGGATAGAGGTAGGGTATACAAGCTCAATTGCTGGCCAAACCCCATTAATACATAGTACTCACCCTTTTGGAGGCCAGGTACTCCATGCCACGCGCCACCTGGTAGGCACACGACAGCAGGTCTTTGAAGGTGAGCTGCTCCTCGGGCACTTTGGTCACATCAAACGTATAGTCCATGCCGGGGGGCCGGCGGGCCCGCAGGTACTCCCTGAGGCTGCCTTTAGACGCATACTCTACCAGCACGTACAGAGGACCTGATGGGGGAGAGGAGAACGTTTGTGACTGAGTCCACCCTCACTGAGGATGCCTGGAGGCATGGGGCCACCATTAATGGCAACTTCAATGAGCAGGGCTAGAATCAAATGAGTGAGGAGCAAAAGTGAGATAGTAGCTTTTGACTTTTGGTTGTTATTATCTGTTGTGAACTTTTGTCCTGAACTAACCTTCTTGTGTGCACACCCCCAGGAGGTTAATGATGTTCTTGTGCTTGTCCATCACCTTCATCAGCTCCATTTCAGATATGAGATCTGACAGGTCTTTGTCTGTGGCATCATCTGGGGAACGAGAAGGACACACATTTTACATCTTATGAACATATCTGGAAATAGAGTTAATAGTAAATACTAGTCATTGTCCAGTCTCCTCCTAAGAAGATGGTACCTAGCTCATACCTTTCAGCATCTTGACGGCCACAGTGGAGATGTTCTCCTGATGGTCCTTGTTGATCCCATAGGCCTCAGCTCTGACCACCTGACCGAAGCAGCCCTCACCCAGTGGCTTCCCTAAAGTCAGACTGGAAAGAGGAAGGACAATGATGGTCAGTACAGTGTAGATACATGGAACTCAACAGAAACCAAAACACACATTCAAGATGGAGGAATTCAATGACCATTAAGCAACTTCAACAAAACCCCTAACAAATGAGTAAGTCAAAGCAGGACTTACTTCTCCCTGTGAAACTCCCAGTCAGGGTCGTAGGGCAGTTCAAACTCCATGACTCCGGCCAGCATGGGGGAGCAGCTGGAAGACAGGCGGGCCACTCTCATCAGAGACGCACTGGACTTCCCTGACGAGTTGGAATCCACAGAGTACTGTCTGCGGAGGGGGAACTTGGAGAGTTTCTGGACGGGGAGGACATCGAAGGGTTCTCTGCTTGGGTTGACCTGCATGCGACACAGCACCACAATCACGATGGCCATGACCAGAGCCAGGAAGCCAGACGCGTAGATGATGATGTCAGTGTACTTGGTCTCCATTAAGTCCACCTCGTCAGCTACGTCCTCTTCTGTGAGAAGACAATGAGAAGGAAATAAGAGGATTGGTTAGAGACTAACTGTCTCAAGCTCAAGTGACAATTCCTTCTGAACTCCTTTGACGATACAAAAAGACCTGTAGTATGTTGACCCAAAAGACAAGGGACCATTTCTTCTGAACTCTTCTAGATTCCTTACTTTGGCCATATGTTGCCATACTATTGTTTGAGTAATAAACGTACCTGAGAGGACAGTGAGCCAGGCAGACTGGTAGGAGTAGCCGATGGAGTTTCCAGCCAGACAGGTGTACTCTCCAGCATCCTCCATGGTCACATTAGTCAGGTAGAGAACTTCCACCTCCGACATGTTGAGGCTGCCTGTCTTCAGTATCTGAACGTAAGGAGTCCCGTCTGGACCGTAGCGGTTGCCGTTTCTCTCAATGTGTTTCAGCCACTGGATGTGAGGCTGGGCATCGCTGTAGACCTTACAGAAGAACTGGACATCAGTGCCCACCACCGCTGTAGTGTTGGCTGGCAGACCAGCTTGCAGGATAGGCCTGTGTGGGGAGCGCTCTGAAAACAGAGAGCGAGGTAGGGGGAGGGAGGGTGAAATACAGAGAGAAAGTGTTAGACTTCAGAGGGCATTGAGGATTCCCCTTGACTGGGGGAAGAGTTCAAAGTTTGGCCAGGGAGACAGCGAGTGGGAAATTCCTCTGTCTGAAATACCCTAGCCATTGAAGTAAATACTAATCTAAAATTACAGTATTTTAGTTTTCTAACATGTGGCGTTTCAGAGGCATGGAGAGAAAGGCCAGTGGTAATGACCAGTGTTAATCTGACTGATCGCAGTGCAGCACAGCATCGCCAAAGGGGAAGGGACCGATAAGCAGCGTCTCTCACAACCAATGCCAGCCATACTCAGGCAGTCTCACTAATTGGTTTCATTAGCAGCTTTCTTTTCTAGCCAGGCCAGCCTTGAAGTCTCTCTATCTCTCTCTCTATCTCTCTCTCTGTGTGCATGCTCTTTTCCCCCTCACATGCTTTTGGAGACAGTAGTTGACCCCACGCCAGACTGCCAAGCCGGCGAAACAAACTGGCCAGTCACAGGTCAGGGGGAAAACTGGTTGGGACGTTCTCTCTCCCCTGCCGCGGCTGACGCCAGCCCCCCCGCCCCCCCCTCTTTATCCCCGACAGGCCTGATATTTACTGCCTCTGTGTCTCTCTCTCTATCATGAAACATCCCGGTGGACTTCTAAAGCCCCGGGGCGGGTGCTGGTTGAATCGTGGCACCCCCGTGGGCCCAGCCACTCTGGCGGCTCCCTGCTCGTCTCTATCCTCCCTCTGTCTGAGGTGGGCTTTAGAACCTCTGTGTTTCTCTGTGTCTAGTGAGATGCCGCTGGGGCAGAGCGGGGAGAGAGCTGGGACGTGACAGTAATTAAGTCTGACATGTGCTAAGTATCATGGGTCGGCAGTGGCTCCGCAGGGAGACGGGCCTGTGTCTAGATGTCTAGAGTGGGGTGGTGATGGGTGTAGGAGGGTGGTGACAATACCGTATAGTACTGCACACACTATGGAGCTTTGACTAGCTGTGCAGACTTTATAATGAGTTTATGCCAACTTTACTTTCAGTCGTTATGGAGAGGCAGACGGAAAGTGCTTGTGTTAAGTTTGACAGAATTTGGTTGAATTAGAGGATGGTGGAGGGAATTACTTTTGCTAATTTCCCATACTATCACTCCCAGCTTTGGGAGTTGAATGTCAGATGAGCAAACAGCAGACTATTGTTGGGTAGGTGAAGAGAGGTTTTTGTTATGAAGTGGATGGTTGTGTGTTCTTACCCAGCACGTCCAGAAGGTAGCTGTGTGTGATGGAGCCGTATTTGTTCTCCACCAGACAGGTGTAGTTCCCACGGTCTGAAGGCACCACACTCTCCATCACCAGGCTCCAGTGCTGGTGTCTCAACTATAAATGTACAAAACGGACACGTTAGAAATGGGTGGTCTATACGTTGTGTGTTGGACCGTTCCTATGGATACAAGTTATATGGGCTTGTCCTTTGGAAGTGCTTGTCTGTCTCTATGGTAACTTGTTGTTGATGGATCCAGTTTAAATAGATTCACAATGTGTTACTTCCCTATTGAGACTAAATGTCAGGTACCAGGGTTGAGGCCAAAGTATGTGGAGGTTATACACTAATAAAGAAAACCGCGAACCACCGTCTTTCTCCCCCTCCCTCCTTGACCCTCCTTCTCTTCCCCACCTTAGCCACTCTCTTTCTGTCTTTGCTTCCAGGTTGGTCACTGTCTCACCTTGATGCCTCCAATGCGGTGCTCTCCCCTGAACTCGTGTCCGTTCTTCAGCCAGCGGATGAAGGGCAGAGGGCTGCCCATTGCCGGGCAGCGGAACTTGACCGTGTTCCCTGCCGGCACTGCGTACAGCTTCTTCTCCATGCGCTGGGTGTGGGTCCAGTAGGGACCTCTTGTGAAGTAGACCTGGTCATTATCTATCTCAGCTGACGTGTCTTCTAGACCATTGTCCTCATCATCATCACCTGAGCCCAGTGAGTCTGAGAGAGTAGCATAAAGACATGAAAAGAGTTAATAACTTTATCATAACTGATCATTTAGAAAGGGTGAATTTAGAACATAGAAATTGATCAATAGAACCTAAAACTAGATTGGATCCTACATGTATCTCTAAGGCTCAGATCTTATTTTTCTAGATCCAGACCTCACCTGCTACAGTGATGGTGAAGTTCCTCAGGGGCTCCTTGGTTCCCCGGAGGACACACACATACACCCCAGAATCCTCGTACGTCACATCTGTGATCTCTATAACGCCCCCGCGGATCTGGATGCGGGCGGTGTGCAGCACCCGGGTCCACTCTTTGTACCAGTACACGCCCCCTGGTCGATTGGTGTCACAGCGCAGCTTGAGGACATCACCCGGTTCCAGGAGCAGGTGCTCATTGGTGTCCTCACCAAGGTCATCCAGGACAACTGCAGGGACAATGGGGAGACAAAACAAACACGTGAGTATTGACACACGCTGAAAGACACGTACACACACAGTACAATCAGTGGGCACATCTCGTTTTAAAAAGAGTGGCCATTCCCTCAATTATGACCTTTCAATTCTCGCCCACATTATCCCCCTGACCCACCCGACACATACAAAAAAAATTCCCCATGGCGACCGGAGGCCTCTCCACCTCTCTTTGCTCCTTGTTTTGTTCAGCATAGATCAGTGTGGGAGTGAGAGCAAGCTAGCTACCCGAAAAAATAAAAGAGAAAGGAAAGATAAAAAGGATGAAGCTAATGAACGTGACAGCGGATGGGCCTTCACAAATAAATCGATGGGGTGGCAATGGTTCAGTGGAGGTCTAAGAGACAGGCTCGGAGAGAAAGCCCCGTTTCAGCCCACCAAACAGCCTCTCAGTCACACAGATGACCCCTGTCATCCTCATTCATACTCCTCTCTGTTCTCTCTACTCCACTGGGATAGAGGCAGTTCAATGGCCATTACCTGCTGGGACTTCAATGGCCGTACTTTGGTCCAGGGAATGAGAGATCAGGGTCTCTAACAGGAAAGACAAGGTATGAGATTAATATACATTGACTTCCAACTAGTTATTGTTGTTAGTCATCAATTACTATCAGGATATAATTGACTATAAAACACAAGGATACACTGAATGGAAAGCCCTAGAGATCCTATTAAATTATGTAGTCTAATTCCTAATTCTATGTGAGAAGCATCCCATAGCCTGATTAATAAACTCTGTTTTACCTGGTAGAACCTGTAGCCAGGCAGACTGCATGGACTGAAGCTGGTGTCCAGCTTGTGTGGTGGTCTCAGCCATACAGATGTACTCCCCAGTGTCCCCCAGAGAAACGTTGCTCAGAGACAGAGAGTTCACTTTGGAGATGTTGCTCTGGAGTGCCGTCAGAACTCTAAGATGTGGCTGGCCCTCGGCTCCCAGGCGATCTCCGTCTCTCTTCAGCCACTGAACCTTGGTGAAGGCCGGCCGGTGGACCTTACACAGCAGCTTAACCTGTCCCCCTACAACCGCTGTAGCATTCTCCGGGTAATGAGGCAAGATGAGTGGCCGAGGCACTCTCAGATCTGTACAGAGAGAACGAGAGAGGAGAGGAATTGTGAGAATAATTTTTAAAAAGAGAAAAACTCCCTAGGTTTCAGTTTACATCTAAACGCTTCCATAGAAGTATGTGTTTCTTGCATTTCTCAGCATGCTTGTGTTTGAATGTGGGCTGGTTGGTTGGTGGGTGATGGAGTGCACTGATAAACTGGGGGCTAATGTGTCACGATAAGTGCTCCCCTGGCCTCTGCTCGTTCAGCCATATACGATGTACCCGCTCAGTTAAAACGCTGAAAAGTGCAAATTCCAGGCCAATTTTCTGTGTGATTACTTCCTGCAGCTCCCTCAGTCAGTCAAAAGGCAATCTGTTCCCCCTGCTTGAGGAGCTGCTCTCCCTAACTGCTCTACGAGCCATGCAGAGGTAGAGGAGGAGGAGGAATACACAGGGGAGAGCTAGGCCACCAAGTTAATGGTGAGAGAACAACACGACCCTGTTCACTCTGTAATGCTCCATTTGTAGAACCAATTCATAATACCATGATTATGCTTTAAGAGGTATCACATATTAAAACCTCAAGACTTGAGCTTTGGATAAAAAAAATTAAAAAGTGTTCTTGAATTGCCACGATTATCCTCATCATTTGTATGGTTGTTTGAATTCAACTCAAATTAGCAACAACAAAAAATACAGTTCTATTACACTGTAATAAGTACCTTATATGTTCCTTGTCCGTTAAAAACTCCCATTCACTTGACTATGAGATTGACCCATCTAGCCATTCGTTTACCATCCCATCACACACTGTGAATTTACTTTGCAGCATAGTATAAAAAGCCGTGGCAACTTGAAAAGTGCCGCTTTCTATTATTCCTGGAAAGGCGACGTTTCCCACCAAGTACACAGAGCCATGCTAATGAACTTGTGAGGACTTGGAGAGGCCTGTGGCCTTCATTTGAACTCACAGCTGAGTGTGAATAGTCACCAAGTGTCGAGGGGACAAACACAACACCACACAAAACATTTCACTGGTGTGACTCGACTGGATGGGGGAACTACGCTGGGTTTGACCATTTGGCCATCAGATGCACTCGCCTCTTTTATGACTAGAGTTCCTTTAGAGTTGAATCCATGGTATGCTATGGTTTGTTTATTTCCTGGGTGGCACATTTGGCAATGTAAGTCTTCTACATTAGTATCCTTTCACCACAAAGGAAATGCTGAGAACCAACTGCCATAACGCAATATTATCAGTAATATACTGACTCTGTCTCAACAGTGAGCGATAATATTGTACCCACGTTGCTTACAACACATTAGGACAGACCAGTGATTAACCAGTTAAAATGCAAAGTATCCTACATGCCAATGAATTTTGATCTATGTCATATCTGCAGGGGATATATTCCTCAGTAAATCACAGTCAAAGCCTGAGTGTGAGCAGCACTGTTCTACGTTAGCACACTGATGCCTGTGCTCCGGAACTATGTGTGTGGCACACATTTCACTCCTCCTCCGCGAGAAAAATATCACAAAGTTCATCCTGCAGCCACACTTAAAAGAGTTCACGGCTACCTCTGTTCTCTCTCTCATTCTCTCTTTTTTTCTGGTTGGTAAACAGGAACTTTCCTGGATGGTGTTGAAGTGCTGAATTATTACCGTTGTCCAATGAGTCAAATGTTTTCTGGCAGAGATTTAGTGCTGCATTCTCCACGGCGGGAGTGAGCTTTTCCACGGAGTCTTAACAAACAGGCCCATTGAAAAACGACCAGGGTTCACCTTACACAGCCCCGTCTCCCTGTCTTACCACTCTCACTGCTGTGGTAGCCGAGGGGTTTATCATCAGTGAATTGTATTTAAATCTTTTGGAAGTTATTTACTGTGCTTGGACTCTAAACAGCTGTGAATAATGCAAATAAGTTGATCAACGTTTTTTAAATAAACCCTAGACTAGAGTAGGGCTTCCTCCATTCCTGATAGTGATCAGTATAGGGGCTTATAAAAAAGACCACAGCTCCTGTGAGCCTGGAGGGCTGCAATTTACCGAGGCTGTAGCCAATCTGCACACATCATAACAATACTTAGAGCAAAATGGATGGCTGTGGCAGGTAATAAATGAAGACAGGCGTGTGTTTGTAAAGCATCAATGGAAGGCCCCCCCACCATCCTCTCCTTCCTACCCTCCAACCCCGGCCAGACAAATTTACACTTCCGAGCCCCAGGGTCTTGGAGGGATCGGGTAGCATGGTTTACGGCACCAAAAACACTGTTTTTTAAAAAATCTTTACCCCCCCCCCTTCAAAAAAAATGATTACAACCTTTCTCCTTCCTGTCACCTTGAATTCGACTGGATCACACCTTCCCTATGGCTCGCTTCTCTCCTATAAATAGACCACCCTAACGAATCAAAGGCTTACTGTACTGTACAGCTACGGGCACTTTTTTACTTCCCCAGTGAGATCTTTCAGTGAATAAAATGGAAATGTGAGGGGGAAGTGTTCATTTAATGGCCTTTCTATTATTTTTAAAGCTTTTGTTGGTGGTTTATTTTATTACTTGTCTGAGCAGAACTGAGCAACCTCACTTGAAACATTAAGCTGGGAAGTATAGACTTGAGAGATGTATTTTAAGAAACTGCATAGTTGAGAAACCACCCTCTGGGAGAATTCAACCAGTGGTTCATCAGCAAATCATTCTCAAGAGGGCTTCGGACCATTCATCAGTATAGGAGAAATAACATATAAGAAGAACAGTCTTGGCAATGTTTAGAAACCTACCTTTTGTTTTTACGTCTTCTGGCCCGATGGCTTTGGTCAGGAGTCCAACAGTCAGACAGAGTATGACGATGCAAACCGTATAGACATTCACCATCTTGCAGGTGTGTGTGATAGCAAAATAATGAAGGGGGGCTAACCCTGGCCTCACACACCGATTCCGGGCATTGGCAAACTCAACACACACACACCAAAAACCGGACCTGGAAGGACAACACAGAGTGAGACAGTCAGTCAGTCATTAATTAAAATTGTAGCATGTGATTTCAGTAAGTAGCACTGAAATTGTTTGTGGGATATAGCCTTGTGAATAGGTAGTGATAGAAATAGACTCTTTTAGACTGGCCTTGTATTCTAAACTGGTGTCCTGACTGTTTAGGCATTAAAGCACATTGTCCACTGTCCCCTGCATCATGAATAACTAAAGGGTGTGAATGTGCGGCTGGAAGAAAGGTGCACAGCCTGTCTGGATAATGGACCGTTACTATGAAAACACTTGAGACTTGCCAGGAAGCTATCGGGGAGCAACAATAGCAAATTCACAGGCACACTCAACACAACAGACAGGCCAGAACAGAGAAGAAAAATAAGCCTACACATGTCATTTTTCCCCGAGCCCCCTAAATAATCAGCCTGCCTCAAAGACTAGGCATAACATTTATATAACATAGTAAAAGTAAACATGTGACACTCAAATGAGTATGATATGTTAAGCTTGGTATGGTTACATAAGACAAAATGTTACTTAGAAACCATAACTAAAGGAGGGAGGTTGGTCTAGCAACCCAAAGGTTGAGTGTTTGAATCACATCACGGATAACTTTAGCATTTTAGCTACTTAGCATGTTAGCTAACCCTTTCCCTAACCCCTAGCCTAGATAATGTTAGCCACCTAGCTAACGTTAGCCACAACAAATTGTAATTCGTAACATATCATATATTTATATCATACTAAATGGATGCTGGACATCGACAAATTACTAGCCTACATACCATACAAGATGTAACATACTGTATCATACTAAATGGAGGGAGACTGATCTACATTTACTATGTTACGTCTGCCACTGAGTCCAGGTTGAAATAATCTAGTGAGGATTTATTCAACATTAAACTATTTTTTAGAGCAGACTGTTCTTATGATGACAAAAAAACATTTTGATTTGATGGAAATATGTTTATTTTTTATAATCGCGTGACAGGGGACCAAAGTTGGCAACAGGAACAACAGGAACAAGACTGAGCGGCGTGATTATTTTTGTCCAGGTGCCATGACGCCAACCGAACCGAGCCGGGCCAACTGTGCACAGGCGCCAGTCCTGGAGTGTTCCATGCATACCATGTGCGTGCCGCCATGGCGCACACACTTTAATAACTATGCCCGTGAATGAACTATAGCCTATTCTTTCTCCATTTAGAACTGTGTGTGTGTGTGTGTGGGGGGGGTGTATATGTGGTCTTATTTACGGTGCGTGAAAGGTGAGTTCATCTCGATGTGGTCCCATGAAGACCATGAAATAAACTAGTAAAAGTTGCCCAGTGATTTGTCTGTGTTTATGACAAAAGCACCAGGTGAAATATAAACATGCCTTCATTGTCGTGGAGGATCTACACAACCGGTTAATTTGTTTGCGATCATTGATTCGCTTTAGCCGTTACAATGTTGTTGTCATAAATCAAACGATGTCTTCTGCTCCTTTACCTTCCAACAACTCTTTCTGTAACATTTTAACTAGATGATCATCGTGAGAAATTCGCTATAACTTAAATCAGTTTCTCAAGGCGCGTTACAATTATTGCCTATACGCCTATCTTTGTAGCCTAACTGATATAACCAATCCAAAGTATCTAGTTGGTTTATCGCATAAACTATTGGGAGAGAAAACACAACAACACCATGTCATGTTTGTGCGCGTCTGTTTCACACGCTCCCAAAGTCAATCAAATCGATTTGACAGTGAAAACAATGTTGTAACTCTTTACTGCACAGATACTGCCACATTCAGCAATCTCTCATTCACTTGTGAGAAAATTCTGAAATTGAAGGGGATTTTGCAATGTCAAAAATACATTATAAAAACAGAAGTATGGCTGTATTATCATGCATTTCATTAAAACTCTTACATTAGACTAACCGAATCACACTGTCTAATATAGGCCTAATGTTAAAAAAGCTTTTAAAAAAAACATAACCAACCATGGAACTATTTGCAAGAAAGGTTATTCATGGACTAGTACAATGTGTGGAGTTCAAATCAATTTGGCAATGAAACATACAGCCAGGAAATAATTATGCAACCTCGCGGGTCCAAGGAAATCGTATTACCTTTTTTGTCGGTGTTTGCTCTTAATGATCAATCCTTGATAAAGTCTATTAGGCACCAGAATATCCAAGTTCCATTCGATCGATGTGAATATTGGGCTTCTGTTTCTTGGTGATTGCCTTTAATGTGGGTCCCGGTGAAAACCTCGGAGATACACTTATACATCCATCAAAACAACCATAACATGAAGGACAGCTACCGGTGTGGAGCAGGCAGGGAAGGAGCTAGCGCTGATCCTTGGAACTGGGGCGCAAAGTCCACTTCACCCGGACCCAATTGTGTTCTCACAGCAGAATGAGGCTTGCGCGCCTGGCTCCTTATTTCGGGTTCATGCTGCTGAAAGTGCTACATCCATAAGGAGAGACTTCGGGCAACTTGCTGCTCAATTCACATTTCCCCTCTTGCGATTGGAAGGAACAAGATCCGTGTTGGTTGCTGCAAATAGAAACAGATAAATCTCCGATGTTCTCGGTGTAGTCCCTTATATCGCTCCTTTCTCAGTCAATGTGGATACATTATTCGACAACAGCGCTTCAATAATAGAGCAGATGTTGGTCAATCTTTGCGCACCGTGGTTTGCGCTTCAATAGCTCAGACTCCGTGCATAAATGAGTTGGTCCCAACAGAACGCAGTACATTTAAAAGCGAGCTAAATCTCAATTAGGCTAGCTAGCCACTCTGGTAATGGTGCGGGTAGCTTTCTGCTGCGTCTCGCTGCCGATCCGACTCCACTGCACTGTGAGCGCAAGAGTCACAACAATGGACTAAAACGAGCGAGAAGAGGGAGGAGGGCGTAAGATTCTGTAACCCCCACCCCCAAAACAAATCCCCTCAGAGGCTGCCCCCTCGGTGACAAATATAAACCAAGATCTCTGCCGCCTCCACTCCATTTACCCCAAATCCAATATCTTAATTGACAGTTTCTCTAGATTGTTGCTCAATTACGTTTAATGTCTCATTTGAGGCAGATTTAATACTAGACTATAGATTATTATTTTTAAACGTAGGCTATTAGACTTTTGGTTTTAAAAAAACAAATTAATTAAATATATTCTTCTTGAGAAATAAGTCAAAACCATAACCTGAATAAAAGTTTAACTTATATGCCTATTTGTTATTTACCCATTTATTTCCCATATTTGGCAAATCACTGTAAAGGTAGGACAATTGTCCTTCTCATATGCAAATTAAGTTGTTTTTGTGAGATAGCTTTATATTGTTCCTTCATTTATTACATGTTAAATTGGTGTGTAAACAAATAGGACATAAAAGGTTCTTTGAAACAGATGCAATTATAAGGTACTTGTTTTTGTAGGCCTATTTAATAGCTGCAAATTGACCCGCTTAATTGCATCATTATGGTATAAAGCAATCCAAGGTAGGCCTAATCCCTTTAATTGCAGTTAGAGCCAGAACACAAGGCTTAATTCATTTATACATTTAACAAATCACACTGTCAGCTGCTAAACTGTAGTTTAGTTCCTTTAAACCTTTACATACTCACGAGAAGATTTGTTTTAGTCAAGTACTTTCTTTTATTGAAATGCAATCTTTTTTATTCTTAAATTATTCTTGTTTTATTTTTGCATTTTGCAGGTACAGGATGAAGAGAGAGAGCGTAGCACACAGCCCAAGCGCCAGCCCCGGTTGGGCTACTCTCATGGGCAAGAGCTCTAACGTTCTGCCAACAAATTTCAGCTTGAGAGGGGAACACGAACTCCTTTCATGTCAGACACAATGATGTGAGAATGTGGGCCTCATCCAATGCACGCACTTAGACCTTCACACATGCACACACACACACACACACACGCACGCACGCACGCACGCACGCACACACACACACACACACACACACACACACACACACACACACACACACACACACACACACACACACACACACACACACACACACACACACACACACACACACACACACACACACACACACACACACACACACCTCAAGTTCATGCCATGCCAATGGTCTGCTTAAGACAGAAACTAGCCTAATATTTCTATCCTGTTTAATCAACGGCTGATTTTCACTCCTCTGTGCTCTACTGCAACGCTACTGACTGAGGACTGGATGATACTGTCCCCATGCCAGAGCCCCTCAATGTGGCACAGTGAGCATTCCCTGCTCGCTATTGGCCTTCCTGTCTGTTGCCTGACATCATGCTATAAAGCAACGCTGCAGAATAGATACCTGTGGCCACAAGAAAAGGGCAACCAGTGAAGAACAAACACCATTGTAAATTCAACCCATATTTATGTTTATTTATTTTCCCCTTTGTACTTTAACTATTTGCACATCCTTACAACACTGTATATAGCCATAATATGATATTTGAAATGTCTCTATTCCTTTGGAACTTTTGTGAGTGTAATGTTTACTGTTCATTTTTTATTATTGTCTATGTCGCTTTTGTTTATTATTTGTTTCACTTGTTTTGTCAAGGTTAAGATATGTTTCCCAGGCCAATAAAGCCCTTTGCATTGAATTGAATTGAGAGAGAAAGAGAGAGAGAGAGAGGGGTGCTTGGGCACTGGGACCCAGAAGGTCCATAAATAAAGCAAACCTCTCTCCACATTTCACCTCTGTCCCTTCGCTTTCTCTCTCTTCTCATCCCCCTCTCTGCATCTCTTTCTCTGTCTTCCTTTCTTTGCTCTGTCTGAGTGTTTCTGTCACCCCCCCAACCCACTTCTCCCTCTCTCTCTCTCTCTCTCTCTCTCTCTCTCTCTCTCTCTCTCCTCTCCCTCATGCTCTCTCTTTACCCTTCTCTCTCCTTGTCCTCTCTGGCCTCCTTTAAAACTGCTGACATTCCACTCAACAATGAGTCTTTCCCCACAATCAGTCAGAGCTGGGTTCTCCCGGCCGGCACTAAAGCAACCAGGCTAACAATCAGTCAGAGCTGGGTTCTCCCGGCCGGCACTAAAGCAACCAGGCTAACAATCAGTCAGAGCTGGGTTCTCCCGGCCGGCACTAAAACACACCAGGCTAACAATCAGTCAGAGCTGGGTTCTCCCGGCCGGCACTAAAGCAACAAGGCTAACAATCAGTCAGAGCCGGGTTCTCCCGGCCGGCACTAAAGCAACCAGGCTAACAATCAGTCAGAGCCGGGTTCTCCCGGCCGGCACTAAAGCAACCAGGCTAACAATCAGTCAGAGCCGGGTTCTCCCGGCCGGCACTAAAGCAACCAGGCTAACAATCAGTCAGAGCCGGGTTCTCCCGGCCGGCACTAAAGCAACCAGGCTAACAATCAGTCAGAGCCGGGTTCTCCCGGCCGGCACTAAAGCAACCAGGCTAACAATCAGTCAGAGCCGGGTTCTCCCGGCCGGCACTAAAGCAACCAGGCTAACAATCAGTCAGAGCCGGGTTCTCCCGGCCGGCACTAAAGCAACCAGGCTAACAAAGTCAGAGCCAGGCTACCAGGCTAACAATCAGTCAGAGCCGGGTTCTCCCGGCCGGCACTAAAGCAACCAGGCTAACAATCAGTCAGAGCCGGGTTCTCCCGGCCGGCACTAAAGCAACCAGGCTAACAATCAGTCAGAGTTGGGTTCTCCCGGCCGGCACTAAAGCAACCAGGCTAACAATCAGTCAGAGCTGGGTTCTCCCGGCCGGCACTAAAGCAACCAGGCTAACAATCAGTCAGAGTTGGGTTCTCCCGGCCGGCACTAAAGCAACCAGGCTAACAATCAGTCAGAGCTGGGTTCTCCCGGCCGGCACTAAAACACACCAGGCTAACAATCAGCCAGAGCTGGGTTCTCCCGGGCGGCACTAAAGCAGCCAGGCTAACAATCAGTCAGAGCTGGGTTCTCCTGGCCGGCACTAAAGCAACCAGGCTAACAATCAGTCAGAGCCGGGTTCTCCCGGCCGGCACTAAAGCAACCAGGCTAACAATCAGTCAGAGCCGGGTTCTCCCGGCCGGCACTAAAGCAACCAGGCTAACAATCAGTCAGAGCCGGGTTCTCCCGGCCGGCACTAAAGCAACCAGGCTAACAATCAGCCAGAGCTGGGTTCTCCCGGCCGGCACTAAAACACACCAGGCTAACAATCAGCCAGAGCTGGGTTCTCCCGGCCGGCACTAAAACACACCAGGCTAACAATCAGCCAGAGCTGGGTTCTCCCGGCCGGCACTAAAACACACCAGGCTAACAATCAGCCAGAGCTGGGTTCTCCCGGCCGGCACTAAAACACACCAGGCTAACAATCAGCCAGAGCTGGGTTCTCCCGCCCGGCACTAAAACACACCAGGCTAACAATCAGCCAGAGCTGGGTTCTCCCGGCCGGCACTAAAACACACCAGGCTATCAATCAGTCAGAGCTGGGTTCTCCCGGCCGGCACTAAAGCAACCAGGCTAACAATCAGTCAGAGCTGGGTTCTCCCGGCCGGCACTAAAGCAACCAGGCTAACAATCTGTCAGAGCTGGGTTCTCCCGGCCGGCACTAAAGCAACCAGGCTAACAATCAGCCAGAGCTGGGTTCTCCCGGCCGGCACTAAAACACACCAGGCTAACAATCAGCCAGAGCTGGGTTCTCCCGGCCGGCACTAAAACACACCAGGCTAACAATCAGCCAGAGCTGGGTTCTCCCGGCCGGCACTAAAACACACCAGGCTAACAATCAGTCCAGCTCCCAAATCCCAATGCCGCTCCTTTGTGCCCGCCAGCTGAATGTGAATGCCCCATTAAAGCCTATTTTCTGCAGCTCCTCTGTTTCCCTACAGATCCCCTCCTAACCGCCCCTCTCAAAAAAGACTGATCTCTCTCTCCCTCTGTGTGTCTCTTTCTCCCGCTCACTTTATTTCTTCCGGCCCTCTCTGACTCTCTCCCTGGTTTTCGTTTTCTTCCTCTCCTCTCTCTCTGTCCTTCTCTTGACCTAGCATCCAGGTCTAATCATATATATATATATTTGTCTGCACTTGTTTTGTGCTCGAAAACTAGTAAAATCAACATGTTTGACTTTTAGAAATACATTGTTCATGCACATACGGGTGGCAGGGTAGTCTAGCGGTTAGAGCGTTGGACTAGTAACCGAAAGGTTGCAAGTTTGAATCCCCGAGCTGACAAGGTACAAATCTGTCATTTTACCCCACTGTTCCTAGGCCATCATTGAAAATAAGAATTTGTTCTTAACTGACTTGCCTAGTTAAATAAAGGTAAAAAAATAAATAAAAAATACACTATTAGTATCCTCTCATGTACACCCTTCAGATCAAAGCTATGCCAAGAAAAACTCTGCATAATGTTAAACCAACCTCAGGTTATGACAAGCAGTCTGAATGGTATCAACAACTATCTGCAGATCACATCATCATTATCTGCACAATTACACTTTTGAACCACACAGTCAATATAATTGACATAAACATTAAACATCCCAGTAACCTTGGTGAACCCCTTTGGTGACATCAATGTTATTAGACAGAAAATAGATGTTTTGTGTTAGATCTTTCTCATATCTGTCTTATTCTTTAAAATGACATTTTCAGGTTAGATGTGTGGGCTTTCACCATGCATGTGTAATGATGTGTGCTGAGAGTCGGGAAGCAAGTTTAGGGAGTGAGTGTTTTAATAAAATAAACAGACTATAATACAAAACAAGAAGCACTAACAGCACACAGACATGAAACTGAAACAGAAACAATGATGCCTGGGGAAGGAACCAAAGGGAGTGACATATATAGGGCAGGTAATCAGGGAAGTGATGGAGTCCAGGTGAGTCTGATGATGCGCAGGTGCGCATAACGATGGTGACAGGTGTGCGCCATAATGAGCAGCCTGGTGACCTACAGGCCGGAGAGGGAGCACATGTGACAGCATGTAACTCATCTCCCACTCTGTTAGATTGGCTCACCTTTCTGTCTCCTGTTTCCTGAGATCTGGTTTTAACACGGGTCAGATTTTACAACATCTTTAGCGAAAGTCCAAAGTACACAAATAAAGGAGGCAAAATGGAATTCATAAAGAATATAACACCGGTGGTAATGCCTGCACTATGTGGGGGTTCCCTGGCCTAACACCAAGGGGCAGACACCCCAATAATTTGACATCACCCTAAGCTGTGGCAGGAATCTGTGGTCAATGAACAAGGACTTTAACTAGCATAGATCGAGTTTCCCTCCCTAATGAAAATGTAGGCAGCACCCAGTGTTTCTCTGGCACCAGGGAAGCAGTAAGGAGGCTGTGTTGATGTTGATGCAACAATTGTACCTGGTTGTTGTGTTAAATAGATGCAGGTGGGGTCAGAGTCAAACACACACAGATCTTCTCTTGTAATGCTTGGGCAACGGGGAAGGCTAAGCACAAGTGTGTGTTTGTGTGATGGGAGGAGGTCTTGGATTACAGTATTGCATTCACAAACCTTAGGAGAGGCTTAACTTTTTAAGACGTTTCTAATTACACCACCTCCAAATAGCTGGGAGTGAGACCTATGCCTAGAGAACCTTTGTGTCTGCTGTAAGAGGTGTACATAGTAGCACAAGATTAAAACACCAGCTAATGAAAAATGTAAGCTCAAATTAATTTTCTCCTATTGAGTTTATTCTTTCCAGGTGTTGAAAGCCTAAGTAGGCCTATGCATGGGGGAAAGTTAAGGTGTACTTTACTTTTCTTAGTTGTGAGCATTTTTGAAGATGTAAATGTTGTATAATATTTCATGATTAAGTATAGGCTTGTGTAATGGTGTAGATTCTTATTTTATCAAGATCAGTAGAAATTAAAGACAAACAAGCTCTACATTTAGTTTTGAGAGGCTGCCTTTCCAAAGAAAACAAACTATTGTTTTTAACGATACAGTAGTATGCCTAATATTTGTCTTGGTCATTTTGGCAGGGTTGAACTTTAAACTATTGCTCCCCTTCACTAAGCCAACACAGACAACAGCAGATATTGATGAAGACACATTCCAGCGCATCAGATCAATCTAATCTACATGCAATTCTCATTTCTTTCTCTTTCTTTCAAATTAGAGCTTGTGATTATTTCACCAGGTGGTTCCCACACAACCCCATTAAAACCCATTAATCTTCCCCGTGGCCTGTCCCCCTAGCTCTCTTTATCTGATAACATTAGTGATATGTTGGATACCTCCCACACCTTCACCAGCCCTCAGAGCTCCGGGGCCCTTTAAAGTGTCGGATAGTATTGATAGTATGCATACTTATGCTAATGAGATTATCCTAGCTGATGTCCATGAACTGATAGCAGATAGTGGTATGGAGGGCCAATGTTGGAGCAAATGATAATCACCAGGGTTAGTGAATGGACTGTGTGGGGGGTGAGGTGGGAATGAGGTGAGGTAGGGGCAGGGTGTGAATGCAAGGTGGGGCTGGTCGCTCATTAACTCCATGCTTGTTGGTGCTGGGTTATTGTTCTGTCTTTGTGTTAATCATTACCTGCTCTGGCGCGCCGACAATGGAGTGACTGAGAGTCCCCTACTGTAATTCAAGGAGGCTACTGAAGCCACAACATGACCAGAAAGAAAGGGTGAGAGAGACAGAGAGGGAAAGAGTCCCCATGGCCTCTCCCACACCCATCTGTTTTCAGAAAGATGGATTTCATGACAGCCACTGTTTTTCTTCGTTTCTTCTCCCTTTCTTATTTGATATTCTTTCTTTCCGCTCTCTCTTTCCATCAGGCAGGGGAGTCCTCCTGTCCCCCAGCTAGCAGCAGGCTGAACCTTCCCTGAACTCTTCCCTTTTAATTAATCTCACTTTTTTTTTTTTTAAATTAATCTCACTCTTCCCTTTTAATTAAACTCACCCCCCCCCACAAAGACCAATTTTAGGACGTATATTTGACCAGGTTGAAAGTTTTACGAGGGTATCTCATCTCTTGTCTGAACCTCCCTTTTTTGAGTGTGTGTGTTTTGTCAGGGGAGCGTGTGTCACGCCCTGATCTGTTTCACCTGTCCTTGTGATTGTCTCCACCCTCTCCAGGTGTCACTTATTTTCCCCAGTGTATTTCTCCCTGTGTTTCCTGTCTCTCTGTGCCAGTTCGTCTTGTATGTTTCCAAGTCAACCAGCGGTTTTCCCATTCTCCTGCATTTTGCGTTCTCCTTTTTCTAGTCCTCCTGGTTTTGACCCTTGCCTGTTTCTGGACTTTGTACCCACCTGTCTGACCAGTCTGACTGCCTTGACACGAGCCTGTCTGCCACTGTACCTCCTGGACTCTGATCTGATTTTAACCTTTTTGCCTGTCCATGACCATTCTCTTGTCTACCCCTTTGGATTAATACACAATGTAAGACTCCAACCATCTACCTCCTGTGTCTGCATTTGGGTCTCGCCTTGTGCCGTGATAGCATGGGGAGTTCTCAGCATCACCACCCTGGATGGTTCCGACCTAGAATATGTGGACATCTATAAGTACCTAGGTGTCTGGCTAGACTGTAAACTCTCCTTCCAGACTCATATCAAACATCTCCAATCTAAAATCAAATCTAGAGTCGGCTTTCTATTCCGCAACAAAGCCTCCTTCACTCACGCCGCCAAACTTACCCTAGTAAGACTGACTATCCTACCGATCCTCGACTTTGGCGATGTCTACAAAATAGCTTCCAATACTCTACTCAGCAAACTGGATGCAGTTTATCACAGTGCCATCCGTTTTGTTACTAAAGCACCTTATACCACCCACCACTGCGACCTGTATGCTCTAGTCGGTTGGCCCTCGCTACATATTCGTCGCCAGACCCATTGGCTCCAGGTCATCTACAAGTCCATGCTAGGTAAAGCTCCGCCTTATCTCAGTTCACTGGTCACGATGGCAACACCCACCCGTAGCACGTGCTCCAGCAGGTGTATCTCACTGATCATCCCTAAAGCCAACACCTAATTTGGCCGCCTTTTGTTCCAGTTCTCTGCTGCCTGTGACTGGAACGAATTGCAAAAATTGCTGAAGTTGGAGACTTTTATCTCCCTCACCAACTTCAAACATCTGCTATCTGAGCAGCTAACCGATCGCTGCAGCTGTACATAGTCTATCGGTAAATAGCCCACCCAATTTACCTACCTCATCCCCATACTGTTTATATTTATTTACTTTTCTGCTCTTTTGCACACCAGTATCTCTACCTGTACATGACCATCTGATCATTTATCACTCCAGTGTTAATCTGCAAAATTGTAATTATTCGCCTACCTCCTCATGCCTTTTGCACACAATGTATATAGACTCTCTTTTAATTTTTTTTTTTTTTTTATACTGTGTTATTGACTTGTTAATTGTTTACTCCATGTGTAACTCTGTGTTGTCTGTTCACACTGCTATGCTTTATCTTGGCCAGGTCACAGTTGTAAATGAGAACTTGTTCTCAACTAGCCAACCTGGTTAAATAAAGGTGAAATTTAAAAAAAATGATTCAGTGATGTTTCAGCACCCTTGGAGTGAATTAGGTGAATGAAACATCTCATTAAGACAGCACCCTATTGTCCTGGTGTTAGCACTGTCGTTATGTGCTGTTTTTCACCCACCGTAACAGCTCGCATATGGTTAGGCTGTTGGATGAAAGGGGATAAAGAATCTCTGGTGTAAGTGTGCTTGTCTGTGCATGCGTGTGACTAAGTGTACGTGTGTGTGTGTGTGTGTGTGTGTGTGTGTGTGTGTGTGTGTATGTTTACACAGATATGTGGCAGGCAACAGAGGGGATTATGAATCTCTAAACACACTAGCTGGTATTCTCAGGATGTAGGAAGGCAAATATTTTGGTTAACCTCAGCACTAGGGGTTGAGCAAGTAGAGACTTGTGCCAGAATATTTTGGAGGAAATTTGGTAACTTTTGGGTATTACTATGATTCCAGTTCAATAAACACAGTAGGGTATGGTTGCGGTCTGCCTTTTCCTCTTGACCTTGAGCGCTTGTAATCTGTCCTCTTCTCCCTTGGATATCAGGTCAAATTGTTGCAGAGATCTCCATGGAAACTGCATGATACCTGCGGGTTGTTGAAAAACGGCAATGTGTAAGCAATGACCTCAAATTCATCCTGGAGGATCAAGCCTTAAGAAATGGAGGGTAACTTTATCTGGTGTAATTGTGCTAGTGGAGAAATCAGTGAAAGGATGGATCATCAGAGGGATTTCATCGTATCCATATCCTGCTGTTCAAGAGTTTTGTTTGGGATCGGGCTCTATATCTGCTCATCAATGAATGTTCTTCCAATGTTTGATTCATCAGTTCAAAATCAAATCAAATCACATTTTATTGGTCACATACACATGGTTAGCAGATGTTAATGCGAGTTCCGACCATGCAGATATATCTAACAAATAATCTAACAATTTCACAACAACTACCTTATACACACAAGTGTAAAGGAATGAATAAGTATATGTACATATAAATATATGGATGAGAGATGGCCAAACGGCATAGGCAAGATGCAGTAGATGGTATAGAGTACAGTATATACATATGAGATGAGTAATGTAGGGTATATAAACATTATATAAAGTGGCATTGTTTAAAGTGACTAGTGATCCATTTATTACATGCATTTGTAATTATTAAAGTGGCTAGATATTTGAGTCAGTATGTTGGCAGCAGCCACTCAATGTTAGTGATGGCTGTTTAACAGTCTGATGGCCTTGAGATAGAAGCTGTTTTTCAGTCTCTTGGTCCCAGCTTTAATGCACCTGTACTGACCTTGCCATCTAGATTATAGCGGGGTGATAGGCAGTGGCTCGGGTGGTTTTTGTCCTAAATTATCTTTTTGTCCTTCCTGTGACAATCAGGTGGTGTAGGTGTCTTGGAGGGCAGGTAGTTTGCCCCCGGTGACGCAGACCTCACTACCCTCTGGAGAGCCTTGCAGTTGTGGGTGGAGCAGTTGCCGTACCAGGCGGTAATACAGCCCGACAGGATGCTCTCAATTGTGCATCTGTAAAAGTTTGTGAGTGGTTTTGGTGACAAGCCAAATTTCTTCAGCCTCCTGAGTTTGAAGAGGCGCTATTGCGCCTTCTTCACCACGCTGTCTGTGTGGGTGGACCATTTCAGTTTGTCCGTGATGTGTACGCCAAGGAACTTAAATCTTTCCACCTTCTCCACTACTGTCCCGTCGATGTGGATAGGGGGGGTGCTCCCTCTGCTGTTTCTTGAAGTCCACGATCATCTCCTTTGTTTTGTTGACGTTGAGTGTGAGGCTATTTTCCTGACACCACACACCGAGAGCCCTCACCTCCTCCCTGTAAGCCGTCTCGTCGTTGTTGGTAATCAAGCCTACCACTCTAGTGTCGTCTGCAAACTTGATTATTGAGTTGGAGGTGTGCATGGCCACACAGTCATGGGTGAACAGGGAGTACAGGAGAGGGCTGAGAACGCACCCTTGTGGGGCCCCAGTGTTGAGGATCAGCGGGGTGGAGATGTTGTTTCCTACCCTCACCACCTGGGGGCGGCCCATCAGAAAGTCCAGGACCCAGTTCCACAGGGCGGGGTCGAGACCCAGGGTCTCGAGCTTAATGACGAGTTTGGAGGGTACTACCTTGTTAAATGCTGAGCTGTAGTCGATGAACAGCATTCTTACATAGGTATTCCTCTTGTCCTGATGGGTTAGGGCAGTGTGATTGCAATTGCGTCGTCTGTGGACCTATTGGGGCAGTAAGCAAATTGGAATGGGTCTAGGGTGTCAGGTAGGGTGGAGGTGATATGATCCTTGACTGGTTTCTCAAAGCACTTCATGATGATGGAAGTGAGTGCTATGGGGCGATAGTCGTTTAGCTCAGTGACCTTAGCTTTCTTTGGAACAGGAACAATGGTGGCCCTCTTGAAGCATGTGGGAACAGCAGACTGGGATAGGGATTGATTGAATATGTCCATAAACACACCAGCCAGCTGGTCTGCGTATGCTCTGAGGAAGCGGCTAGGAATGCTGTCTGGGCCGCCAGCCTTGCGAGGGTTAACACGTTTAAATGTTTAACTCATGTGGGCTGTGGTGAAGGAGAGTCCACAGGTTTTGGTGTCGGTGGCACTGTATTGTCCTCAAAGCGAGCAAACAAGTTGTTTAGTTTGTCTGGGAGCAAGACATCGGGTCATCGGGCTGGTTTTCTTTTTGTAATCCGTGATTGACTGTAGACCCTGACACATTCCTCTCGTGTCTGAGCCGTTGAATTGCGACTCTACTTTGTCTCTCTACTGACGCTTAGCTTGTTTGATTGGCTTTCGGAGGGAATAACTACACTGTTTGTATTCAGTCATGTTTCCAGTCGCCTTGCCCTGATTAAAAGCAGTGGTTCACTCTTTCAGTTTTGCACGAATGCTGTCATCAATCCACGGTTTTTGGTTGGGGAAAGTTTTAATAGTCGCTGTTGGTACAACATCACTGATGCACTTGCTAATAAACTCGTTCACCGAATCAGCGTATACATCAATGTTGTTGTTCGACACTATCCGGAACATATCCCAGTCCACGTGATCGAAGCAATCTTGAAGCGTGGAATCAGATTGGTCGGACCAGCGTTGAACAGACCTGAGCACGGGCGTTCCCTGTTTTAGTTTCTGTCTTTAGGCTGGGAGCAACAAAATGGAGTCGTGGTCAGATTTGCCGAAAGGAGGGCGAGGGATGGCTTTGTATGCGTCGCGGAAGTTAGAGTAGCAATGATCCAGAATTTTCCCAGCCCGGGTCACGTTCGATATGCTAATAAGATTTAGGGAGCCTTGTTTTCAGATTAGTCTTGTTAAAATCCCCAGCTACAATAAATGCAGCCTCAGGATATGTGGTTTCCAGTTTACACAGAGTCCAATGAAGTTCTTTCAGGGCCGTCGAGGTGTCTGCTTGGGGGGGATGTACACGACTGTGATTATAATTGAAGAGAATTCTCTTGGTAGATAATGCGGTCGGCATTTGATTGTAAGGAATTCTAGGTCAGGTGAACAAAAGGACTTGATTTCCTGTATGTTGTTATGATCACACCACGACTCGTTAATCATAAGGCAAACACCCCTGCCCTTCTTCTTACCAGAGAGATGTTTGTTTCTGTGGGCGCGATGCGTGAAGAAACCAGGTGGCTGTACCGACTCCGAAACCGTGTCTCGAGTGAGCCATGCTTCCATGAAACAAAGAACGTTACAGTCTCTGATGTCTCTCTGGAAGGCAACCCTTGCTCGGATTTCGCCGACCTTGTTGTCAAGAGACTGGACGTTGGCGAGTAGTATACTTTGGAGCGGTGGGCGATGTGCCTGTCTACAGAGCCTGACCAGAAGACCGCCCCTTCTGCGGCGCAATTGTTTTGGGTCGCCTGATGGGATCCGATCCATTGTCCTGGGTGGTGGACCAGCCAGCAGCCATCTCTGTCGGCCTGTTATCTCTGATAACATAATTGCGTAAAATCATTTTTTTTTGTATCCTGATGGAATTGACCCCAACCAACTGATTGGATGACCTGTTTTTGACGCATTGGTCAGAGTTTGAAGCGTTAGTTAATATCGTTTCATCATTAGTCTCTAATTATATGACAGTACCTGACTACGCTTCCACCATCTCCTCACCATTCTAGCCCACCAGGCCCTCCCGTCCTATGAAGACATCAAAGTCCTGGGTTTAGAATGTCACAGTAGCCTCTGTTAATGGAACAACCCCCTCCATCTAACCACTTCTGAAGTTGGGGAAGGGGCATGAAAAGAAGCCTGATGCCCCCTGTTTAAAATCACTGGACCCTGCCTCCCCCCGTTAGCCCCCAACCCTTCCCTCTTATCCTCCCCCTGGCCTCCCAACCAGGGTGGATCTCTGGCAGTAATTCCCCAGATCAGGCCCAAGTCCCTCTGCTTATTAGATCAGACCCCTGTGAAAGAGTAGAAATCCTGGGCCACATTGTTTGGCCCCTGATTAAGAGCTTCTCACAGGGAGTATCAGGGCTTTAGGGAGAGAAGAAGAGATGGAGCTGAGCCTATAGGTTTCTCGTTTCTTTCTTTCTTTCTTTTCTTCTTTCTTTTCTTCTTTTTCAGGGGGTCTTATCGGTTACATTGTTGCAGGACATTGAGGAGGCCTCTGTTAAAGGTGGTTGAGGTGTAAACAATAGGATGTGGTCAGATTAGGGTTAATCCTGAGCCTTTCTTCTCCCTTCTGAAATAATGTCTGTTTTTTAGAGAGATTCCCCTCCAGAGGGTTTGAATCCCAACTGTCACAAAAGAGAATTAAGAAACATCTCAATATACCCCAAATGAGTTTGAATCAAAACTCCTTGGCAAGCAGAAATTCACTGACAACAGTTAAGATGGTGTTAAAAAAGACAGGCCTGATAGTCCAGGCACTTTCATACTGATGGGGTAATGCGTCAGTGCAGTTAAAACAGAAATTCCCAATGACTATCAGAATATGGAATGCAAGTGGCTTGGAAAAGGACCCAATCTCGGAGGAACAATCTTTTTCCAAGAGAAAGACATTGAACTGAATTGACAGTTAGAGCATTCCGGAGGATTCCGGAGATTGTGGGAAAAGCAAACAGTCCAGTTAATCCGAGCGTGGTTATTCCCATTCCTTCATGTCTCATCCATCACCTGGGGGGATAATCCTAATCCTAGTCTTTCTATTACTAAACTAATTCCCTTCTGTCATCTCTATCTCTGCCACACTCTCAGCACTCTTTAGTGTATTTTCATGTCACGATGAATAGAATTGCTTAATTAAGTTGTTCATGCTGAAATGATTGGAGGTATTTCAAGATGAGGTCTTGTATTTGGGTATGCAAAGCATTTTAAGATTTCAATCGGGGTTCAGTTCAAAAGGGACTCATTTTGTATACACACTGACTTGGTGTCTGTCAAATGAACCGTGATGCCTGTGTGCATGTGCGTGTGTGTGTGTGTTTGTGTGCATGCATGTGTGTGCGTGTGTGTGTGTTTGTGTGCATGCATGTGTGTGTGTGTTTGGGCTCCCAATCGGTGCTGCAGTCTAAGGCACTGCATCTCAGTGCAAGAGGCGGCACTGCAGTCCCTGGTTCAGATCCAGGCTGCATCACATCTGGCCATGATTGGGAGTCACACAGGGCGGCACGCAATTGGATCAGCGTCGTCCGGGTTTGGCCGGAGTAGGCCAACATTGTAAATAGGAATTTGTTCTTAACTGACTTGCCTAGTTAAATAAAGCTTAAATAAAATAAAAAATTGTGTGTGTGTTTGGGAAGGGTAAGTTAGTGTTGTTATGGCCCTGTCAGCAGGTGTGCAAGGTGTCTGACAGCATGGATCAGAGACCTTCAATCGCACAATTTATTAAAGCACCTCACTCTGGCTAACCACCTGGCCCAGAGCGGGAGGTGGGAGACAAGGTGAGGCAGGGGAAGGATGAGGATAGGATCTCCTCTGTCAGGAGGTGTTGAACCTGTCCAGAGTCCCATACCTCACTTCCATCACCATGCCGCAACCGCAGCATTGTGACACACACGCACGCTCGTGAAATTGTGCTACACCGTTGGTCTCTGTTCATTGGGACTGGGCCTTTTCACCTTGCACAGCCAGCGCTCAAGGTCCTAAACGATATAATAACCGCCATTGATAAGAGACAGTACTGTGCAGCCGTATTCATTGACCTGGCCAAGGCTTTCGACTCTGTCAATCAGCACATTCTTATCGGCAGACTCAACAGCCTTAGTTTCTCAAATGATTGCCTCGCCTGGTTCAACAACTACTTCTCTGATAGAGTTCAGTGTGTCAAATCGGAGGGCCTGTTGTCCGGACCTCTGGCGGTCTCTATGGGGGTGCCACAGGGTTAAATTCTCGGGCCGACTCTCTTCTCTGTATACATCAACGATGTCGCTCTTGCTGCTGGTGATTCTCTGATCCACATCTACGCAGACGACACCATTCTGTAAACCTCTGGCACTTCTGTGGACACTGTGTTAACTAACCTCCAGACGGGCTTCAATGCCATACAACTCTCCTTCCGTGGCCTCCAACTGCTCTTTAATGCAAGTAAAACTAAAAGTGTGCTCTTCAACTACAAATACCTAGGTGTCTGGCTAGACTGTAAACTCTCCTTCCAGACTCACATTAAGCATCTCCAATCCAAAATGAAATATAGAATCGGCTTCCTATTTCGCAACAAAGCATCCTTCACTCATGCTGCCAAACATACCCTCGTAAAACTGACCATCCTACCGATCCTCGACATCGGCGATGTCATTTACAAAATATCCTCCAACACTACTTAAAAAATTAGATGCAGTCTATCACAGTGCCATCCATTTTGTCACCAAAGCCCCATATACTACCCACCACTGCGACCTGTACGCTCTCGTTGGCTGGCCCTCGCTTCATACTCGCTGCCAAACCTACTGGCTCCAGGTCATCTACAAGTCTCTGCTAGGTAAAGCCCCGCCTTATCTGAGTTTACTGGTAACCATAGCAGCACCCACCCGTAGCACACGCTCCAGCAGGTATATCTCACTGGTCACCCCCAAAGCCAATTCTTCCTTTGGCAGCCTTTCCTTCCAGTTCTCTGCTGCCAATGACTGGAACGAACTGCAAAAATCACTAAAACCGGAGACTCCTATCTCCCTCTCTAGCTTTAAGCACCAGCTATTAGAGCAACTCACAGATCACTGCACCTGTACATAGCCCATCTGTAAATAGCCCATCCAACTACCGCATCCCCATACTGTATTTATTTATTTACCTTGCTCCTTTGCATCCCAGTATCTCTACTTGTACATTCATCTTCTGCATATCTACCATTCCAGTGTTTAATTGCTATATTGTAATTACTTCGCCACCATGGCCTATTTATTGCCTTACCTCCCTTATCCTACCTCATTTGCACATGCTATATATAGACTTTAAATACTGTATTATTGACTGTATGTTTGTTTATTCCATGTGTAACTCTGTGTTGTTGTTTGTGTTGAACTGCTTTGCTTTATCTTGGCCAGGTCGCAGTTGCAACTGAGAACTTGTTCTCAACTAGCCTACCTGGTTAAATAAAGTTTTTTTTTAAATGATTCCAAAACTCTGTCCTGGGGACCCCAAAGGGTGCAAATGTGGTTTTTTGTTCTAGTACAAAGCTACACAGCGGATTAAAAATAATCAATGCTTAATATTGAGTTGATTATTTGAATCAGCTGTGTTGTGCTAGGGAAAAACCTAAATGTGCACCCTTTGTGTTGACCTGGCACTATGCTGACCTAGCACTATGGTTGCTACCTTAGAATATAGTTATAAAGAAGGTTATACTTGCAATGATCATGAAAGGGGGTTGCACTTATTGTAAGTTGCTCTCCATAAGCATCAGCTAAATTATTAAAATGTAAATAACCAAACCTCATATTCCCTGCCGGGAAAACACCAGTCTTCCATATAAAAAAGTAATTTATTCCATTCTCATGCTAATATAATCACTTTATTAGAATACCCACAGTGTTGACAGGCAGAGGCATGATCCAATTTCCAGATATCTATATTTTGATAGGAATCCCGTCAAAAACAATTACAACGGCTCCCTAAGGATTACTCAATAAGCGTCCACCTCAACCCTACTCCGGGATGATTTTACGGAGTTGGGGTGTCCACATTTGTGCCTGATTAACAAAACAACGAAGCTCAGGGCCTCCTGCCTTAAAGGAAAATTCCACCCAAAAACTATTTTACTAGAGACGCTTTTATCCAAAGCGACTTACAGGAGCAGTAAGGGTTAAGTGCCTTGCTCAAGGGTGTCATGTAAAAGTTGTCCCAGCGAGAAATAGTTCCCGATCGTTCTGATCGTTCTGATTGTGTTCTGATTGTGACGTCATGCAGTAACATTTCTCCCAGAGTGGAAATGTTCCCAGTTTTAATAATTGCACGTGCATCTCTTTATGTGGATGGCTGAGCTTGTGCAGATGCCTCCCTCTCACACCCTTGAAAAACTATTCTGTGGGTGCGCGCATATGCTTCACACACCTGCCACTCAAAGATGGCCAGGAGTATTGACACTGACCAATCAGAAGCTTGTTGAGGCATGAGGTCAGCATATGAGACATCAATGTGCCGAGTGTAGATTTTTTTGCAATTGCAAAGACTTGGGTGCTACTTTTTTGATTGACAGTGCATGTATTAGTTAGCTAACTAAATCAAGGGTTTGAGTGAAACATTTGCACGAGCTCAACCATCCACATTAATAAGAAAGGCACATTCAATTATTGAAATGGGAGTATATTCACGCTGTGAGAAATTTTGCAACATGATATAACAATCACAGTGATTGGGAATGATTTCACACTGGGAAGATGTTTACAATACAAAGGGCATATAGACAGATTTTTCACCTAGTCTTCACAGGGATTTGAACCAGAGTCCTTTCGTTTACTGGCCCAACACGCTTAACCTCTAGGGTACCTGCCGCCTTATCTATTGGTATTTGTTTCATTAGTCTACTGTTGATACAGTCCCAAAATGTTTTGCATGTCAGCAAACAAGTTTTCAACATATAGAACTTTGAAAATAGAAAACGTGTCACAGAATGATGCATCACCGGACACAGGCAAAAACAAAGCCGCCCCACAAGACCCCCGCAGTTTGTTCACTCGCATGTCAGCTCTGACTCTCAGTTTAAAAAACTCTCCTGGCTATAGGCTTTCCCATCTGTTACACCATTTACCCATTTCGTTTAGGCCTATACCTGTAGCTCCTATAATTCTTGGTAAACTAAGGATGGAGCTATGCTGGAGAGTGCAGTTCTTTGTCGGGGTAGGACCACGATGACAGGACCTTTGTGGAGTGTGTGGACTCAGCTGGACAGCGATGAACAAACACAGAGGACATTTCTGTTTGGCTGGTATGGGCTAACAGAGCAGGGAGCATCACAGGCGAACTGTCTATCTAAACTGCCTGTCTCTTTTTTACTTGAGTTCAAGACTACAGACCTGAGCAGAATGAAGTCTACAGCCCCCTCTTATCTATCATGAAGTACACAACAAGATGTATTTATTTTTAAAGGGAGCAAAACTGTAGTGTTTTTTTCCCATCAACTGACACTTTGGTGAAAGTATAAGTTGAAGGTAAATGTCACTATTATCAAAATTTCAACCAGAAATTCATTTCTACAATTTTGTAACCATTAGATTCCACTCAAGAAAGCTATTGAGGAGGAAACTCAACATTTAAAAAATAAACTCCAGCACACAACTATTCTTGAATTCTCCACAATGTATATTATTTGACTAAGATAGCTACCAACATACTACAAACCAGTGGAGGCTTCTGAGGGGAGGATGGCTCATAATAATGGCTGGAATGAAGCAAATGGAATTGCAAACCCATTTAAACCATGTGTATTTGATACCATTCCACCAATTCCGCTCCAGCCATTACCACAAGCCCGTCCTCCCCAGTTAAGGTGCCACCAACCTCCTGTGCTACAAACTTGAAAGAGTACTTCTAGCCTGACATCCCTGGTCCAGCACAATAGTAGAGTGGTGCCTGTTCCTCATCAGAGAAAGGTGCCAAAGTTTACCTAGTGCAGACGGCTAATTCGTCACCCTAATTTAAATGGTTAATTCATTCAAATGTTGAGTCTTTATTGGTCTCCTCAGCTATATGAGCATATACTTCTCCTCCCCCTGCCTTGTAAAATGAAAACGGTGTCAAATGGGCTACGGTCTGTCTCCTGTGTGGTCCTCTCTCTCAGGGGGGAAGGGGGGACATTTTATGAGCTCCTGTAATCGCTAGGCGTTAAACTCAACAATTAGGCACTGCTATATTGTCGCTGGTTTATGGCAGCAGCTCCACTGGCTGGCTCTGACACACACACTACACCTTCATTTAGAGCCCCCCCCCCAACCCCACCGCTTGGCCCTGGCTTTGACAAACACACACATACTCTCACAACCACACACACACACACTGCTGGCACACACACACACGTGCGCGCGCACACACACGAACACGCACACACACACAAACAAACACAAACACTACGCAGCCAGAGCCAGACCCAGCGACAGTGACAAAGAAAGGGATAGTAAATGTGTGTGTAATGACAAGTGTATGTTGAGGCCACAATGGAGGTAATGCAATGTAATTACACATTTTGTTGCCAAGGGAGATGAGGTCATGTAACGGCTCATTAAGACAAGATCTGACCTCTGTAATCATCGGGGATCCCTCTCTACCTGCCCTCACAGCTCACTCACCTGTCAGACAGGCCAGAGTCCGGGGAGCAGGACAGATGTATGCATATGTAATTGTGTGTGTGTGTTTTTGTGCATTGCGTTTGTCTCTTCGTGCCTCTATGTGTGTCTCTGTGAGTTTGTGTGGGTTTTCTCAGAGTGCTGTGGACAGTCCGTATCTAGGGGCAGGTGGTCAGATGTCCAGGTGAGCTGTCCTGGGAGACAGGTCAAGGGTCAGGAATCAGAGTGGGCGGGGCCAGGGGGGTCATTCCGCTTTCAGTGTATACAAGTGTGTTTACCAGCCTGCTCCGTGTGGCCTGACTGACTGACAGAGGGTGAGAGTGTGTGTGATGTGCGTGTGACGTGCTGTTGACAGGCTGGACAGGCCCATAGCTGCAGGCTGGACAACAGGCCCTCTGGGAGTGTGCAGGGTGCCGGATGCAGGACCTTTCACTCATGTCAAAAAGGATGACCCCGACCCTCCTCCTACCCCCACCTCAATCACGCACTCTCTCTCTCTCTCTCTCTCTCTCTCTCTCTCTCTCGCTCGCTCGCTCGCTCGCTCTCTCTCACACTCACACACACACACACACTCCTCTGTCTAAACTACCTATGTTTTGAGGACTCTGACGCACAGGCAGTACTGTTATCTACGCACATCAATGTTAAACTTAAATAATTAATTAAAGGAATAGTGTTAATGGTCCCCTTTATATTTTTAATTGTGGGCTCAGAAATTGCCTTGAGTAGCACATTTTATGGAAGTAGTTTGCGATCTTGCCTGAGCTACGAACCATGTAGTTCTGGGTGCCACACGTCTTTCTGTGTTGGTTTACGGATGCGTGGCGACATAAGTGATTCCAGGCTTCTCTCTGTGCTGTGACGCAAATCCAGTCAGTCGCAGCAACCCCAAGACAGGGGGAGTCAGGGAGTCTGTGCTGGTGTGCTTGCCTGTGTGTGTGTGTGTGTGTCCATGCGCGCATATGTTTTGTGTGTGTGTCCATGCGCACATATGCATGTGTGTGTGACTCTGACCCCACCTGCATCTTAATAACACAACAACCCAGTACAATAATGTTGTATCAACATCAACACAGCCTCCTTACTGCTTCCCTGGTGTCAGAGAAGCACTTGGTGCTGCCTACATTTTCATTAGGTGTGTGTGTGTGTTTGTGTGTGTATATGTGGGCCTGTGCATGTGTCCCCATATGGCTGTTTGTGTTTATGCCCAATGCACCCCCTTTTCCTCCAATTAAGAGTCATTATGTACATTAATTATCTGTGAAATGACTGCTGGTGCTGGCTGAGAAAAGGCGAAGCGAGGCTAATGTGTTGAGGCAGCCAGCAGTGTGTTTGGTTTGGAGCCACTCACTTACCCAGGGAAAGCTGCACATGTATCCAGGAGGAAACCTGTCCGGGGCTCGTGGTTGGGGAATGGCAGAGGAGAGGCCTCCCTGTTTTAAATGGCAAGTCAGATTGTTCCAGTCGATCCACCCGGATCACATGACAGGGGGTGGGTGAAAGATCTGAAACACATGAAGTGGGGTGAGAGGAGTGAGAGAAAGGACAGGGGCTGAGAGTTGGAGAGGAGAGACTAGGGAAGAGGTGAGAGAGTGGAGGGAGACTGGGGGTTAGTGAGATGAGTTGCCAGCTTGGTTTGGGGTGGTAATGGATGTGAAATGATATTTATTTGTATTCTATGCTTGGCCTGAGTGAAATATTGACGGAAAGGTATGAATGAATTTGGTGAAATGTGTTTGAGTGTATGTGGGCCAGGGGGGTATGGGGATGAATGGGTGTGAGTAAATGGGGTTGGAATGTTCCAGTGTTTAGGAGTCTATGTGGGTGAATGTGTGGGTTGTGGTTTTAAGGGCAGGGGTGGGCATAAGTGATGCTGATGGTGAGTGGTAAAACAGGGAGAGTGAAGGGCCTATGGGGGTTGGGGAGTGTGAGGGACTGGTATTGGTATTTATTAGCATCCCCATTAGCCGCTGCAAAAGCATCAGCTGCTCTTCCTGGGATCAATATGAAACAGAGCTCCGAGACAGGACTGTGTCGAGGCACAGATCTGGGGAAGGGTACAAAAACATTTCTGCAGCATTGAAGGTCCCCAAGAACACAGTGGCCTCCATCTTTCTTAAATAGAATAAGTTTGGAACCACCAAGACTCTTCTTAGAGCTGGCTGCCCGGCCAAACTGAGCAATCAGGGGACAAGGGCCTTGGTCAGGGAGGGGACCAAGAACCCGATGGTCACTCTGACAGAGCTCCAGAGTTCCTCTGTGGAGATGGGAGAACCTTCCAGAAGGTCAACCATCTCTGCAGCACTCCACAAATCAGGCCTTTATGGTAGAGTGGCCAGATGGAAGCCACTCCTCAGTAAAAGGCACATGACAGCCCACTGGAGTTTGCCAAAGGGCAACTAAAAGATTCTCTGGTCTGATGAAACCAGGATTGAAGTCTTTGGCCTGAATGCCAAGCGTCACGTCTGGAGGAAACCTGGCACCATCCCTATGGTGAGGCATGGTGGTGGCAGCATCATGCTGTGGGGATGTTTTTCAGTGGTATGGACTGGGAGACTAGTCAGGATCAAGGGAAAGATGAACGGAGTACAGAGAGATCTTTGATGAAAACCTGCTCAAGAGCACTTAGGACCTCAGACTGGGGTGAAGATTCACCTTCCAACAGGACAAGGACTCTAAGCACACAGCCAAGGTAACGCAGGAGTGGCTTCGGGACAAGTCTCTGAATGTCCTTGAGTGGCCCAGCCAGAGCCCAGACTTGAACCTAATCTAACATCTCTGGAGAGACCTTAAAATAGCTGCGCAGCGACGCTCCCCATCCAACCTGACAGAGCTTGAGAGGATCTGCAGAGAAGAATGAGAAAAACTCCCTAAATACAGGTGTGCTAAGCTTGTAGCGTCACACCCAAGACTCAAGACTGTAATCGCTGCCAAAGGTTCTTCAACAAAGTACTGAGTAAAGAGTCTGAATAATTATGTAAATGTGATATTTCAGTTTTTTATTTTTAACAAATTTGAAAAAATATACATGTTTTTACTTTGTCATTACGGGATATTGTGTGCAGATTGATGAGGGGAAAAACATTTTAATCCATTTTAGAATAAGGCTGTAACGTAACAAAATGTGGAAAACGTCAAGAGGTCTGAATGATTGCTGAATGCACTGTATGTCTTGACCATGCAAGCTTGCTATCTAGGGTTATACCCAGCCGTTTAGTCTCCTCAACTTGCTCAATAGCCACATTATTCAATAATAGATCTGAAGGAGGTTTAGCGTTAAGCGAGTGATTTCTCCCAAAAATTATGCTTTTAGTTTTTGAAATATTTAGCACCAGCCTATTGCTAGTTACCCATTCTAAAACTGACTGGCGCTCTATGTTAAGTGTCTCAGTTATTTATTTTCCTGTTGCAGCTGATGTGTATACTGTTGAGTCGTCGGTGTACACTGTTGAGTTGTCAGCATACATAGATAGACACATGGGCTTATTCAAGGTCAGTGAAGGTCATTTGTAAAAACAGAAAAAGTAATGGCCCTAGCCGGCTGCCCTGCGGTACACAACACTAAATTGAATTCGCATGAGAGAGGCTTCCATTAATGAAAACCCTTTGTGTTCTAATAGATAGGTAACTCAATCCATAATAAGGCAGGGGATGCAAATCCATAACACCTACGTTTTTTCAGCAATAGGTTATGATCAATGACATCAAAAGCTGCACTGAAGTATAACAAAACAACTCCTACAATTTTCTTACTATAATTTTTCTTTCAGCCAATCATCGGCCATTTGTGTCAGTGCATGTTGAGTGACCTTCCCTTTAAGCAGGCTGAAAGTCTGTTGTTAATTTGTTTTCTGTAAAATAACTTTATATTTGATTAAACAATTTTTTTCCCAAAGGTTTGCTAAGGACTTGTAACAGGCTGATTGGTTGGTTGTTTGAACCATTAATATGATGCTTTGCTATTCTTGGGTAGCAGAATGACCTGTACCTCCATCCATGTCTGAGGGCACACACCATATTCTAGGCTTAAATTGAAGATGTAGCAAATTGGAATCACAATGTATTTCGCTACCAACAACCAGCAATTTACCATCCAGGATGTCGGTACAAGGTGGCTTGTCCTTATTTATAGATAGTAATAATGTTTTCACCTCTTCCCCACCCACTTTGTGGGTCTCAAAACAACAGTGCTTGTCTTTCATTATTTGGTACATTATGCATTAATATGAAGGCTCAGCATTTGTTTGTATTTCATACCTAAGTTTGCTAATCTTGTCAACAAAAATGCTATTAAAGCGGTTGGCAAATATCAAAGGGTTTTGTTATGAACAAGCCCTCTGCCCCAATAAAAGATGCAGCCGAGTTTGCTTTCTTGCCTAGAATTTAATTTTAAGTACTCCAGAGCTTTTTTACTTTCATTCTTTATATCATTTATCTTTTTCCAATGTATAGTTTCTTCTACTTTTTGTTTAGTTACATGATTTATCAATTTACTGTACAGTATGTTTGCCAATCTGCTGTGTTGCCAGACTTATTTGCCATTCCCTTAGCCTCATCCCTCTCAGCCATTACATTTTTCAATCATCTATCCATGGGGATTTGGCTGTTTTAACAGTCAGTTTCTTTATGGGCGCATGCCTGTCAGTAACCGGAAGAAGACATTCCATAAATGTAGTGCAGCGTCAAGATGTTCCTCATTACACACATCAGACCAACAAATATTTTTTTATTTTTTTATCTTCGACATAGTAATCATTGCTAAACCTTGTGTGAACTTCTATACACAATTTTAGGTCCATTCTTTGGAACTTGGATTTTTCTAGGTATGGCTATTATATTATGATCACTATATCCGATGGGTGTGGACTCTGCTCTAGAGCAGATTTCTGCCACATTAGTAAATATGTGATCAATACACATGGATGATTTAGTTCCTGTTATATTTGTAAATACCCTGGTAGGTTAACTGATGACTTGAACCAGATTGAATGCACTGTTTACAGCTTGGAGCTCCTTTTTGAGTGGGCAGCAACTTCCTACGAGTATAGGCTTTAGGTGATGCAGATGAATCTGTAGTCATATTACTTCCACATCATCTGACATAAGATCCTCTCTCAGCCTAACTGGAAAATTACTCTAGACATTCATGGAAACACATCCTCCATTTGATTTTCTATCTTTCCTATATATTCTATAACAATGTGAAACTACTTCTGCATCATCAAATGAATTATCAAATTGTGTTTCAGAGATGGTATCAGGAATCAGGTAAGACCCAGATGAAGACCGTGCCAAAGATACAATGGTTAGTATTATGTGGATCCAGCTTGAAGAACACAGTGACCCCCTGGAGCAGCTTGAAGGCAGAGAAAATGAGTGGTAGTGGATAACGGTTCTTTACAGTGATGTTGGTGAGTCCCCGGTAGTCAATGCACGGGCACAGAGTCTTGTTCTTCTTCTCCATGAAGAAGAACCCTGCACCAGTGGGAGAGGAAGAGGGGCGGATAAATCCAGTAGCAAGGGAGTCTCCAATGTAGTCCTCCATAGCCTTGGTTTCGGGTCCCGACAGCGGGTACAGATGCCCCTGGGGCAGCGTGGTGCTAGGGGGAAGGTTAATCCCACAGTCATAGGGGCAGTGTGGAAGAAGGGAAGTGGCCTGGTACCTGCTGAACACCTCCCGGAGATCCTGGTACTCCGCGAGGATGGCGGAGAGATCCGGAACCACTTCCGAGGACCCAGGAAGATGCCCCTGGGCAGGTTGCGCCAACTTCAGACAATGGGTGTGGCAGAACGGACTCCAGCCCATGATGGCATCAGTAGACCACTTGATGAGTGGGTTGTGTCGCTGGAGCCAGGAGAATCCCAAAACCACGGGGTTCTGCAGGTAATTGATGAGCAGGGACTGAATGTCTCGCTATGATTCCCTGACACATGTAGGTTGATGGGAGTGGTGTAATGGGTGACCCGATCTATAGAGCGCCCATCCAGTGCTCAAATATCCATGTGAATGGAGAGGGGCTGAGTGGGGATGTTCAGCTCGGAAGCCAGTATGGTGTCCAAAAAGGTATCATCGGCCCCAGAGTCAATGAGGACCCGGAGAGATTTGGACTGGTTCCCCCACAGCAGAATGACATGAAAAGGGGTGCGAGTAAGGGAGCAGAAACGTTCTCCATAAGACCCACCAGAGTACTCACTCCCTGACGAGCATGGTCCTTTACCGGGAACGAGGACACAAAATTACCAAAAGTCCTGCAATACAGACAGCCCCTTGTGCTGATCCTGTGTTGCCGTTCCGCTAGTGACATTCCAGCTCTGCTTAGTTGCATTGGCTTGGGAAAGTGCCTCGGCCCTCTTCGGTGACCCTTGAGGAAGATCGGGAAACCTTGGGTGCTCTCGGCCATGGGACGGCCATGGGACCGTTGGGGACCGCAGGGGACTTCCGGGGTGGCTCAGAGGCGATGTGGAATCCCTGGACGTGCGAGCGACATCGGACTCCCTCTACATCCGTCATTCCCGCAATCGCCCCCATCGATGCAGATGGTCAAAGCGATGAGGGAGTCCGTGGGTAAAGCCCGAGCCGCAAGCTCGTCCTTAACCTCCTGCGAGATGCCGTGCAGGGACATGTCGAACAATGCTTCCGGGTTCCAAGCACTCTCTGCTGTCAATGTGTGGAAATCCACCATATAGTCGCCACAGTGCGGGCTTCCTGCCGGAGCTGGATTAGCTTCCATCAGCTTCTCTCCCGGAGAACGGGGCATCGAAAACCTTCCTCTCCTCTCCCACGAACCCCTCCAGGCTCACGCATATGGAGGTAGCCCAAGTGATAGCCCTACCAGACATCAGCGTGATAATCGAGGTGAAGGAGGACCGCTGAAGCTCGAAAATGAGGGCACACAGATAAAAATGCCCGAAAGGTGCTCGGCTCTCCATTAAAGCATTATAGGGGAGGCAAACGGGGCTCCCGGGAATGTGGAGTGGCCGGTGGGGCGGCACTGCTAACCGGCAAGTTACTGGGGGGCGGTGGGATCCCAACCGTGGCAGGCTGATCCCCAGACAACCCACGGAATTGCTCCTGCAGTATGTCCAGCGGCCGGTCATGGCGCTCAGCCAACGTTTGGACCCCCTCCATCAGCCCACGAAGCTATTCCACGTGCCTATCAATGGAGGTTCCTTGCAAGGAGATGGTGTTGCGGAGCTGGTCTAGGTCTGCTGGGTTCGCACTATCAGGAATCAGGTAAGAACCAGATGCAGACCGTGTCGAAGATACAATGTTTATTAGAGCAACAGGGGCAAAAGTACAGGACGGCAGGCAGGCTCAGGGTCAGGTCAGGCAGAGGTAGGTAATCCAGGGGTGGGGTAAAGGTACAGGATGGCAGGCAGGCTCAGGGTCAGGCAGAGTGTTTAGGCGGGCGGGCTCAGCGTCAGGCCAGGCAGGGGTCAGAACCAGGAGTTCGAGAAAATAGAGACTGGGGAAAAGCAGGCGCTGATACAAACAATGCTGGTAGGCTTCAACAAACAAGATAAACTGGCAACAGACAAACAGAGAACACAGGTATAAATACACATGGGATAATGGGGAAGATGGGCGACACCTGGAGGGGGATGGAGACAATCACAAAGACAGGTGAAACAGATCAGAGTGTGACAGATGGCTAGAATATGAATGTTTTCTGATGTTAATAATAAGTTGTCAATTCCATGAACTTTGTTTCTCAGGATACGTATGTTAATATGGGCTATTTTTGTCCTTTTCTGGTTGCTTGAATGGTTTTAGTGCTATTCTGACAGGCTGATCTAGGTAGACATGTCAGTCACTTTAACATTTGAGTCAATAGTACTGAGTGGGCTGCCCACAGTGGGCTTCTTCCTAAGGCAAACAGTTTGGGTGCAAACAGTGGAATTCAACCCTATGTGCATATGATTATTGAAGATAATACCGTCGGAGCTAACAGTTAAAGGAACATAGATTAGGTTACTTACATTTACTGCATTTCTATTTCTTTGGGATATAATACGATTTCCAAGTCCTTTGTTGCTTATTATGACAGGGAGGACTGGAGCGCTGCAAAACACAGTCAGTCTCTTAAGCAGTTCGCTATGTTGATGGAGATAATCTTGGAACCCCTGCGGTTATGTTGAATCCCATCTCTTTTAAAGAGAGTTGGTTGCTCCCACAGCAAGTCAAAATTGTCTCAAAAGAAGACTTTGTAAATTAGGACTGAGATTTGAATGAAAAGGGGTAAGTGAGGAGGCTGTATAGATAGGACAGATAAAAACGTATCGGGCTGCAGGTTTGAATGAATGAATGGATCTGTGTGAGTGTATAGAAGTGATGTATAAACAGGGATTGGTCTTGGATGAATGAGACGGCGGGGGTTGTTTTGGGGATAGTGAACACAAGGCCTTTGCAAGTTTGCGTCTGAGTGAGTCTGGCCCAGTCTTTCCCAGCATGCTCTCTGTGTGTAAGAATGCATCTTCTGCTAGGAGAAAGGAGCAGGTGGAGGCTCCGTTCATCCCAAACTGACCTTGAAGGCACTTTGATTTAATTCCACTTCCTCTTGGTGCTTCCATCCCAGCGGCAGGGACAGTAAGATATCTGTCTCTCCCTCTGCTCCCATCAATGTGCTTTTTGTTCCCCTTCTCCTTGTCGCTTTATGCTCTCCACACGGAAAATAGAGGCACAGAGACTGGTGATAATAACACTTCACTGCTGCCTCACGCTCTGACCAGCACTGAGTCCAGAGGATGACCTTGTTACAGTGCCTTCAGAAAATATTCATACCCCTTGACTTATTCCACATTTTGTTGTGTTACAGCCTGAATTCAAAATGGATTAAATACATGTTTTTCCCTCATCCATCTCCACACAATACCCCTTAATGACAAAGTGAAAACATGTTTTTAGACATTTTCACAAATGTACGGAAAATGAAATACAGAAATCTGTCATTTACATACGTATTCACACCCTTGAGTCAATACATGCTAGAATCACCTTTGGCAGCGTTTACAGCTGTGGGTCCTTCTTGGAAAGTTTCTAAGAGCTTTGTACACCTGGATTGTACAATATTTGAACATTATTCTTTTAAAAGCTCTGTCAAGTTGGTTGTTGATCCTTGCTAGACAGCCATTTTCAAGTCTTGCCATAGATTTTCAAGACAATTTAAGTCAACACTTTAACTTGGCCACTCAGGAGTATAGCAATTCCATTCTATATTTTGCCTTGTGTTTTATGTTATTATTCTGCTGAAAGGTGAATTTGTCTCCCATTGTCTGTTGGAAAGCAGACTAAACCAGGTTTTCCTCTAGGATTTTGCCTGTGTTTAGCTCTATTCCATTTATTTTTTATCAACAAACAAAAAACTCCTTAGTCCTCCCTGATGACAAGCATATCAATAACATGATGCAGCCAACACCATACTTGAAAATATGAAGAGTGGTACTCAGTGATGTTTTGCATTGGATTTGCCCCAAGCATATTGCTTTGTAATCAGGACTTAAAGTTAATTTCTTTGCCACATTTTTTGCAGTTTTACTTTAGTGCCTTATTGTAAACAGAATGTGTGTTTTTTTATATTTTTATTCTCTAAAGGCTTCCTTCTTTTCACTCTGTCACTTAGGTTAGTATTGTGGAGTAACTACAATGTTGTTGATCCATACACAGTTTTTTCCTATCACAGCCATTAAACTCTAACTGTTTTAAAGTCACCATTGGCCTCATGGTGAAATCCCTGAGCGTTTTCCTTCCTCTCCGGCAACTGAGTTAGGAAGGACACCTGTATCGTTGTAGTGATTGGGTATATTGATACACCATCCAAAGTGTAATTAATAGCTTCACCATGCTCAAATGGATATTCAATGTCTGCTTTTTTATGTTTACCCATCTACCAATAGGTGCCCTTCTTTGCGAGGCATTGGAAAACCTCATGGGTCTTTGTGGTTGAGTCTGTGTTTGAAATTCACTGCTCGACTGATAATTGTATGTGTGGGTACAGAGATGATTCAAAAATCATATTATTGCACATAGAGTGAGTCCATGCAACTTATAATGTGATGTGTTTAGGCAAGTCAGCTATGAACAAATTCTAATTTACAAATACGGCCTACCAAAAGGCAAAAGGCCCTCCTGCGGGAACGGAGGCTTGGATTAAAAATAAAAATATAGGACAAAACACAGATCACGACAAGAGAGACACCACAACACTACATAAAGAGAGACCTAAGACAGCATTGCAGCAACACAACATGGTAGCAGCACAAAACATGGTAGAAACATTATTGGGCACTGACAACAGCACAAAAGGCAAGAAGGTAGAGACAACAATACATCACGAAAAGCAGCCACAAGTGACAGCAAGCGTGTCTTTGAATGAAGAGATGGAGACAGAACTGTCCAGTTTGAGTTTTTTTAGCTGCTTGTTCCAGTCGCTAGCTGCAGCAACTGAAAAGAGGAGCGACCCAGGGATGTGTGTGCTTTGGGAACCTTTAACAGAATGTAACTGACAGAACAGGTGTTGTATGTGGAGGATGAGGGCTGCAGTAGGTATCTCAGATAGGGGGGAGTGAGGCCTAAGAAGATTTTAAAAATAAGCATCAACCAGTGCGTCTTGTGACGGGTGCACAGAGGGGACCAGTTTACAGAAGAGTATAGAGTAAATTGATGTGTCCTATAAGGAGCATTGGCGGCAAATCTGATGGCCGAATAGTAAAGAACATCTAGCCGCTCGAGAGAATCCTTACCTGCCGATCTATAAATTACATCTCCGTAATCTAGCATGGGTAGGATGGTCATCTGAATCAGGGTTAGTTTGGCAGCTGGGGTGGAATAGGAGCGATTACGATACAGGAAACCAAGGATAGAAGGATAGTCTAGCCATACTCCCAAGCACATTTTTACACCTGAACTCATTTAAGCTTGCCATAACAATGGGTTGAATACATTTCAGCTTTAAATTTGTTATTAATTTGTAAACATTTCTAAAACCATAATTCTACTTTGACATTATGGGGTAGTGTAGGCCAGTGACACAAAATCGTAATTGAATCTACTTTAAATTTAGGCTGTAACACAACAAAATGGGGGAAAAGTCAAGGGGTTCATCTGTGAATGAAACATATTTTTCCAGAGTGATTGTTAGTGTTCCACAGATGTATCTGTCTGAAATGAAGCCATATTGGCAAACTGGAATACGGAAGAAGAATTATAATAGAAGTATAACAGCATAATTGGAGATAACTACTGCTATGTCATTTTGGGATCTCTGCCAAATCATTTTGTTAGTAGATTGTGCATTGTCAGTACTTACAAATGTCAACAAAAAGTCATGGTTGGGCAAGCATAGAGGATACCTTAGACCTAATTCTCTTTCCCCCTTTCCCCACAGACAGTCACTTGTTGTTGTTGTGTGACAGACATACTGAAGATGAGCGGTAGCTTCCTGTGTCTGTCTGTTTTATCTCCCCTCCCAGCCCCAGTCCCAATAACATGGTTATGGTCTGAGCAGTAAAGGAAAGTGGTCTTGGCCGCCATAGTTGGGTAGTGGATAGCGCAGACTGAGAGGCACCACAGTGTCCACTTAGATTTATAGGGCACACTTAAAGTCACAGACTTTGGGGTCACAGGGAGCCTCGGCTGGCTGGCTGGCAGGCAGGCTGGTCTTGGGCCCAGTCGGTTGGTCTGATGGCCGGTGGGTCCATCAGCGCCATACGAGCCAGAGGCGCTTCTCCTAACAGTCCCTGAGAGAGGGAGCCAAGGGTGGAGGGTGGCTCTATAGTTGGCTGATTGATTCATTTTATTTATCAGTTAAGAAAAATACAAATGTACACAGTACACAGATTTTTTAAATGTGACCGAAATTGCAAAATATTATTTTATATTTTCTACATAAATACATATACAGTTACAGAGATACAGACATATTACAGAGATACAGAAATGAAAAATGGTTCTACTTTTCAATCATTAGCCAGCTTAAGGTTATAGAGTTAGGGTTGGGTAGTGGTAGTGGTGTGGGGGCTAGAGGGTAGGGAGTTGTAGGGAGAGGGCTGGAGAGGTGAACAGTTATAGTGGTGAGGATGTAGAGAGAGGGGAGAGGTTGAGAGAGGGCTGGAGAGGTGGATAGTAATAGTGGTGAGGATGTAGAGAGAGGGGAGAGGTTGAGAGAGGGCTGGAGAGGTGAACAGTTATAGTGGTGAGGATGTAGAGAGAGGGGAGAGGTTGAGAGAGGGCTGGAGAGGTGGATAGTAATAGTGGTGAGGATGTAGAGAGAGGGGAGAGGTTGAGAGAGGCTGGAGAGGTGGACAGTAATAGTGGTGAGGATGTAGAGAGAGGGGAGAGGTTGAGAGAGGGCTGGAGAGGTGAACAGTTATAGTGGTGAGGATGTAGAGAGAGGGGAGAGGTTGAGAGAGGGCTGGAGAGGTGGACAGTAATAGTGGTGAGGATGTAGAGAGAGGGGAGAGGTTGAGAGAGGGCTGGAGAGGTGGACAGTTATAGTGGTGAGGATGTAGAGAGAGGGGAGAGGTTGAGAGAGGGCTGGAGAGGTGGACAGTAATAGTGGTGAGGATGTAGAGAGAGGGGAGAGGTTGAGAGAGGGCTGGAGAGGTGGACAGTTATAGTGGTGAGGATTTAGAGAGAGGGGAGAGGTTGAGAGAGGGCTGGAGAGGTGGACAGTTATAGTGGTGAGGATGTAGAGAGAGAGGAGAGGTTGAGTGAGGGCTGGAGAGGTGGACAGTAATAGTGGTGAGGATGTAGAGAGAGGGGAGAGGTTGAGAGAGGGCTGGAGAGGTGGACAGTTATAGTGGTGAGGATTTAGAGAGAGGGGAGAGGTTGAGAGAGGGCTGGAGAGGTGGACAGTAATAGTGGTGAGGATGTAGAGAGAGAGGAGAGGTTGAGAGAGGGCTGGAGAGGTGGACAGTTATAGTGGTGAGGATGTAGAGAGAGGGGAGAGGTTGAGAGAGGGCTGGAGAGGTGGACAGTTATAGTGGTGAGGATTTAGAGAGAGGGGAGAGGTTGAGAGAGGGCTGGAGAGGTGGACAGTAATAGTGGTGAGGATGTAGAGAGAGAGGAGAGGTTGAGAGAGGGCTGGAGAGGTGGACAGTTATAGTGGTGAGGATGTAGAGAGAGGGGAGAGGTTGAGAGAGGGCTGGAGAGGTGGACAGTTATAGTGGTGAGGATGTAGAGAGAGAGGAGAGGTTGAGAGAGGGCTGGAGAGGTGGACAGTTATAGTGGTGAGGATTTAGAGAGAGGGTGTGTGGCAACAGGGTTTAGAGGGAGACAGAAGAGTTAGAGTGGGGTAGATGGAGGCAGAGCACAGAGCTATGGGGGTGTGAGTAGCGAGCAGTGGAATAGTGATTGTGAGAGGGGCGTCCCCAGCGATAGTTTCCTGTCGTATTGTCCTATGCTGCCCATCTGATCAGAGAGGAGAGACGAGAAAAGAACAGAAGGAAGAACAGACAGGAAAGTAAAACAAAAGAAGGTATAGGAAAGGAGAAAGGGCAATTGAAAGGGGAGAGAGGGGAGAGGAAAGAAAGAGAAAATCATGAAGCTATTTGATCATTTGCACTTCAACTGCTTTCCAACACATCATGAAGCATGAGGCAACCTAACTCTCCATCCAGCGGCCCGCTGGTGTTTCCCAGAGAGAGAGGGCGACCCAGGGGAAACGGATACACAGCCAGACTGACAGAGGTATGACCATGATGGAGTGACTGGCTGCTTCTCCTCCAAACATTGGCCTCAGTCCCTTCCCTGCACAGCATGTTCTGCTTATAAAACAGTACGATAACAGTACATCATGAAATGGCAGTCCTGTTCCACTAAGCAAGTGTAAAGACTCTCAGTGCTTTAGTGTTATTACTCTGGAGTTACTTCAGTCCAAAGTTTGGAAGTGTCCTTGATGAGGTACAGTGGAGTCAATTACAGTTAATTACGGTGGTCAACCCAGAGACAGGCTATTGTGTTGTCCCAGCATTGAGTTTGCTTTCCCGGGAGGTATGAGTGGCGAACAAAATGTCATAAACAATCTGTACTCTTCATCCCAGTGGTGGCCCATTGAGTTTTGCAATGGGTTGTCTCACTCTGTGGGTGTGGGTGTGGGTGTGGGTGTGGTGGTTGTGGCAGTGATGTGTTTCTACAGAGTCATTTCACCATCAGAGTCAAATGAGGCAAGGCTCAAGGATTCGAGGTATCTGGATGTGTGGCGAGAAGAGGGCTAGAACACATTCTGGGGAGCCTGAGAAAACAAACACAACCACGGAAGGGAAAGGGGATAATTGTAAACTCATAATTACATATTCCAAGGATGGCTGAGGGATGGAGGGATGAAGGATGGGGGATCATATTGTTCTTTCTTTCTTTCCATGTGCTCAGCAGAGCCCAGTTTGTGGCAACACCCTCCTCGCACTCTCTCTCTCTCTTTAATGCTTGTATTCATGTTGTAAAGTGAACCCATAAAAATACTTTCATTTCTTCACACTGTCATAAAAGCCTGAATCAGTTCCTTCTTTGAATGTTTTATTATTCTTTACTTCAGTGGAACGAAAACAGAAATGGGCCACACTCTCACGCAACCTAGAAGCTCTCACAATGTGCAGTACAGTCAATTGAAAAGTACTTTTCTAAATGTAAAGGTCTTCATTTAAGACTCTTGATTAGTTTTCCATTCCCCTAACCTCTTACAGTATGTTGGTGGGGAATTCAAATGAGTCTCTATGGCGTGATTGTGGTTAAACGTGATGTTGTTCTAGACAAGTGGCACACCAAGTGCCACACCAAGTGCCTTTGTCACACACTTATATGACAAATATGTGGAGACACTACACAGAGGCCCTTGTGCCTATGGCGAGCACACACATGAAATAAAATCCAATTTTATTTTGCAAATATTATTGTGGGTTTAGAGAAATGCTTATGTTCCTAGCTCCAACAGTGCAGTACTAGCTAACAATACAACATAATACACGCAAATCCAAAATAATTTACATTTAAAGAAAGGAATTAAGAAATGTAGAAATATCAGAACGAGCAATGTCCGGAATATAAATATATGTGTATATGATGGTGTGTGTAGACATTATGCCTTCGTGCATTCAGATCGCTTTACAGAAATACCTTATTTACATAAATATTCAGACCCTTTGTTATGAGGCTCGAAATTGAGCTCAGGTGCATCCTCTTTCCACTTATCATCCTTGAGATGTTTCTACAACTTGATTGGAGTCCACCTGTGGTAAATTCAATTGATTGGACATGATTTGGAACGGTACACAACGCCCCACAGTTGACAGTGCATGTCAGAGCAAAAACCAAGGAATTGTCCATAGAGCTTCAAGACAGGATTGTGTCGAGGCACAGATCTTGGATAGGGTACCAAAACATTTCTGCAGCATTGAAGGTCCCCCAAAACACAGTGGCCTCAGTCATTCTTAAGTGGATGGAAGAAGTTTGGACCCACCAAGACTCTTCCTAGAGCTGGCCGCCCAGCCAAACTGAGCAATCGGGGGACAAGGTCCTTGGTCATGGAGGTGCCCAAGAACCCAATGGTCACTCTGACAGAGCTCCAGAGTTCCTCTGTGGAGATGGGAGAACCTTCCAGAAGGACAACCATCTCTGCAGCACTCCACCAATGAGGCCTTTATGGTAGAGTGGCCAGACGGAAGCCTCTCCTTAGTAAAATACACATGACAGCCCACTTGGAGTTTGGAGTGCTGCAGAGATGGTCTGGAGCAAACCTGGAGCAAACCTGGAGCAAACCTGGAGCAAACCTGGCTCCATCCCTATTGTGAAGCATGGTGATTTGGGGATGTTTTTCAGCGGCAGGGACTGGGAGGGAATCGAGGCAAAGATGAAGTCAGGATCGAGGCAGGATCGAGGCAAAGATGAACAGAGCAAAGGTAAAGCGAGCCTTGATAAAATAGCGAGCCTTGATAAAAACCTGCTCCAGAGCGCTCAGGACCTCAGACTGGGGCGAAGATTCACCTTCCAACAGGACAACGACCCTAAGCACTCAACCAAGACAACGCAGGAGTGGCTTCGGGACAAGCCTCTGAATGTCCTTGAGTGGCCCAGCCAGAGCCCATACTTGAACCTGATCGCACATCTCTGGAGAGACCTGAAAATAGCTGTGCAGCAATGCTCCCCATCCAACCTGACAGAGCTTGAGAGGATCTGCAGAGAAGAAAATGAGAAACTCCCCAAATACCGCTGTGCCAAACTTGTGATATGTATGCTTCAAAAAAACTGTTTTTGCTTTGTCATTATTGGGTATTGTCTGTAGATTAATGAGGAAAAAATCTATTTAATCAATTTTAGAATAAGGCTGTAATATAACAAAATGTGGATAAAGGGGTCTAAATACTTTCCAAAGGCACTGTAAATAGGATTAGCCTTGACTAGAATACAGTATATACATCTGAAGAGGGTAAAACAGTATGTAAACATTATTAAAGTGACCAGTGTTCAATAATTATGTACATAGGGCAGCAAGGTAGAGTACCGTGTGGTAGCTGGCTAGTAGCAGTGACCAACAGTCAGGGCAGGTTACTGTGCAGAGGCCAGCTAATGGTGACTATTTAACAGTCTGATGGCCTGGAGATAGAAGCTGTTTTTCAGTCTCTCTGTCCCAGCTTTGATGCACCTGTACTGTCTCTGCCTTCTAGATGGTAGAGGGGTGAACAGGCCGTGGCTTGGGTGGCTGAGGTCCTTGATGATCTACAGTACCTGCGTACACCCCCATTTAGGCTCAATTAGGAACTGTGTTTGCTAATCTGTAGGATGCAGGATGTAGAGTGAAATACAATGACATCCTAGATGATTCTGTGCTTCCAGCTTTGTGGCAGCAGTTTGGGGAAGGCCTTTTCTGGTTTCAGCATGACAATGCCCCCGTGCACAAAGCAAGGTCCATACAGAAATAGTTTGTTGAGATCAGTGTGGAAGAACTTGACTGGCCTGCACAGAGCCCTGACCTCAACCCCATTGAACACCTTTGAGATGAATTGGAACACTGACTAATCGCCCAACATCAGTGCCAGACCTCACTAATGCTCTTTTGGCTGAATCGAAGCAAGTCCCTGCAGCAATGTTCCAACATCTAGTGGAAGCCTTCCCCGAAGAGTGGAGACTGTTACAGCAGCAAGGGGGGACCAAATCCATATTAATGCCCATGATTTCGGAACGACATGTTCGACGAGCAGGTGTCCACATACTTTGCTATGTAGTGTATATGTGACCGTAAGCAAGGTTTGAAATAATTATGTTCCAAAAAGGTTTGGAAACAACAATTTTAAGAAACACAAATATAGTACATCTACACATATACATATACACACAGCAACAGCACAGCCTCCATATAATTTATTTAATAATAATGTAGATTTCTCTTTACTTCCACACAGTCTTGGGTTCAAGTACTATTCCAAATATCCCAACCACTTTCACGTAAATTCAAAGCAAGTATTCAGATATCTTCCACTTGAAATGACAAATAATTGAAAATATATCTGAAATTACACCTTGAAGGTATTTGAAATACTCAAATACACTGGCTTGAATGCACTCTCATGCATTTAACCCTGGCATCTGAAAAAGGTATTGAAACAGGCATACAAAGATCCTGCAAATACAACTTGGAAGACCACCTGGCTTTTACAGATAACCCTTCAATAACCCTTCAAATCCCCTGTTTTGGGCTGTGTACTTGAAATACTCAAATACACAGAAAACGTATTTAAAATACCATATATACTCAATATGCATGTATTTGAACCTTGTTCTGCACATAATCTAATTTGGTCGCCCCGTCCTGACACCAGAGGTCCACTGCCCTGCAGCGTCCCAACACAACACACTCCACTCAGCTTCAGGATCTTAGTGAAACATTCATTACTGGCTTTGTGTGCTCGAGGTTTCACACCCTGATCTGTTTCACCTGTCCTTGTGCTTGTCTCCACCCCTCTCCAGGTGTCTTCGTGGTATTGACCCTTGCCTGTCCTGACTCTGAGCCCGCCTGCCTGACCACTCTGCCTGCCTGCCCCCGACCTTGAGCCGGCCTGCTGCCCTGTGCCATTTTGGACTCTGCCCTGGCTATGAACTCTTGCCTGTCCCCAACCTGCCTTTTGTCTATCCCTTGGACTATAATAAATATGAGAGCTCAAACTATCTGCCTCCAGTATCTACATCTGGGTCTCGCCTTGTGTCGTTATAGTACGAACTGGCCATGACTGACCCAGCAGACTTGGACCTGCTCCATCACGCTGTCTCCCTGCAGGGAGCTACCATTAAGAGACAGGAGGAGCTACTTCAGAACCTGATGGAGGGGTTCCGATCTCTGGCGGAACGCCACGACCTGGGGTTCAAGGTGTTAACGGAGCAATTCCGTGAATTAGCTCGCAAGCAGCATACGACATCTGAGATCTCCCAGCCACTCAGTAACTTCCCTACTAGTGGTGGGTTTTGGCGATCCTGGAACCTACCTGGGCGTTCCTTTCCCAGTGCTCCATAATTTTTAAACTACAGCCATCCTCATTCCCTCCGGATCGATCGAAGATAGCATATCTAATTACGGAAAGGCACTCTCTTGGGCAACAGCCATTCGGGAGCAATAACCCGCCATTTGCCATAACCTGGAAGATTTCATGGCGGAGGTGAGGAAGGTATTCGACTCTCCGGTGCCCGGGAGAGAGGCGGCCCGAAAACTACTGAAGGTACATCAGAACTCAAATAGTGTGGCAGACTTCGTTGTATAATTTTCACACATTGGCCGCCGAGAGTGCCTGGAATCCGGAGGCTCTGTTCGAATCCGGAGGCTCTCTCTCTTCCATCACGGACTGTCGGAGCAAATAAAAGATGAGCTTGCAGCGCGTGAGTTACCATTGGACTTCGATGCCTTCACGATTAGGATTGATGGGAGTCTACAAGAACGCTGGAGTGAGAGGAGGTCGGGTTTCGGGAACATTCCTTCATCCTCTGCTGCTTGCTCACCTCCAAAGGAATCCGGAAGTCCCCGAAGTGTGCACTTCTGAGGAGAGTCGAAGCCACCCGAGTTCCCTCGAGAATCATCGGCGACGAGTGAGTCGGTTACTCCTGAGCCTACGCAACTGGGCAGAGCTGGACTATTTCCTAGGGAATGTTCCAGTAGGCTGAGCTCCAACTGCTGTCTGTACTGTGGGGTTGCAGGACATTATATAGCCACCTTCCCGGTTAAGAGACCGTTTTTCACAATTATTGACAGGACCATGAGTTCAATCCTGGGTTGGAGTCTGTTTTGTCATTTCCATTGTCTCAAAGCAGCGCAGCCTTCCCTGAGATATCCTCCTCAGGGCTTAAGTAAAGCCTCAGATTTCTCTGCCGTTCCCACAGAGTACCGTGACCCCCTGGAGGTCTTCAGCAAGGCACGGGCTACTTCTCTTCCCCCGCATCGTCCCTATGATTGTGCCATTAACCTTCTCCCAGGCACCACACAGCCTCATGGTCGACTATATTGCCTATCCAGCCTGGATACCAAGGCCATGGACGTGTATATTGAGGACTCTCTGGCTGCTGGAGGCATCCGTCCCTTCTGCATCCCCTGCCGGCGCAGGGTTTTTCTTTGTGGAAAAGAAGGACAAGACTCTGTGTCCGTGCATTGACTACTGGGGTCTTAATGACATAACGATCAAGAATTGTTACCTCCTACCACTCCTCTCCTTGGCTTTCGAACCTCTCCAGGGGTCTCCCATCTTCTCCAAGCTGGAACTTTGGAATGCCTACCACCGGATTCGGATATGCGAAGGAGATGAGTGTTTGTTTACCTTGACGACATCCTGTTTTTTTTTCCTGCTCTGCCCAAGAACACATCCTCCATGTTTGACAAGACCTTCAGCGCCTCCTGGAGAATCAGTTATTTGAGAAAGCATAGAAGTGTGTGTTCCACCATTCTACCCTCTCCTTTCTGGGATATGTCACCACTGAAGGAAATGTCCAGATGGACCCGGAAAAGGTGAACGCAGTAGTGTATTGGTCCCAAGTAGTGGATTGGCCCTGGGTGTAGCTACAATGTTTCCTGAGGTTTTCCAATTTCTACCAACGTTTCATCCGGACCCGTACCGTCAGTTTGTGATTGAGGTCCATGCTTCTGATGTTGGAGTAGGGGCTATCCTGTCCCAGCCATCCACCCAGGACCAAAAGCTCCATCCCTGTGCCTTCCTGTCCCATCGTCTCTCCACAGAAAGAAACTACGATGTAGGTGACCAAGAACTCCTGGTGGTCAAGATGACACTGGAGGAGTGGAGACACTGGCTGGAAGGAGCAGAACATCTGTTTTTGGTTTGGACCGAACATAAGAACTTGGAATATCTCCGCACAGCCAAGCGCCTTAACTCCAGGCAGCCACGGTGGGCTCTGCTATTCACCAGGATCAACTTCACCATTTCCTATCGCTCAGGGTCCAAGAATGTTAAACCTGACACCCTCTCTCGCCTATACAGTCCCGCTGCCACATCCTCTGACTCTGAGACATCCCCCCTACCTCATGCCTTGCGGCTTCTGTGGGCTGGGGTATTGAGACCCTGTACTGCAAGGCACAACGTTCCCAGCCTGCCCCTGGAGGGGGCCCAGCTAACCGGTTGTTTGTCCCCAATTCAGTCCGGTCCCTGGTCCTGGAAGGGCTCATTCCTCCAGGCTTACCTGTCATCCAGGTCCCGTCGAACCCTAGCCTTCCTCCGACAACATTTCTGGTGGCACACAATGGTCCCTGATGCCTCTGCCTTCGTCACACCGCATGCACTCTTTGTACTCAGAATAAGACTCTGTTTGCAAGCCCCGTCCAGCCTCCTTCAGCCACTTCCTGTCCCTCATCGTCCCTGGTCCCATATTTCCCTGGACTTTGTCACTGGGCTCCCTCCATCTGATGGAAACACCGTCATTCTGATGGTATTGGATTGGTCTTCCAAGGCTGCCCATTTCAACCCTCTCCCCAAACTACCCTCTGCCAAAGAGATGGCCCAGCTCATGGTGCAGCACGTCTTCAGGATCCACGGACTCCCGGTGGACATGGTCTCCGACCAGGGTCCTCAGTTCTCGTCTCAGTTCTGGAAGGTGTTCTGCACCCTTATTGGGTTGTCGGCCAGCCTGTCCTCAGGATTCCATCTCCAATCCAACGGCCAGTCAGAACGAGCAAACCAAGACCTGGGAACAACCTTAAGATGCCTTGTCTCGACCAACCCCACTACCTGGAGCTGACAACTGGTCTGGGTGGAGTATGCCCGGAACACTCTTCCCTGTTCGGCCACGGGACTCTCCCCTTTTGAGTGCTCCATGGGGTATCAGCCTCCACTCTTCCCAGAACAAGAGCAGGAAGTCAACATACCCTCGGCCCAGATGTTCATCCGCTTACCCGGAGAAGAGCTCGGGCTGCGCTTCTCAAGACCAACTCCAGGTATTGTCGACAATCGAACCGCCGCCGGACTCCAGCTCCTCGCTATCGCATTGGGCAGAGGGTATGACTATCCACACAGCAAACTTTCCCCTGTTTCTTTGGCCCTTTCCCCATCTCTAGAATCCTTAGTTCCACTGCTATTCGTCTTTTGTTACCCCGTACCCTCCATATTCACCCAACGTTCCATGTGTCTACGATTAACCTTGTCTCACAGCCCTTTGTCTTTTGTTTCTAAGCCCACTCCTCCACCCCGTGTCATCGAGGGCCATCCAGCGTACAAGGTGAGACGCGTCCTGAGTGTTCGACTGCGGGGCAGGGGTTTCTAGTTGACTGGTTGACTGGGAGGGTTATGGCCCGGAGGAGAGGTGCTGGGTCTCTGCTAGAGACATCCTGGACCCAGCCCTCATCGCCGACTTCCACCGCCGGCACCCCGGTCAACCAGGTATGCGCCCAGGTAGGAAGCCTGTTGGCACCCCTAGAGGGAGGGGGTACTGTCACACCCTGATCTGTTTCACCTGTCCTTGTGCTTGTCTCAACACTCCTCCAGGTGTTGCCAATCTTCCCCATTATCCCCTGGGTATTTATACCTGTGTTTTCTGTCTTTTGTGCCAGCTCAGCTTGTTTTCCAAGTCAACCAGCATTTTTATCTCAGCTCCTGTTTTTCCCCAGTCTCTCTTTTTCTCGTCCTCCTGGTTTTGACCCTTGCCTGTCCTGACTCTGAGCCCGCCTGCCTGACCACTCTGCCTGTCCCTGACCTCGAGCTTGCCTGTCGCCCTGTGCCGTTTTGGACTCTGCGTGTCTATGAACTCTTGCCTGTCCCTGACCTTCCTTTTTTCTATCCCTCAAACCATCTGCCTCCTGTGTCTGCATCTGGGTTGTGTTGTTATACTTGGCCAGGGCCAGAGTGACAATCCAAAGGGTGGTAGATATTGTTTTTAATATCGACTCCTTCTCTTACACTCACTTATGAAAGTTGCCTGGTACACCCTCAATCTTGTAATAAATCAAATCTAATGGTACATATCTTGACATTTCTACCATCCATTATGACATTGTGGGAGGATAATCAGTCTTCCAACTAATGGCAATGCACGTCTTAGCCGCTATAATGTAAATGTTACAGCAATCAAGCCTGGCTGGCTGTAATAATCTGTGGTCACTACAGTCAGAGTTAGATCCAACTCTGGGTATCTAATTCATCTCCACTGGGGGAGAGGGAGAGGGAGAGGGAGAGAGAGATTTTGCAGTGCAATCAACTATGTTTGACAGTAATAAGCAGATAGGTTTTTACAAATGCTAGCTGACAGTGGTGAGTGATGGCAGCTGAGTTGAGACTGAGAGGGTAGAGAAGTATAGGGAGACAGGTGAGACAGGGGAGTGTTAGTTAAAGGAGTTCAAATGTCCAGACCTCCTTTTCCTCTGTCTCCTCTGACGTACTGAACACTACTAGTGGTAGGGTGTGCTGGTTGTGCCCTACTCTTCAATCAGTCTGTGGGTTAGAGATCGTTTCATTCATCCTCCTCTCCTCGGCACAGAGATAATAGAAGGGAGGGAGGGAATTGGGGGAGGAGAGAGAAAGAGAGACTGAAAGAGAATTAGGTCAAGGGAATGAGAGAGAATGAATAAGAAAGGAGAGAGAGAGAGAGAGAGAGAGAGAGAGAGAGAGAGAGAGAGGGAAGGAGAGAGAGAGGGAGTACTGGCGGCTACCGTGGTGGAGTCAGTTTTATAGTGGGAAGGAATCTGACTTGGAAATCCCACATGTAAAGGGTCGCAGTCAGGCTGTCTCCCAGAGAGAACACCCCAACCACAGGCCCTGATACAGCCCTCTCCGGGCCCAGTACAACATCAAACCCCATGAGGCCTCATACTGTACGACACAGTCTCCAGATGCAGCACACAGTCACACACAGAGTTGTAGGCCTACAGATGTACTGAACAAGCCTTGGCTACACACATGTATGGCACAGGGAGAACACAGCTCCTATATGATATCCATGTAGACGTTGCAAACGCAATTCACAGGTGAGGGAAGATGCATCGTCCAAAGGTGTCACTCTCTTCTTCTCTCTTTCCATCTTTATTTGTTTCCTTCCCTCATCCATTTATTCGCTCTGTTAAATATAGCTTCTGCAGAACAATATGTTTTGACCGCATCTCAGAAATGAGAGGATGGTTAGAGAAGTGTAAAGTTCATCCAAACCACCAAGTCTTTACTTAACCTCCTTCAAGTCAACCCCTGCTCTCTGTAATTGCAATGGAGGGGATAAAGATACCATTTTCCATAAATCATAGGACTTTTTTTGGAGATGTTTTGTAAACCATCTCCAGGACTTGGATGGTCGACCGTGCTCTGTGAACATGTTTTTACTGTACATTCAGTCAATGATATGTACGTCAAACTCTTGTTTAAACATTTCAATATGTTATGGTGGTCAAATCCACAGGACGGACCAAACACTCGAGAAAGGAGAAACAGTAACCAACCGTATTTAAAAAATGTAAAAACATTCCAGCAGTACTACTACTACTTACTGTATGTAGTAGCAGTAGACTGTAAAGGGGTTACCGTGACTTTGACGGTAGCTTACAGGCAGCTAAGTGTCAAGCAAAATTCAGTATTTCATATTACAGCACACCTACTGTAATATATATACGATATCAAACCATTATTGTTTAATGACACACAGCACAATACCATAAAACGTACTGTATTATGTTGTAATACATTTAATTCTACCGTAATCTGAATGAATGGATAAATTAATTAGGGAAATTTGAGTGGAGGGTGTTGTATTTCACAGTATTTTATTGTAATTACAAGGGACTGATGCAAGCAAGTTGGCTGCTAGGTAAAGATTTTACAAACATTACAGCATATTCATGAATATTTAGTGTTTTATATCACTTGCACATCTACAGGTCTTAACAAAGGCTTCCAAACTGGCAGCGACTACAGGGCAAAACAGACCAAAAGGACAGGGCAAATTGCTCAACCATCCAGGCTGTATCACAACCGTCCCATAGGGCGGCGCGCAGTTGGCCCAGTGTCATCCAGGTTTGGCCGGAGTAGGCTGTCATTGTAAATAAGAACGTGTTCTTAACTGACTTGCCTAGTTAAATAAAGGTTGAAGGCTCCAGGGAAGTCAGTTAAGAACAAGTTCTTATTTTCAATGACAGGAACAGTGGGTTAACTGCCTGATCAGGGGCAGAATGACAGATTGTCCACTTGGGGATTTGCACTTGCAACCTTTTGGTTACTAGTCCAATACTCTAACCACTAGGCTACCCTGCCCCTCTTTAACAACATAGGAGTTAAACTGATACAGCATTCTCACTCATGGGTGCAACAAATATAGCCTCTTACAAGGCAAGCCTCAAAATATCTTAATGAGACCAGAAACAACAATACCATGCACACACTAATGATCAAACGTTTTTTTGTGCTCCAAAGACACGGTACTGTACTGTATTCTGTGGGGTGGAATTACAGCACCATTCAAAATACAGCAATTTTTTTCACCGCCCACAACATTTCCCCACAATGCACCATAATTTACAGTATGCTACAGTAAAACGTTTTAGAGTATTTCACTGTTGATAATGCAAAAAATGGCTGTGTAATTGACAGTTTTCCATTACAGTGTAGTAGTGAATAGATGTGTAAATCAGTAGCATGGTGGTATCAGACCCATAGCGTTGAAGACAGCCATGAGAGGAGATAGGATGTGGGGGGAATAAGGCCCAGTCGGAGTGCTGCCCGTCTCGATGTATCCGATCTCCACTCTGCCTGGACAGCAGATACAGGCCGTTTCCCCAGTGCTGCCCTATCAGAGCTAACGTGACTGGAAGAGATGCTGCCGTGAGACACAGACACGCAAGGAGTCTGTAAAGTTAGATGCGTGGGGGCTTAGGAGTTTTAGTTAGGAGTGGGGCTTACAGTACGTACATGAGGGTGTTATAGAGCTCATAGATTACAGTAGGAAACACCTAAACATCAAAGGTTCGAACTGCACCTTGGATTACGGTCATTAAGGAAAGACTGAAGGAAAGTGTAGAGTTTGAATGAACAAGCGCTCCTTTTACACTCATATGGCCCGTTGACGCACTTTAGACTTAATGGTGTCCAACTAAAGTAAATTCCCTGGGTCCTCTTTCCAAAAACAATTACAGGCCTTGTAGACCACAGAGACATTCTAAATGTAAATGTCAGATGAAAATCATAATGTCAAGTTAAAGTAATCGCCTTTTTGTGCCCACACCTTAAATTGCACTCTCTGGCTTGTTTGGAAAGTCGTGGTTGTCTTGAAGTGTTTAGAATAGGGGTGTGAATGTTGGTCTTCTAGTGATTTATGTCCTCTGCTTCATCTTTTGTCTTTGCAGCTGGAGTTAGTTTCCCCACGACTGACTGTCTCCCAGTAACCAACCCCACTGCCCTGGCCTGCTCCATTCTCCATTACTGGCCTTTGTCTTGTGGGTTTTGTCCTTGGTTGTTCAGAACACAAACCCAGTGACCCGCAAGCTTACATTGTGACAAAGTGATGCATCTTATTCTTATACCACCACCTGGTGCATCTTCGGTTTAGAGGCTTCTGAAATAAAATACAATAAATTCAGGGCATAGATCCAAATGCATTATGCTGTAATCAAGTGCACATTTGACCCTAACACTAGGAAAAATCAAATCAACAAATTCGTTGCTTGAGTCTTAGCGAGAGAGAGAGAGAGATAAAGAAAGAAAGAAAGAAAGAAAGAAAGAAAGAGAGAGATTATCCCATTCCCCCCTTTTTATTTGGGGGAGATGTATAAATCTTCTCTGACAGTCCGGATGACTCTGTCCCTGAGTACCATCAGAGTCAGTCGATATGTGCAGCACACCACGGCCCACCCTCCTAAATGAGTGTTTCCTTTATGACTTCCCTCTGGAGCTCCAATGGCTCAGACCATAATTAAAACCTTTCCTCTCCACTTAACAGCTCCCAGATAAAGAACCAGGGAGGGGGAGAGAGTGGCAACAGGGGCAGCTCAGTGGGGGCTACCTGAGGAGAGGCGCGCCAGAGTCCCTCTCTCCCCAATCCCCACCACCCTCACTCCTCTGCCCAGCTATGAGGCTGTCTTCCTGGTTTATGATTGTTGTTGTGAGCCTGGAAATGAATAATAATTATGCATCTCGTGGTCACAAACTTCAGCCAGCCAAACAGTGCAGAAGGGTCTGGAGCTAGGGCTAGAGTATTCACTACATCGGAGGTCTGGGTTGGAGTAAAAGCTATGGGCCCAGGGTTAGATCTACAGTAGAGGCCTTGGGACGGGGTCTGGATATGGGGCTGGGGTAAGGGTGATGGTGGCTGTGGAGCGTGGCTGATGTTTTAGGGGCTCTGCAGTAAGGGATCCGAGGTTGGAGCTGGAGCTTGGAGCTCAGTCTGAAGTGGGCCATGGGTTCTGGATTCAGGGGCTCTCCAGGAGTTCTGGGACTGGTTCTCTGGAGTGTGGCTGGGTTTCTGTCAGGGCCTCTGGGTTTAGGGACTTGTGAGTAAAGCTTATGGGGATATACATGGTTCTGGAGTGCTGCCTGGGCTTCCATGTATAAGTGTTCCAGAGGTTTAGGTTTAGGGGCTGCAGGGTGGGCTCAGTGGCCCCGGGCCGTGGAGGAAGGCAGGCTGGCTGTCCAGGCCAGGCCAGGCCAGGTAGGTGATAATGAGGAACCCGTTTGCTATAACAGTGGAGTAATACGGCCGCAGAGCTCCCATCCTGCCCCTGCTGTGGTGCTGCGAGGGCAGCGGCCAATGGCCCGGCTGGGGAGTGATTACGTTTTTAGGGAGCTGCCTCGCATATAGTGGTTAGAGGGTAAAGCGAGGGGATTTATTAGGCCTGTAAATTACACTCAGACATCTTACTCTTCTGGCGCCCCCCTTCCAGACCCCCCTCTCCTTCCTCCACAAGGGCTTCCCTGTAAATATACCTCGCCCCTCTCTTAAGGAGAAGGAGCAGGGCACGCCAGATTGTGAGAGAAGGAAGGAGGGAAGAAGGGAAGGGGGAGGTTTTAGAGGAGAGACAGAGCTGAAGAAGCGGAGGGCCCGCTCTGAAAGCATGCTTTGTGCAGTAAGGCCCCATTTTCCTCCAGCAGGGGCTTGTCTCACACACACACTCAACAGACGGACTATGTGAGAAGAAGAGAGAGCACTGCAATCATTCACCCTGACAGATTATTGTGACCTTAGCGCATGTCACTGACACATCATTCTAACAGGCACGGCTTGTCTAGGGCCTAGCCACTTCCTGCTTGTCCACACACACACACACACACACACACACACACACACACACACACACACACACACACACACACACACACACACACACACACACACACACACACACACACACACACACACACACACGCACACACACACACACGCACACACACACGCACACACACACACATACACCCCTCCCTCCTATCATTATAGAATATGCATAAAATGAATGCATCCTCCAATTGCAACGTCTGCCTATGCCCACATATTATTTCAACATTTATTTATTTTTTTGTCATTGAGAAAATGCTCTTATCCATAGCGACTTACAGGAACAATTAGGGTTAAGTGCCTTGCTCAAGGTCACATCAACAGATTTTTCACCTCAGGAATTCTGACCAGCGACCTTTCCATTGCTGCCTCTTTCTTAACCACTATAGACTACCTTCCCCCTGTATTTTTAATATCCTCAAACCAAGTTAGGAATACCTTATTTCAAAATAGACCGTCATCACTGTCTGTTGACAATGATGATTTTTTCACGTTTTACCAGTGAAACGTCCAAACATTTACATCTTCATGAATTACTGTTTGTGAGCGAATAAAAGCAGATGGTGTTAACAAACCATTAGCCTTTCTTGTATTTTGTTTCAATCAAAGCATACTGTATAACCTGCCAAGGGGCGTGCTGTTGAGTTTTGGGCACATGAGGAAAAACATTTGACTATTCATACATTTAAAATCAGTTTTTCACGATTCCTGACATTTAAAAGTAAAAAATACCCTGTTTAAGGTCCGTTAGAATCACCACTAAATTTTAAAGATTTTGAAATGTCAGAATAATAGTAGAGAGAATGATTTATTTCAGCTTTTATTTCTTTCATCACATTCCCAGTGGGTCAGAAGCTTACGTACACTCAATTAGTATTTGGTAGCATTACCTTTAAATTGTTTCACTTGTGTCAAACATTTTGGGTAGCCTTCCACAAGCTTCCCACAATACGTTGGGTGAATTTTGGCCCATTTGTCCTGACAGAGCTGGTGTAACTGAGTCAAGTTTGTAGGCCTCCTTGCTCGCACACGCCTTTTCAGTTCTGCCCACACATTTTCTATAGGATTGAGGTCAGGGCTTTGTGATGGCCACTCCAATACCTTGACTTTGTTGTCCTTAAGCCAATTTGCCACAACTTTGGAAGTTTTCTTGGGGTCATTGTCCATTTGGAAGACCCATTTGCGACCAAGCTTTAACTTCCTGACTGATGTCTTGAGATGTTGCTTCAATATATCCCCATAATTGTCCTACCTCATGATGCCATCTATTTTGTGAAGTGCACCAGTCCCTCCTGCAGCAAAGCACCCCCTCAAAATGATGCTGCCACCCCGTGCTTCACGGTTGGGATGGTGTTCTTCGGCTTGCAAGCTTCCCCCTTTTTCCTCTAAACATAACGATGGTCATTATGGCCAAACAGTTCTATTTTTGTTTCATCAGGCCAGAGGATATTTCTCCAAAAAGTATGATCTTTGTCCCCATGTGCAGTTGCAAACTGTAGTCTGGCTTTTTTTATGGTGGTTTTGGAGCAGTGGCTTCCTCCTTGCTGAGTGGCCTTTGAGGTTATGTTGATATAGAACTCGTTTTACTGTGGATATAGATACTTTTGTACCCATTTCCTCCATCTTCACAAGGTCCTTGCTGTTGTTCTGGGATTGAGTTGCACTTTTCGCACCAAAGTACGTTCATGTCTAGGAGACAGAACGCGACTCCTTCCTGAGCGGTATGACGGCTGCGTGGTCCCATGGTGTTTATACTTGCGTACTATTGTTTGTACAGATGAACATGGTACCTTCAGGCGTTTGGAAATTGCTCCCAATGGTGAACCAGACTTGTGGATGTCTGCAATTTTTTTCGGAGGTCTTGGCTGTTTTCTTTTGATTTTCCCATGATGTCAAGCAAAGAGGCACTGAGTTTGAAGGTCGGCCTTGAAATACATCCACAGGTACACCTCCAATTGACTCAAATGAGGTCAAGTAGCCTATCAGAAGCTTCTAAATCCATGACATAATTTTCTGGAATTTTCCAAGCTGTTTAAAGGCACAGTCGACCTAGTTTATGTAAAGTTTCTGACCCACTGGAATTGTGATACAGTGAATTATAAGTGAAATAATCTGTCTGTAAACAATTGTTGGGAAATTTACTTGTGTCATGCACAAAGTACGTGTCCTAACCGACTAGCCAAAACTATAGTTGGACAACAAGATATTTGTGGAGTGGTTGAAAAACGAGTTTGATTGACTCCAACCTAAGTGTATGTAAACTTCCGACTTCAACTGTATATATATATACTTCCGACTTCAACTGTATATATATATATGAACCTTTATTTAACTAGGCAAGTCAGTTAAGGACAAATGTATTTACAATGACGGCCTACCCCGGCCAAACCCGGACGACGCTGGTGTAACGTTCGTCGTCTTCCCCTGATGAGGAGTAAGAGAGGTCGGACCAATTGCAGCGTGGTAAGTGTCCATTTTAATAAGATAAACTGAACACTACAAAAATACAAGACAACAAAGTGAAACAAACGAAACAGTCCCGTGTGGTAACAAACACTAACACTGAAAATAATCACCCACAACTCAAAGTGAAACCAGGCTACCTAAATATGGTTCTCAATCAGGGACAACGATAAACAGCTGCCTCTGATTGAGAACCATACCAGGTCAAACACAGAAATCGCAAAACATTGAAAAAGGAACATAAACAACCCACCCAACTCACGCCCTGACCATACTAAAACAAAAACATAATAAAATAACTAAGGTCAGAACGTGACAGCTGGGCCAATTGTGCGCCGCCCGATAGGACTCCCAATCATGGCCGGATGTGATACAGCCTGGATAATCTCAAATCAAATCAAATCAAATCAAATCAAATTTTATTTGTCACATACACATGGTTAGCAGATGTTAATGCGAGTGTAGCGAAATGCTTGTGCTTCTAGTTCCGACAATGCAGTAATAACGAACAAGTAATCTAACTAACAATTCCAAAAAAAAAAAAAACTACTGTCTTATACACAGTGTAAGGGGATAAAGAATATGTACATAAGGATATATGAATGAGTGATGGTACAGAGCGGCATAGGCAAGATACGGTAGATGATATCGAGTACAGTATATACATATGAGATGAGTATGTAAACCAAGTGGCATAGTTAAAGTGGCTAGTGATACATGTATTACATAAGGATGCAGTCGATGATATAGAGTACAGTATCTACGTATGCATATGAGATGAATAATGTAGGGTAAGTAACATTATATAAGGTAGCATTGTTTAAAGTGGCTAGTGATATATTTACATCATTTCCCATCAATTCCCATTATTAAAGTGGCTGGAGTAGAGTCAGTGTCATTGACAGTGTGTTGGCAGTAGCCACTCAATGTTAGTGGTGGCTGTTTAACAGTCTGATGGCCTTGAGATAGAAGCTGTTTTTCAGTCTCTCGGTCCCAGCTTTGATGCACCTGTACTGACCTCGCCTTCTGGATGACAGCGGGGTGAACAGGCAGTGGCTCGGGTGGTTGATGTCCTTGATGATCTTTATGGCCTTCCTGTAGCATCGGGTGGTGTAGGTGTCCTGGAGGGCAGGTAGTTTGCCCCCGGTGATGCGTTGTGCAGACCTCACTACCCTCTGGAGAGCCTTACGGTTGAGGGCGGTGCAGTTGCCATACCAGGCGGTGATACAGCCCGCCAGGATGCTCTCGATTGTGCATCTGTAGAAGTTTGTGAGTGCTTTTGGTGACAAGCCGAATTTCTTCAGCCTCCTGAGGTTGAAGAGGCGCTGCTGCGCCTTCCTCACGATGCTGTCTGTGTGAGTGGACCAATTCAGTTTGTCTGTGATGTGTATGCCGAGGAACTTAAAACTTGCTACCCTCTCCACTACTGTTCCATCGATGTGGATGGGGGTGTTCCCTCTGCTGTTTCCTGAAGTCCACAATCATCTCCTTAGTTTTGTTGACGTTGAGTGTGAGGTTATTTTCCTGACACCACACTCCGAGGGCCCTCACCTCCTCCCTGTAGGCCGTCTCGTCGTTGTTGGTAATCAAGCCTACCACTGTTGTGTCGTCCGCAAACTTGATGATTGAGTTGGAGGCGTGCATGGCCACGCAGTCGTGGGTGAACAGGGAGTACAGGAGAGGGCTCAGAACGCACCCTTGTGGGGCCCCAGTGTTGAGCATCAGCGGGGAGGAGATGTTGTTGCCTACCCTCACCACCTGGGGGCGGCCCGTCAGGAAGTCCAGAACCCAGTTGCACAGGGCGGGGTCGAGACCCAGGGTCTCGAGCTTGATGACGAGCTTGGAGGGTACTATGGTGTTGAATGCCGAGCTGTAGTCGATGAACAGCATTCTCACATAGGTATTCCTCTTGTCCAGATGGGTTAGGGCAGTGTGCAGTGTGGTTGAGATTGCATCGTCTGTGGACCTATTTGGGCGGTAAGCAAATTGGAGTGGGTCTAGGGTGTCAGGTAGGGTGGAGGTGATATGGTCCTTGACTAGTCTCTCAAAGCACTTCATGATGACGGATGTGAGTGCTACGGGGCGGTAGTCGTTTAGCTCAGTTACCTTAGCTTTCTTGGGAACAGGAACAATGGTGGCCCTCTTGAAGCATGTGGGAACAGCAGACTGGTATAGGGATTGATTGAATATGTCCGTAAACACACCGGCCAGCTGGTCTGCGCATGCTCTGAGGGCGCGGCTGGGGATGCCATCTGGGCCTGCAGCCTTGCGAGGGTTAACACGTTTAAATGTCTTACTCACTTCGGCTGCAGTGAAGGAGAGACCGCATGTTTTCGTTGCAGGCCGTGTCAGTGGCACTGTATTGTCCTCAAAGCGGGCAAAAAGTTATTTAGTCTGCCTGGGAGCAAGACATCCTGGTCCGTGACTGGGCTGGGTTTCTTCCTGTAGTCCGTGATTGACTGTAGACCCTGCCACATGCCTCTTGTGTCTGAGCCGTTGAATTGAGATTCTACTTTGTCTCTGTACTGGCGCTTAGCTTGTTTGATAGCCTTGCGGAGGGAATAGCTGCACTGTTTGTATTCAGCCATGTTACCAGACACCTTGCCCTGATTAAAAGCAGTGGTTCGTGCCTTCAGTTTCACACGAATGCTGCCATCAATCCAAGGTTTCTGGTTAGGGAATGTTTTAATCGTTGCTATGGGAACGACATCTAATAATAATAATAAGCTATGAGTATTAGGCGTAGGTAACAGATCTTGATGAGATGTCCTTTTAAGCGATGGGAGCGCCCTTGTGGTGCTGAAAGGACAGAATCATAACCATGTCGTCACATATCATTCTGGGTTCCACTGCGCAAGAGGGGATCTGTGGTGGTTTATGAACATCAAGGCAGAATTTGGATCCTAGATCTCATTGGTGTGATGATAAGGTTCATGCGGTGGATCAGTTTGTCTGCATACGCAATAAAGGTGGTACGTTTGTGTAAGCTAAGCACTCAGACAGTAGGGCGAGTTCAACATAAGCCCCAAAGTCCAAAACAAAGTGTTTTGAGGACAACTGTTTTGACAACACGTGGTAGAGTTTTCTGTCTGTGGCTGTTCTTGTTACGTGGGGTTTGTCCCAATCGAAGTGGTGAAGCATCTGACCGATGGGTCTCTGCACACACACCTACAGTTATTCATTCATCATTCACACCACTGCCAGAGAGAGAGAGAGAGAGAGAGAGAGAGAGAAGACAGGGAAGAAACCACCATTTCCCTACCTATAGGCTGCTATCGTCTCTACATATTTATTTAGTTTGTCAGTCTATTGTTGTTATGGAATTTTAATAGCAATTCAATAATTTACTTAGAATTTATCCAAACTAATTTTCCGGATTTTTTTTTAACCAGCTCAGTATATTCTGTTCCGCTCCTCCCGCACTACATCAGCACTACATCCCAGTTCAGTTAGCAAGAGGCTGAAACTATATCCCCGGAGAAAGCATCTAAGCAAATGAAACAGCTCCCCTCTGTGTTACTATATGTAACCCATGTATCTGATGCTGTCGGAATATGCCATAATCTTTTTGTACAGACACATAAGTAGGAAGAGGGGCTCTGTTTTGCTTGCTCTGATACCTTATTTGTGATTGATGTGTATTTTTTGTCAGCATATCTTTGTCAAATACGTGATGCATATTTTTTATTTTTTATTTTTTTTATTTCACCTTTATTTAACCAGGTAGGCCAGTTGAGAACAAGTTCTCATTTGCAACTGCGACCTGGCCAAGATAAAGCATAGCAGTGTGAGCAGACAACACAGAGTTACACATGGAATAAACAATTAACAAGTCAATAACACAGTAGAAAACAAAGGGGGGAGTCTATATACAATGTGTGCAAAAGGCATGAGGAGGTAGGCGAATAATTACAATTTTGCAGATTAACACTGGAGTGATAAATGATCAGATGGTCATGTACAGGTAGAGATATTGGTGTGCAAAAGAGCAAGTAAATAAATAAAAACAGTATGGGGATGAGGTAGGTGAAAATGGGTGGGCTATTTACCAATAGACTATGTACAGCAGCAGCGATCGGTTAGCTGCTCAGATAGCTGATGTTTGAAGTTGGTGAGGGAGATAAAAGTCTCCAACTTCAGCGATTTTTGCAATTCGTTCCAGTCACAGGCAGCAGAGTACTGGAACGAAAGGCGGCCAAATGAGGTGTTGGCTTTAGGGATGATCAGTGAGATACACCTGCTGGAGCGCGTGCTACGGATGGGTGTTGCCATCGTGACCAGTGAACTGAGATAAGGCGGAGCTTTACCTAGCATGGACTTGTAGATGACCTGGAGCCAGTGGGTCTGGCGACGAATATGTAACGAGGGCCAGCCGACTAGAGCATACAGGTCGCAGTGGTGGGTGGTATAAGGTGCTTTAGTGACAAAACGGATGGCACTGTGATAGACTGCATCCAGTTTGCTGAGTAGAGTGTTGGAAGCCATTTTGTAGATGACATCGCCGAAGTCGATGCTTAAAGCTGCAATAACTTTTTGGGTGACCTGACCAAATTCAAATAGAAATTAGAGTTATTTCTATATAGTGCACCTTTAAATATTTTATTTTGAGGTACAGTAGGGTGGGCCAGGTCCCTTAAGTCCCGCCCATAACGCTGGCCCTGGTGTGTGTGTCTGAGCGTGCATGTGTGTGTCATTTAGCACTGTGTTTATGCATATTCACTTCCCTTCCTTTGCACAAAAATGGTTCTTTGTGTCAGGTGAAAGGTGATTATTCCTGGATAGAGGATGCACCATTCTGCATTCATAGTTAACAGCATAACTATCCACATAGATGGACAGTGTGAGTTTTAGAATGAAAACCATCTCTCCTGATGCGTTGAGTTGTGACATACCTACAAAAGACCAGTTGATGTTGAAGAAGAACCACTACCTCAAATATCTCAGTCAGAGCATTCAACTGCATTAACCTCACTGAACCTCAGTTCTATACACACTGAGGCCACTTTACACTCAGTGGCAGGCAGGCAGGCAGGCAGGGTGCAGCTATTTTCATAATTAAAGCCTGGGTGTTGGAGAGGCCACCGTGGGTGTGTGATACCCCGCAGATTGAAGGGAGAGCATTGAGGCCTGTGTGTTTGTGGGCAGGGCACACGATACACAGGAACTCGCAGGGGCTTTGACGCAGGGTCCCCACACAGAGATCTGAGCGCCTGAGGTTGATCTTCACCAGGGGAAGCAGCTTGGCCAAGCACATCAAGTCCTCAGGACCTCAGCCCAGAGCCCTCATCCCCTCATCACCCCAGCCACCTCCCTATACTCCCCCTTCTCCCTCTCTATCTTTACCCCTCTATGTCCATTTCTTTAACCTTTCTATCCCCCATTCCTCTCATTTCTCTCTCTACTCACTCTCCCTCCGTCTACCTCTCTTTCCCGCTCTCTTCACAGCTTCCCCTCCCTCCCGCCCTCTCTCCCTGCCTCTCTCTCACTGTGAGCCTTCTATTGACTTACTAAGAGCACCTTTCACAGAGCTGCATGTCTGTGGGCCTTTTAAAACACTCTGCGTCTCCAGTGATGGGTCTTTGAGTATATAGGGTTGGTGAAAGGCCTACTGAAACGTATACCTGTTTGTATAAATGTGTCAGGCATGCCATCGGTGTTGACTGCTTCTGTGTGGGAGATCGGCCAGATACTGAAGTCACAGTGGGGGACAGAAAAGCACTAAAAGCATTTATCTATGCAGTGTGCATGGCCAAGAATATAAAGGTAACTACTGTAGCTATGATAATAAGATATTTGATGAGTATCGTTGAGAGCAGTATGTTACCATATGTTCATTCATACTGTTGAGCACAGTCTTGCAGATCCCCTTAATTTATTTCCAGAAGCTGAAGGATGTTTATAAATAGAAGAAAAAATACACAGTGAGTCAATCATGGACTGCCATCTTGTGTGTAAATACAGTGTTATTTGGGACATTTCTCTCTCTCTTTCTCTCTCTCTCTCTTTCTCTCTCTCTCTCTCCCTCTCTCTCTCACTCTCTCTCTCTCTCTCTCTCTCTCTCCCTCTCTCTCTCTCTCTCTCTCTCTCTCTCTCTCTCTCTCTCTCGCTCTCTCCAAGGTATTACCCCCAGCTGTGAGAAGAAGAGCCTGTTCACCTGAGCAGCTGAGACCCTTGACCTAAAGGTAGTGTGTGATAGGGTATGTCGACCCATTTCTGGGCTGAGAAGGAGAGTGGGGCCTTTCTCTCCTCCCAGAGCGAACAGAGCATGGAGCCTGAACAGGTGTCCCCAGGCCCTCTGATTAAAACATGACCTAAAACACAGAGCACAGGGAACTACAGTCCTCCTAACAGTCTTCTTGGTAAACTTGCTCTGACTTTATATTTAGTGATGCTATAACTACTGTATGTATTGGCATTACGTAGGCAGGTATTCCTATTACAGTGTAGGTATAGTGATTACAATTGCGGTTGACAACACCTGGCGTCACCCTCTGTTTGGCTGATGCAGGGTTACAGCAGTACAACACAAAAACAACAACATCACTCCTTGTTCCAATCCAAAGAGGACAAGTGTAACTTGTGATGGGGTTCAGCAGAGCTCGTCACAGCCGGCTGATAGCAGCGCTCGGATAGGGTGATCCTCAGCAGCACTAACACAGGCCTTTATCAAAGAGGGCATGTGTTTCTGTGATGTGGCCCTCCTGTTGCTCCCGGCCCCCAGCCAGGGCCCCTTTTGGTGGGCAGACCTATTAGGGGCTGCTGAGGTGGGGTGGATGGTGGAGGAAGGAGGGGGAGTAGCAGAGATGGGGAGGAGAAGGAGGGGAGGCAGCCTTGGGCAGTTTGTCTCCTGCTGGTCTACACTACAGGCTCCTGGGTGAAAAGGAGTCTGTCTATGTTCCGCTGCTGGTCCCCTATCTCCGCTGATAAACATTTCCGAGGACAGAGAGTGGTTCGAGGGGAATAAGTTTAGATGTTGGACAGGGTGTGTGTTTAGGAATGGAGGAGGTTCCTTGGAGCTTTGTAATGGTTTACATTCCTTATCCCTATGACTGGGTACAAGACAGCTAGCCAGTCCAATGATATATGGGATATAGGATAAAATATTTGTAAAACCTAATAAATCAGGGAAAGTGTTAATTTGACCTTCAATCAAAAGAGACTGAACAACCATTTAGAAGAGTTCAGGATCATACCCCATCCCATGAATTTGTCACGCCCTGCCCATAGAGAGGCTTTTATTCTCTATTTTGGTCAGGCCAGGGTGTGACTAGGGTGGGCATTCTATGTTCCTTTTTCTGTTTTTGTATTTCTTTGTTTTTGGCCGGGTATGGTTCTCAATCAGGGACAGCTGTCTGTCGTTGTCTCTGATTGAGAACCATACTTAGGCAGCTCTTGCCCACATGGGTTTTGTGGGTTGTTGCTTTCTGTTTTGTGTTTTGCACCTGACGGAGCTGTTTCGGTTGTTCTTTTTGTTACTTTGTATTTAGTGTTCAGTTCTATTTAATAAATGACGAACACGTACCATGCTGTGCATTGGTCCTCACCTTCTTCCACCAACGGCCGTTACAGAATTAGAGCCACAATGTGGACCAGTTAGAGTAGATGAGGAGGAGAAAGGCTGTTTATCGCTGAGACCAGCCCTGGCAGGAAGAGCTGAGGTATGTCATCTCACCTTCCTCTCCAGGCCAGGAGAGGTTTACCCATGGAGATCAAATCAAATCAAATCAAATGTATTTATATAGCCCTTCGTACATCAGCTGATATCTCAAAGTGCTGTACAGGAACCCAGCCTAAAACCCCAAACAGCAAGCAATGCAGGTGTAGAAGCACGGTGGCTAGGAAAAACTCCCTAGAAAGGCCAAAACCTAGGAAGAAACCTAGAGAGGAACCAGGCTATGTGGGGTGGCCAGTCCTCTTCTGGCTGTGCCGGGTGGAGATTATAACAGAACATGGCCAAGATGTTCAAATGTTCATAAATGACCAGCATGGTCGTATAATAATAAGGCAGAACAGTTAAAACTGGAGCAGCAGCACGGTCAGATGGACTGGGGACAGCAAGGAGTCATCATGTCGGGTAGTCCTGGGGCATGGTCCTAGGGCTCAGGTCCTCCGAGAGAGAGAAAAAAAGAGAGAATTAGAGAGAGCATATGTGGGGTGGCCAGTCCTCTTCTGGCTGTGCCGGGTGGAGATTATAACAGAACATGGCCAAGATGTTCAAATGTTCATAAATGATCAGCATGTTCGAATAATAAGAAGGCAGAACAGTTGAAACTGGAGCAGCAGCATGGCCAGGTGGACTGGGGACAGCAAGGAGTCATCATGTCAGGTAGTCCTGGGGCATGGTCCTAGGGCTCAGGTCCTCCGAGACAGAGAAGGAGAGAATTAGAGAACGCACACTTAGATTCACACAGGACACCGAATAGGACAGGAGAAGTGGGCAGTGTGCACATGGAGATGTATGGGTAAACCACTTCTCAGATATTTTTGGCTCTATAACAAAGAACAAAGAGCAAAAACCTATACATGATCAAATACAAATCTTAGAATCAACTATTAAAGACTACCAGAACCCACTGGATTCTCCATTTACCTTGAATGAGCTGCAGGACAAAATAAAAACCCTCTAACCCAAAAAGGCATGTGGTGTTGAAATTATCAAATATACAGACAACAAATTCCAATTGGCTATACTAAAACTCTTTAACATCATCATTAGCTCTGGCATCTTCCCCAATATTTGGAACCAAGGACTGATCACCCAAATCCACAAAAATGGAGACAAATTTGACCCCAATAACTACCGTGGGATATGCATCAACAGCAACCTTGGGAAAATCCTCTGCATTATCATTAACAGCAGACTTGTACATTTCCTCAGTGAAAACAATGTACTGAGCAAATTTCAAACTGGCTTTCTACCAAATTACTGTACAACAGACCATGTATTCACACTGCACACCCTAATAGACAAACAAACAAACCAAAACAAAGGCAAGGGCAAAGTCTTCTCATGCTTTGTTGATTTCAAAAAAGCCTTCGACTCAATTTGGCATGAGGGTCTGCTATACAAATTGATGGAAAGTGGCGTTGGAGGTAAAACATACGACATTATAAAATCCATGTACACAAACAGCAAGTGTGCGTTAAAATAGTCTTAAAACACACACATTTCTTTCCACAGGGTCGTGGGGTGAGACAGGGATGCAGCTTAAGCACCACCCTCTTCAACATATATATCAACGAATTGGTGCGGGCGCTAGAAAAGTCTGCAGCACCCGGCCTCACCCTACTAGAATCTGAAGTCAAATGTCTACTGTTTGCTGATGATCTGGTGCTTCTGTCACCAACCAAGGAGGGCCTACAGCAGCACACTAGATATTCTGCACAGATTCTGACAGATCTGGGCCCTGACAGTATATCTCAGTAAGACAAAAATAATGGTGTTCCAAAAAAGGTAGAGTCGCCAGGACCATAAATACAAATTCCATCTAGACACCGTTGCCCCAGAGCACACAAAAAAACTATAAATACCTTGGCCTAAACATCAGCGCTACAGGTAACTTCCAAAAAGCTGTGAATGATCTGAGAGACAATGCAAGAAGGGCATTCTATGCCATCAAAGGGAACATTAAGTTTGACATACCAATTAGGATCTGGCTAAAAATACTTGAAACAGTTATAGAACCCATTGCCCTTTATGGTTGTGAGGTGAGGGGTCCGCTCACCAACCAAGATTTCACAAAATGGGACAAACAACAGAATTCTGCATCAATATCCTCTGTGTACAACGTAGAACACCAAATAATGCATGCTGAGCAGAATTAGGCCGATACCCGCTAATGATCAAAATCCAGAAAAGAGATGTTAAATTCTACAACCACCAAAAAGGAAGCGATTCCCTAACCTTCCATAAAAAAGCTATCACCTACAGAGAGTTGAACCTGGAGAAGAGTCCCCTAAGCAAGCTGGTCTTAGGGCTCTGTTCACAAACACTAACACACCCCACAGAGCCCCAGGACAGAAAAAGAATTAGACCCAACCAAATCAAGAGAAAACAAAAAGATAATTACTTGACACATTGGAAATAATTAACAAAAAAACAGAGCAAACCAGAATACCATTTGGCCCTAAACAGAGAGTACACAGTGGCAGAATACGTGACCACTGTGACTGAACCAAAATTAAGTAAAGCTTTGACTATGTACAGACTTGCTATTGAGAAAGGCCGCTTTACGCAGACCTGGCTCTCTAGAGAAGGCCATGTGCACACTGCCCACAAAATGAGGTGGAAACTGAGCTGCACTTCCTAACCTCCTGCTCATTATATGACCATATTAGAGACACATATTTTCCTCAGATTACACAGATCCACAAAGAATTTGAAAACAAACCCGATTTTGCTAAACTCCCATATTTACTGGGTGAAATACCATAGTGTGCCATCACAGCAGCAAAGTTTGTGACCTGTTGTCACAGTGAAGAACAAACATCATTGTAAATACGACCCATATTTATGCTTATTTATTTTCCCTTTTGTACTTTAACCATTTGTACATCGTTACAACACTGTACAAAATGTGACCTTTGTAATGTCTTTATTATTTTGAAACTTCTGTATGTGTAATGTTTACTGTTAATTTGTATTGTTTATTTCACCTTTGTATATTATCTACCTCACTTGCTTTGGCAATGTTAACATATGTTTCCCATGCCAATAAAGCCCCTTGAATTGAAATGAATTGAAATAAGAGAGAGATTACAGGAACGGCTTGAGGCATTGTGTGGTGGACCCCCAAAATGAAGGGAAGAGTGAGAAACACTCACAGGGAGACACGCACACACACAAAACATGCCACATGTCTCTGAATTCCTCCGTCATGCTCTCCTCTTTAGCATGGCGTTGTCCTGATGGTTTAGTTGCTCCAGAAACACTTTCCACATCCCAGGGGAAGGGAGGGATGTTAAATGGGGGGGATGAAAGATTGTGGAGGGTGGGGAGCTAGGAGGAAAGGAAGAGAGGGAAAAGAGGAGGTTGGTTTTTTGCAACACCGCCGCCCTAGAATGTTGTAACTAGCAGTCTGTCTGTCTCCATCTCTCCCCCGTCTTTAATTGGAAACACAACTGGAGTTTAGATACGACAGAACAAAGACAGACGGCGTCACAGCTGCCTGGGCAGCCAGAGCATTTGCATACACACACACAAGCTGTATCTCAACAGTATCTCAACCAGGCTGCCGATTAGGAGCCCAGTACAACCTTCACAGTGACCTGACCAGGCTATCTGTGACCTGGCACCTCCGTGGCACCATGCTCCGATACCATTCACTGGTTTATCTGGCCAATGCCATTTCCATAGTGAGGAGGGCCAGCATCAAGGCTCCAGGATAGAAAGACAGTGTGTTCCTCAGCCAATGGATAGGATTGGAAGGGAGGAGGACAATGGTGGAGAGAAATAAATAATAAAGTTGTTTAGTTAGAGGTAAAGCAACAGGCTAGCTAGTGGGAATGGAGGTAATTATTTCAATCAGTACAGAGTCATCTCCTTTTGTCAGGGTTTCAGGAAGTAAAGTACCATAACAATATTTCTTTACATGCAGCTTCAGGGAAACTGTCACTAGCCGGCTCAACCCTGCACCTTAGAGGCTGCTGCCCTATGTACATAGACATTGAATCACTGGTCACTTTAATAAAAGGAACACTAGTCACTTTAATAAGGTTTACATACTGTTTTACTAATTCCATATGTACTGCATATACTGTATTCTACTGTATCCTAGTCAGTACCACTCCGACATTGCTCATCCTAATATTTATATATTTCTTAATTCCATTCTTTTACTTTTAAGATTTGTTGTAATGTTGTGAATTGTTAGATACTACTTCACTGTTGGAGCTAGGAAGACAAACATTTCACTACACCCACAATAACATCTGCTAAATATGTGTATGCGAACAATATAATGTGATTTGATTTGCTAAAGAAATAGATTACAATCACTGAATTTAATAATATTTTTATAAGCAACGAGGATATTTGGTATGAACAATAATCGGAGTATATTGTGTTGTGTAATTGATGTGGAAATCAACTAGCAGTCATCAATGAGTCATCTAAGATTGAGCCCCTATCTCCTCTTACAGTACGAGTCATTGATACCAAACCATGACATACTGTTTGTTCTGGAGCAGGTATTACTTTTGTCCTACAACTACACACCCTACTGTGAATTTGTATCCATCTCACCCTATTTTCTAATTGTTTCATATGACGTAAGACTTTGTTGTCTTTCACAGTGTACACACATTTCAATGTTCCCTCGATGTGAGGCTGAGTTATTGATTGTGGTTGTGTTGTTTTTTCACACCCTGGTGTAGCAGAAGGTTTTGTTTCCCACGTTGACGTTCACCAGGGGCTATTGTTTGTTGTCTGTGGGATCATGGGAGATGGTCATGGGCCTCGTTATTGAATAACTAGGGCAGATCGACCTGTAACACCCCCACAGGCCTTCTGCTTGAGGCTGACCCAAGGCCACATCCATCGGAACTGTAAGGTCCAGTTCAAACGGATAAAACAACAATGTTATTCTCCAGTTTGTTGAATGTTGTTCAGTCACAGCTGAGGCTTTTCATTATAAGTTGATTCTTATTGCTGTTGGGTTATGTAATTGTTGTAAACAATTTCTAATGTCAAGTGTGCACTGAAATGTAACTTTAACAGTGTATACGGTGCAGGCAGCTGTGCATGTTACTGCAGTTCAGGGATGTATGAATTCACATGCCTTATGATGCACTCCTGGCTTAAGAACACTCCAGATAGATTCAAATCAACCTCCTTCTTCTCCTCCTCAAATGACTGTATTCTTTCTCTTTTTCTTAAGTAAATGTTCTTGTGACCTGTCAAGGAGGGGAAAATCTCCTCTAATATTTAACATACAAATACTGAGCTTATATGTGAGTAGGGCCAGATCAAGCATACATGAACTCTGTCTCCTTCAACCTGACCCCGACTGCTTGCCATACCTCAGACCAGACTAGCCCAGCTGTGTCATTACTATTGAGCTCTCTCTCAGACTCAGACAGAGAACTCCGTCTCATTCTTCTCATATCATCATTGTCTGTGGTATGGGGTGTCTCCACCTCTACCAATACCATAGACGCGTGATGCTATCCTAATATGGACCCCGTAGCGGTGTCTCCACTTCACTTGCATATGTGATCAGAAACCATGGTTTCACAACTAGGGAATCAGCTCGCTTACATTTTTTCTCATATCATCATGCCGTCTCCCGTAAATGGCAAATAACATGCTCACTCCAAAATTCAACCTCTTCTTCTTATGTGTGGCATGCTGAATCTCTGTTCATTTACGAGTAGGGCAGCACTCTACAAAATGTAGAATACATGTATTTATCATTAACATACACAGACATGTTTCAGGGTCAAGCCTTCATCAGTTTCAACTGCGATGATAAACAATGGTGTCCTAACAACACAGGAGTGGACCACAGATGAAGTGGAGGAATGGAAGGAAGTGTCCAATAGGATCTTCCTACAGGAAGTTTGTGGTGAACTCTGAAGATGAACTTGTGGAGCGAGTCGGTCAGATAAGTTGGACTGGTCAGCGACTCAGCCGGACGTTGTGTTAGAAGTGTAAGAAGTGCACTCTAGCAGTACTGAAGAGTATTACTGAGGTGGAGTCTTTCCAGAGCTGCTTGTCCACAGAGACAGTCTGTTAGTAACTCACCCAGGATAAGGCTCCCCCTGTGAGGCTCCAAGATGGCTCCACTTTGAGGATGGTCATAGTGCATTTATCAACCAGACCTTTTCCCCCCTCCTCCCCCCCTTCCTTTCCAGAGCAAACACACACACACACACATTCACACAAACATATGCACACACACACTTCCCTCTCTCTCAGTGCCCCCTGACAGGAAAATAAACTTGACCCGCGTATCCTGGTGAGCTGTGACCCCCCATCAGCTCAGCAACCCCAATTGCTCCTTCTCTCCACCCCTCCATCCTTATCCTAACAGTGTCCACCAGTCCCCTGTGCCACATTCCACAACCCCCCCAAACTGGAGGGAGCTTCGTGGGGAGCAAATCTCCAATTAAATTTCCAATACCTTCTCTTGTCTGGCCCACACTGGCAGTGGATTGGATGACACACATGCTGTAGTGGATGGGGGGCATTTTTTCACACTGTCGATGTTTGTTAACCAAAAATTAATGATAGATACTGTATGAGTGATACCTTTTATAAGGCTTATACTGGCACAGAGGATAAGATGTACAGTGCATTCGGAAAGTATTCAGACCCCTTCACTTTTTTCACGTTTCGTTACATTACAGCTTTATTCTAAAATTGATTAAATAGTTAAAAAAAAAGTTTTTAGACATTTCTGCAAATGTATAAAACAAATGTATAAAACTTTTGAAAATGTTATATCACATTTACATAAGTATTCAGATCCTTTACTCAGTACTTTGTTGAAGCATCTTTGGCAGCGATTACAGCCTTGAGTCTTCTTGGGTATGATGCTACAAGCTTGGCACACCTGTATTTGGGGAGTTTCTTTTTCACATTAATTCCTCTCTGCAGATCCTCTCAAGCTCTGTCAGGTTGGATGGGGAGCGTTGCTGCACAGCTATTTTCAGATCTTTCCAGAGATGTTTGAGAGGGTTCAAGTCCGGACTCTGGGCCACTCAAGGACATTCAGAGGCTTATCCCGAAGCCACTCCTGCGTTGTCTTGGCTGTGTGCTTAGGGTTGTTGTCCTGTTGGAGGTGAACCTTGGCCCCAGTCTGATGTCCTGAGCATTCTGGAGCAGGTTTTCATCAAGGATCTCTCTGTACTTTGGTCCGTTCATCTTTACCTCGATCCTGAAAATAAACCCCACAGCATGATGCTGCCACCACTATGCTTCACCGTAGGGATGGTATTGGCCAGGTGATGAGCAGTGCCTGGTTTCCTCCACATGTGACGCATTCAAGCCAAATAGTTCAATCGTGGTTTCATCAGACCAGAGAATCATGTTTCTCATGGTCTGAGAGTCCTTTAGGTGCCTTTGGCAAACTCCAAGCAGGCTGTCATCTGCCTTTTACTGAGGATTGGCTTCCATCTGGCCACTCTACCATAAAGGCCTGATTGGTGGAGTGCTGCAGAGATGGTTGTCCTTCTGGAAGTTTCTCCCATCTCCACAGAGGAACTCTGGAACTCTGTCAGAGTGACAATCGGTGTTTGCCTTTCCAAATCCTGTCAAATCAATTGAATTTACCACAGGTGGACTCCAATCCGAGCTCAATTTTGAGTCTCATAGCAAACGGTCTGAATACTTATGTACATTTTTAATTTTTAATACATTTGCAAAAATGTGCAAAAACCTGTTTTTGTTTTGTCATTATGGGGTATTGTGTATAGATTGAAAAAATGTAGTTCATTTTAGAATAAGGCTGTAATGTAACCAAGTGTGGAAAGGTGAAGGCCTCTGAATACTTCCCGAATGCACTGCACCTTAGTAATCAAGTGATTTTTGTTGTTGTTGAATAATTATATAAATAAATGAGCTTGTGGATATATTTTTTGAGAAGACAATGAGGCCCTTAGCAGTGGCTCTGATGTAAAAACAGACATACGTCTAAATCAATCCATTCATCGACAGCGCCAGGTCTGTCTGTGTGTTAGCGACTGTGGCTACTGCTGCCCTAATAAACGCAGGGCTCTTTTCTCCAGGAACACTGTTCCTGTCTGGAGGCCTCTGTTGAATAATATCCAGTCCAATAACAGTAGCAGGCCTGAGGGGCTTTAACCAAACACGATAGCTTTTATAACTTTCCAAATCCATGTCTTACTGTGCAAGGTTTGTGCATGCAGGGGAGCCAGTTGTTTTAAACTTGAGCCAGCTCCCCAATGTTATCATTACAGCAGGTTAGAGAAGAAGCCAAAGTTCACAGAAGAAGAGGGAGAGAGGAGTGGGAAGGGAGGGGCTTAGAGTGAAAGGAGAGAGAGAGACGGAAATGGGAGGGAGGGTGGGTAGAATGAATGGATGACCTTCCGAGGAGGGGTGAAATGTCCGAGGTGGTGGAGAACTTAGAGGATCCAATCTGTATCTGCTTCAGTGTGAGAGCCGGGAGGGAGAGAGGGGGAAGGAGGGGAGAGACAGGGGTGGGAGTCACCCAAGTTCCCACACTCCAGAGATGAGTCTGCCCCAGGTCCTCAGGGTAGGAGGGTGTCAATGGGACAGCCTGAGCCTGAGCCCATTCAGCTGTGCTATAAACACTTAATAGCTTATATGGTTAGTCATACCACTATAACGCCCCATGACTGATTAACACTTGCCCAAAACAACACCGTAAAGGGGATGCCGTGAATTTTGCGTGTATTTCTTGCCGCAGTACACCCACTGTAATCTACCAAAGTAAGTACTGTGTAATGACACACAGTACAATACCGTACAATTGACTGTATTGCACTTTTTTTTTAAACAAAGTGCTACCGTAATTGTAATGAATGAATGAAAACAATCTCTCCCCAATGAATGACTGTTTCAGAGATTTCACAGTATTTTACTGTAATTGCATGGGATTGCAATTATTGACGCTCCAAAATTACAGTACGGTACTCTGTAGGGTGGAATTATAGTACCATTAGAAATACAGCAATTATATCCCCGCCGGAAATTTTTTCCCACATTGCACCGTAGTTTACAGTATGCTGCAGTATAATGCTTTCATAGTATTTGACTGTTGATAATATAGGAGCAGGAAAAGCATGCAATCTGCAGACATGAATACTTCCGTAATAGTCACATACGCTTCAGACCAGGAAACTGCTGCTATTTGTTTTTTTACTCTACCCTAATATGATCCTCCCACCTCCTACAATCTGGATTGGGGAGATAAGTCCCAGGGGGGGTCTCCCCATCCATCTCATCTGCTACGTGGGAACTCACACCAACACCATGGGGTCCAGGAGCCCCTCCAGGGGAGAGCCTAGCTCCAGGAGAGACTCAGGCCTGTGTGCCCCACCTGCCTGCCCCATCTGGCTTCACCGCCACTGGGCTGCAGGAAACGCAGAGATGGGCAGGAGCCAGCTCTCACATACAGAACCAGAGAGACACCCAGAGGAGGTTAATTAAAACAAACTGGCAGATCTCGATTCTCTCTCTCTCTCTCTCTCTCTCTCTCTCTCTCTCTCTCTCTCTCTCTATTAGAAGTCTTTACCGTTTCAACAGACCCGAAATTCCGAGATCCAAATTCCGGGTCAAATAAAATAAAATACAATGTTATTGGTCACATACACATGGTGAGCAGATGTTAATGTGAGTGTAGCGAAATGCTTGTGCTTCTAGTTCTGATACTGCAATAATATCTAACAAGTAATCTAACAATTTCCCAACAACTACCTAATACACACAAATATAAAGGGGTGAATGAGAATACGTACATATAAATATATGGATGAGCAATGGCCGAGCGGCATAGGCAAGGTGCAATAGATGGTACAAAATACAGTATATACATATGATATGAGTAGTATAAGATATGTAAACATTATTAAAGTGGCATTATTTTAAGTGGCACTGTTTAAGTGACTAGTGATCCATTTATTAAAGTAGCCAGTGATTGGGTCTCAATGTAGGAAGCAGCCTCTCTGAGTTAGTGATTGCTGTTTAGCAGTCTGGTGGCCTTGAGATAGAAGCTGTTTTTCAGTCTCTCTGTCCCAGCTTTGATGCACCTGTACTGACCTCGCCTTCTGGATGGTAACGGTGTGAACAGGCAGTGGCTCGGGTGGACGTCGTCCTTGATGATCTTTTTGGCCTTCCTGTGACATCAGGTGCTGTAGGTGTCATGGAGGGCAGGTAGTTTGCCCCCGGTGATGTGCTGTGCAGACCGCACCACTCTCTGGAGAGCCTTGAGGTTGAGGATGGTGCTGTACCAGGCTGTGATACAGCCCGACAGGATGCTCTCGATTTTGCATCTGTAAGGTTTGTCAGGGATTGGGTAACAAGACACATTTTTTCAGCCTCCTGAGGTTGAAGAGGCGCTGTTACGCCTTCTTCACCACACTGTCTGTGTGGGTGGACCATTTCAGTTTGTCTGTGATGTGTACGCAGAGGAACTTGAAAACTTTCCACCTTCTGTCCCTTCGTGGATAGGGGGGTGCTCCCTCTGCTGTTTCCTGATGTCCACGATCATCTCCTTTGTTTTGTTGATGTTGAGTGTGGGGTTGTTTACCTGACACCACACCCCGAGTGCCCTCACCTCCTCCCTGTAGACTGTCTCGTCAGTGTTGGTAATCAAGTCCACCACCACTATGTCGTCTGCAAACTTGATGATTGAGATGGAGGCGTGCATGGCCACGCAGTCATGGGGGACCAGGGAGTACAGGAGGGGGCTGAGCACGCACCGTTGTGGGGCCCCAGTGTTGAGGGTAAGCGAAGTGGAGATGTTGTTTCCTACCTTCACCACCTGGGGACGGCCCGTCAGAAAGTCCCAGACCCATTTGCACAGGGCGGGGTTGAGACCCAGTGCCTCCAGCTTGATGATGAGCTTGGAGGGTACTATGGTGTTGAATGCTGAGCTGTAGTCAATGAACAGCATTCTTACATAGGTATTCCTCTTGTCCAGATGGGATAGGGCAGTGTGCAGTGTGATGACGATTGCATCATCTATGGACCTGTTGGGGCTGTTTGCAAACTGTAGTGGCTCTAGGGTGGCTGGTAAGGTGGAGGTGATATGATCCTTGACTAGTCTCACAAAGCACTTCATGATGACAGAAGTGAGTGCTACGGGGCAGTGGTCATTTAGTTCAGTTATCTATGCCTTCTTGGGTACAGGAACAATGGTGGCCATCTTGAAGCATGTGGTGAGAGCAGACTGGGATAGGGAGCGATTGAATATGTCCATAAACACACCAGCCAGCTGAGGATGCGGCTAGGGATGCTGTCTGGGCCAGCAACCTTGTTAGGGTTAACACTTTATATGTTTTACTTATGTCGGCCACGGAGAAGAAGAGGGGGGCCGCAGTCCTTGTTAGTGTGCCGCGATGGTGGCACTTAATTATCCTCAAAGAAGGCGTTTAGTTTGTCTGAAAGCGTGACGTCGGTGTCCGTGACGTGGCTGTTTTTCTTTTTGTTGTCCGTGATTTCCTGTAGACCCTGCCACATAAGTCTTGTGTCTGATCCGTTGAATTGCAACTCCACTTTGTCCATGTACCGGCATTTCGCTTGTTTGATTGCCTTGCGGAGGGAATAACTACACTGTTTATATTCAGCCATATTCCCAGACCTCTTTCTATGGTTAAATGCGGTGGTTGGCGCTTTCAGTTTGTGCGAATGCCTCCACCCATCCACGCTTTCTGGTAAGGGTAGGTTTTAATAGTCACAGTGGGTAAAACATCTCAAATGCACTTCTTTATAAACTCACTCACCGAGTCAGTGTATAGATCCATGTTGTTATCTGAGGCTGACCGGAACATATCCCAGTCCGCGTGATCAATCTTGAAGCGTGGATTCCGATTGGTCAGACCAGCTTTGAATGGTTCTAGTCACTGGTACATCCTGTTTGAGGTTTTGCCTATAAGACGGTAGGAGCAAGATGGCATTTCGTTAGAGTAGCAGTGATCGAGTGCATTACACCAGCGCATAGTGCAATCAATTAGGTGGCCCTATTCTTAAATGTGTTTTGTTAAAATCCTCAGCTACAATAAATGCAACCTCAGGATAAATGGTTTCCAGATTACATGAAGTTCCTAGAGGGCCGTGTTGGTGTCTGCTTGAGAGGGAATGTACACAGCTGTGACGATAACTGACAAGAATTCTCTTGGGAGATAATATGGCCGGCATTTGATTGTAAGGAATTCTAGGTCGGGTGAACAGAAGGACTTGAGTTCCTGTATGTTGTTATGATTACACCATGAGTCGTTAAAATCATGAAGCATACACCCCCATCGTTCCTCTTCCCAGAGAGGAGTTTCTCTCTGTCGGCGCGATGCACGGAGAAGCTCGGTGGCTGAACCGATTCTGACAACATACTGTATCCCGAGAGAACCATGTATCCGTGAAACAAAGAATGTTACAATCTCTGATGTCTCTCTGGAAGGCAACCCTTGCTCGAATTTCGTCTACCTAACTGGACATTGGCGAGTAGTATACTTGGGAGCGGTGAGCGATTTGCACATCTACAGAGCCTGACCAGGAGGCCGCTCCATCTTCCCCATCTGCGGCGCCGTTGTTTTGGGACGGCTTCTGGGATTAGATCCGTTGTCCTCGGTGGTTGTCCAAACAGAGGATCCGCTTCGGGAAAGCCGTATTCCTGGTTGTAATGTTGGTAAGTTGAAGTCGCTCTTATATCCAATAGTTCTTCCCAGCTGTATGTAATAAGACTTAAGATTTCCTGGGGTAACAATGTAAGAAATAATACATTTTTTAAAAATGAAATATTGCATTGTTTCCTAAGGACTCGAAGCCAGGCGACCATCTCTGTCGGCGCCATCTTGCACCGACAATTGCCTGATATAATTGCCACGGGTCTCGGGTATGTGCAGTTAAATGTATTTACTGACTGGACTGATTGGACCTGTTCTCTGTTAATTTAGGGATAGTGTTAGTGTGATGAGAACTGCCTGAGCTTGTTGAAGTAAAAGAAAGTTAGAGGAGAAAGAGTATAGTTAGAAGAAGCCAACAAGTGGAATTTTTTGGAGACAAGTTTTAATATCGTAGTGGAGAAAGATGACAAGAATGTTGACATGTCCAAATGGACTTTTTGCAACTCGATATTCAGGTTTGATGCAATTTTCTACCGTTTGTTTATTTATTTTCTTATTTATAATACATTTTTTAGTCAATATTATTATTGTAAACCATTATTATTATTATTGACGGCCAATTTAATAATCTAAACCAGTTCTTTAAATTACCTATGCAAAAAGTGTTTTGTTTCATTTTGTTGAGAAACATTTGTTGGCTAAATTAAGTTCTAACTGTCTTTAATTTAGTTTCAGGTTAAAAGTAGCTTGTTATAAAATAAATAGTCATTTGCCTATTGCTGTCATTTGTTGGGTAGGCCGATATGATAGGCAATCGCCTTTGTTGGTAATTAATAAAAATATCATAACCTGTTCGTATTTTCCTTATAAACAATGACTTGACTTGACTTTTGATATTACCCAAATCAAGTTAGGCAACTTTTTTGAAGGTTTGGTGTGTTATGGCTATTATTAGGCTGAATGACAGCAGGCACATGAAGGCAGTGCGCACTGGCACTCAAACAGACTCCGACCAGAGTTACTTCTATAATCTAACAATATAAAGTTTATCTTTATAAAATGTAAGTATTCAGACCCTTTGACTTTTTCCACATTAAGTTACAGCCTTATTCTAAAATGTATTAAATTGATTTTTCCCCTCATCAATCTACACACAAAACCCCATAAAGACAAAGCAAAAACATTTTTTTGCAAAAGAAATAAAAAAATAACTGAAATATCACATTTACATAAATATTCAGACCCTTTACTGAGTACTTTGTTGAAGCACCGTTGGCAGCAATTACAGCCTCAAGTCTTCTTGGGTATGACGCTATAAGCTTGGCACACCTGTATTTGGGGAGTTTCTCCCATTCTTCTCTGCAGATCTCCTATTCTTCTCTCAAGGTCTGTCAGGTTGGATGGGGAGTGTCGCTGCACAGCTATTTTCAGGTCTCTCCAGAGATGTTTGATCGGGTTCAAGTCCGGGCTCTGGCTGGGCCACTCAGGGACATTCAGAGACTTGTCCAGGAGCCACTCCTGCATTGTCTTGGGTGTGTGTTTAGGGTTGTTGTCGTGTTGGAAGGTGAACCTTCACCCCCAGTCTGAGGTCCTGAGGGCTCTGGAGCAGGTTTTCCTCAAGGATCTCTCTGTACTTTAATCCGTTCATCTTTCCCTAGATCCTGACTGGTCTCTCAGTCCCTGCCGCTGAAAAACATCCCCACAGCATTATACTGTCACCACCATGCTTCAAGGTAGAGATGGTGCCAGGTTTCCTGCAGACGTGACACTTGGCATTCACACCAAAGAGTTCAATGACTCCATTAGGTGCCTTTTGGTGAACTCCAAGCGGGCTGTCATGTGCCTTTTACTGAGTGGCTTCGTCTGGCCACTTTACCATAAAGGCCTGATTGATGGATAGCTGCAGAGATGGTTGTCCTTCTGGAAGGTTCTCCCGTCTCCACAGAGGAACTTGGGTTCTTGATCACCTCCCTGACCAAGGCCCTTGTCCCCCGATTGCTCAGTTTAGCCGTGCGGCCAGCTTTAGGAAGAGTCTTGGTGGGTCCAAACTTCTTCCATTTAAGAATGATGGAGGCCACTGTGTTCTTGGGGACTGTCTATGCTGCAGACATTTTTTAGTACCTTTCCCCAGATCTGTGGCTTCGACACAATCTTGTCTCGGAGCTCAACGGACAATTCCTTCGACCTCATGACTTGGTTTTTGCGCTGATATGCACTGTAAACTGTGGGACCTTATATGGACAGGTGTGAGCCTTTCCAAACATGCCCAATCAATTGAATTTACCACAGGTGGACTCTAATTGTAGAAGTTGTAGAAACATCTTAAGGATGTTCAATGGAAACACAATGGAAACAGGATGCATCTAAATTATATTTCGAGTTTGAATATTTATGTAAATAAGGTATTTAAGTTGGTTCTTTTTAATATATTTCCAAACATGTCTAAAAAGCTGTTTTTGCTTTGTCATTATGTGGTATTGTATGTAGCTTGATGAGGGAAATGATTTATTTAATCCATTTTAGAATAAGGCTGTAATGTAACAAAATGTGGAAAGATTCAGTGTCTGAATACTTTTTGAATGCCTGTATATATCCCTCTCACTTTCTCTATCCCTAACTCTACCTATCCCTCCCTCTCTCCTTCAGTCTGAGAGCCACTAGACCAGAGCAAAGTAAGCTGTGGTAATAGTAGTGGTAGTAGTAAAAAGTAAAGAACGTGGTAGCAGCAGTAGCAGCAGGGAAAACAGAGCAGAGCAGTGCCGTACTTCCTCTGCCTCCTGGCTGTGCTTCCTGCGGCCTTAATGTGCTCTGTTATAGTAAACCACCAAAGTCCACATGTTCCTCTTCTCTCCCTCTCACCCTTTTCTCCTTTCTTTCCCCAGCTCTCCTTCTCCTCCGCTTCTTTCCCCTCCTTACCCTCAGTTCCCCTCTCCTCCCCTTCTCTTCTCCGTTCACATGTGTCTGGCACATCGGATACGCTAGGAAACAGCCGGGCAGCTTCTCTTTTCCAGGACACAGCACCCCGGACACACAGGATTAAAAGCCTGCCTGACAGACTCACTGGAGAACTGACCGCGCCGGTTTAGGTTTAGGGGAATGACTAGGCCCCAGTGTTTTTCCTGGTCAGGTCCCTTGTATGGTCATGCCAAACTCCTGTCCCTAGGAATGCCCACCACTATGGTGTGAGGGAACAGGAACAGCTCATAATTACGGCTTGGCAGGAATGTGAGAGTTTCAGACTAATTCAAGTGGCTGTGGTGCCGTGGTGAACTGGGTCCTGCCGAGTAGAGCTGCTTTAGAGCCGGTCAGATAAAAGGGTATTATAGTTCCTAAGGCGGAGGGCACTGAGGCCACTGAGGCTGAGGCTGAGGGTTGAGGTTGAGGCTCAGCTCCCACTCAGCCCGGACCAAGCTGGAAGTAATGCTGGAAGTAACTTCCCCCTGAAGCCTGAAGCACTATCTCTTCAAAGAATATCTTAAATAATCCTCCTCCTCACTTCAAAATATATATTTTTTAAACTTTCCTGAACCAACACTTGCACTTGACTCCCCCTTCTAGCTCTGACTTTGCTTATAACTACTTTATTGAGGAAAAGTGTGCCTGTGATATTTACAGTTGAAGTCGGAAGATTATAAACACCTTAGCCAAATACATTTAAACTCAGTTTTTCACAATTCCTGACATTTGATCCTTGTAAAAAGTCCCTATATTTGTCAGTTAGGATCACCACTTTATTTTAAGAATGTGAAATGTCAGAATAATAGTAGAGAGAATTATTTATTTCAGCGTTTATTTCTTTCATCACATTCCCAGTGGGTCAGAAGTTTACGTACACTCAATTACTATTTGGTAGCATTGCCTTTAAATTGTTTCACTTGGGTCAAACGTTTCGGGTAGCCTTCGACAAGCCTTCCACTTTTTCAGTTCTGCCCCCAAATTTTTTATAGGATTGAGGTCAGGGCTTTGTGATGGCCTCTCCAATACCTTGACTTTGTTGTCCTTAAGCCATTTTGCCACAACTTTGGAAGTAGATGTGGAAGACTCATTTGGAAGACCCATTTGTGACCAAGCTTTAACTGATGTCTTGAGATGTTGCTTCAATATATCTACATAATTGTCCTCCCTCATGATGCCATCTATTTTGTGAAGTGCACCAGTCCCTCCTGCAGCAAAGCACACCCACAACATGATGCTGCCACCCCCATCCTTCATGGTTGGGATGGGGTTCTTCGGCTTGCAAGCCTCCCCCTTGCTTCACGGTTGGGTTGGTGTTCTTTGGGTTGGAAGCCTCCCCCTTTTCCTCCAAACATAACAATGGTCATTATGGCCAAACAGTTCTATTTTTGTTTCATCAGACCAGAGGACATTTCTCCAAAAAGTACGATCTTTTTCCCCATGTGCAGTTGCAAACCGTAGACTTTTAAAAAATATATTTTATTTTATTGCGGTTTTGGAGCAGTGACTTCTTCCTTGCTGAGCGGCTTTTCAGGTTATGTCGATATAGGACTCGTTTGACTGTGGATATAAATACTTTGTACCTGTTTCCTCCAGCATCTTCATAAGGTCCTTTGCTGTTGTTCTGGGATTGATTTGCACTTTTCCCACCAAAGTACGTTCATACGTGAATCGCCGTGACCCCAACCAACCTCACTACTCACTGGACCCTTATGATCACTCGACTAAGCATGCCTCTCCTTAATGTAAATATACCTCGTCAATTGCTGTTCTGGTTAGTGTTTATTGGCTTATTTCACTGTAGATCCTCTAGCCCTGCTCATTATACCTTATCTAACCTCTCAGTTCCACCACCCACACATGCGATGACATCACCTGGTTTCAATGATGTTTCTAGAGACAATATATTTGTCGTCATCACTCAATACCTAGGTTTACCTCCACTGTATTCACATCCTACCATAACTTTGTCTGTACATTATACCTTGAAGCTATTTTATCGCCCCCTCCTTTTACTCTCTGTTCCGGACGTTCTAGACGACTAATTCTCATAGCTTTTAGCTGTACCCTTATCCTACTCCTCCTCTGTTCCTCTGGTGATTTGGAGGTGAATCCAGGCCCTGCAGTGCCTAGCTCCACTCCTATTCCCCAGGCGCTCTCTTTTGATGACTACTGTAACCGTAATAGCCTTGGTTTCTTGCATGTTAACATTAGAAGCCTCCTCCCTAAGTTTGTTTTATTCACTGCTTTAGCACACTCTGCCAACCTGGATGTCCTTGCCATGTCTGAATCCTGGTTTAGGAAGACCACCAAAAATTCTGAAATCTTCATCCCTAACTACAACATTTTCAGACAAGATAGAATGGCCAAAGGGGGCGGTGTTGCAATCTACTGCAGAGATAGCCTGCAGAGTTCTGTCCTACTATCCAGGTGTGTACCCAAACAATTTGAACTTCTACTTTTAAAAATCCACCTCTCTAAAAACAAGTCTCTCACTGTTGGCGCCTGCTATAGACCACCCTCTTCCCCCAGCTGTGCTCTGGACACCATATGTGAACTGATTGCCCCTCATCTATCCTCAGAGCTCGTGCTGCTAGGCGGCCTAAACTGGAACATGCTTAACACCCCAGTCATCCTTCAATCTAAGCTTGATGCCCTCAATCTCACACAAATGATCAATGAACCTACCAGGTACCACCCCAAAGCCGTAAACACGGGCACCCTCATAGATATCATCCTAACCAACTTGCCCTCTAAATACACCTCTGCTGTTTTCAACCAAGCTCTCAGCGATCACTGCCTCATTGCCTGCATCCGTAATGGGTCAGCTTCCTGAAACACTTCAGCGAGCAGGCCTTTCTAATCGACCTGGCCCAGGTATCCTGGAAGGATATTGACATCATCCCATCAGTAGAGGATGCCTGGTTATTTATAAAAAATGCCTTCCTCACCATCTTAAATAAGCATGCCCCATTCAAGAAATTTTGAACCAGGAACAGATATAGCACTTGGTTCTCTCCAGACCTGACTCTCCTTAACCAACACAAAAACATCCTTTGGCGTTCTTTATTAGCATCGAACCATTAAGATTAATTGTCAGATTCAACAGAAGATCTCTTTGTTTCTTGGGACCTAGAACAAGCATCACTGTTTTGTCCGAGTTTAAAAGTAGAAAGTTTGCAGCCATCCACTTCCTTATGTCTGAAACACATGCCACTAGCAAGGGCAATATTGGGGCTTCACCATGTTTCATTGAAATGTACAGCTGTGTGTCATCCGCATAGCAGTGAAAGTTAACATTATGTTTTCGAATAACATCCCCCAAGAGGTAAAATATATAGTGAAAACAATAGTGGTCCTAAAACGGAACCTTGAGGAACACCGAAATTTACAGTTGATTTGTCAGAGGACAAACCATTCACAGAGACAAACTGATATCTTTCCGACAGATAAGATCGAAACCAGGCCAGAACTTGTCCGTGTAAACCAATTTGGGTTTCCAATCTCTCCAAAAGAATGTGGTGATCGATGGTATCAAAAGCAGCACTAAGGTCTAGGAGCACGAGGACAGCTGTAGATCCTCGGTCCGATGCCATTAAAATGTCATTTACCACCTTCACAAGTGCCGTCTCAGTGCTATGATGGGGTCTAAATGATGGGGTCATCCCCCTCTTCAAAGGGGGGGACACTCTTGACAAAAACTGCTACAGACCTATTTCTATCCTACCCTGCCTTTCTAAGGTCTTCGAAAGCCAAGTCAATAAACAGATTACCGACCATTTAGAATCCCACCATACCTTCTCCGCTATGCAATCTGGTTTCAGAGCTGGTCATGGGTGCACCTCAGCCACGCTCAAGGTCCTAAACGATATCTTAACCGCCATCGATAAGAAACAATACTGTGCAGCCGTATTCATTGACCTGGCCAAGGCTTTCGACTCTGTCAATCACCACATCCTCATCGGCAGACTCGATAGCCTTGGTTTCTCAAATGATTGCCTCGTCTGGTTTACCTACTACTTCTCTGATAGAGTTCAATGTGTCAAATCGAAGGGCCTGTTGTCCGGGTCTCTGGCAGTCTCTATGGGGGTGCCTCAGGGTTCAATTCTTGCACCGACTCTCTTCTCTGTATACATCAATGATGCCGCTCTTGCTGCTGGTGAGTCTCTGATCCACCTCTATCCAGATGATACCATTCTGTATACTCATGGCCGTTCTTTGGAAACTGTGTTAACAACCCTCCAGACGAGCTTCAATGTCATACAACTCTCATTCCGTGGCCTCCAATTGCTCTTAAATACAAGTACAACTATGCATGCTCTACAAGTAAAACTATGCATGCTCCGCATGCATGCTCTTCAACCGATCGCTGCCTGCACCTGCCCACCCGCCCAACATCACTAGTCTGGACCGTTCTGACTTAGAATATGTGGACAACTACAAATACCTAGGTGTCTGGTTAGACAGTAAACACTCCTTCCAGACTCACATCAAACATCTCTAATCCAAAGTTAAATCTAGAAATTGGCTTCCTATTTCACAACAAAGCATCCTTCACTCATGCTGCCAAACATACCCTTGTAAAACTGACCATCCTACCGATCCTCGACTTTGGCGATGTCATTTACAAAATAGCCTCCAGTACCCTACTCAATAAATTGGATGCAGTCTATCACAGTGCCATCTGTTTTGTCACCAAAGCCCCATAATCTACCCACCACTGTGACCTGTACGCTTTCATTGGCTGGCGCTCGCTTCATACCATAGCAGCACCCACCTGTAGCACGTGCTCCAAAAGGTATATCTCTCTGGTCACCCCCAAAACCAATTCTTCCTTTGGCCGCCTCTCCTTCCAGTTCTCTGCTGCCAATGACTTGAAAGATCTACAAAAATCTCTGAAACTGGAAACACATTTCCCTCACTAGCTTTCAGCACGAGCTGTCAGAGTAGCTCACAGATTACTGCACCTGTACATAGTGTAACAGTATAACTTTAGACCGTCCCCTCGCCCATACCCGGGCGCGAACCAGGGACCCTCTGCACACATCACAACAGTCACCCACGAAGCATCGTTACCCATCGCTCCACAAAAGCCGCGGCCCTTGCAGCGCAAGGGGAACTACTACTTCAAGGTCTCAGAGCAAGTGACGTCACTGATTGAAACGCTATTTAGCGCGCACCACTAACTAAGCTAGCCGTTTCACATCCGCTACAATAGCCCATCTATAATTTAGCCCAAACAACTACCTCTCCCCCTACTGTATTTATTCATTTATTTATTTTTCTCCTTTGCACCCCATTATTTCTATCTCTACTTTGCACATTCTTCCACCTCAAATCTACCATTCCAGTGTTTTACTTGCTATATTGTATTTACTTTGCCACCTTGGCCTTTTTTTTTGCCTTTACCTCCCTTATCTCATCCCATTTGCTCACATTGTATATAGACTTATTTTTCTACTGTATTATTGACTGTATGTTTTCCATGTGTAACTCTGTGTTGTTGTATGTGTCAAACTGCTTTGCTTTATCTTGGCCAGGTTGCAATTGTAAATGAGAACTTGTTCTCAACTTGAATACCTGGTTAACCTCTTGATGCTACCCATCCCGGATCCGGGATCGTGACTACGGCTCAAGCTCATTAGCATAACGCAAAATGTGAAAAAATATTCTTAGACATATTTAACCTCCACACCTACACAAGTCCAATAGCTCAAATGAAAGATAAACACCTTGTTCATCTACCCAGCAAGTCAGATTTCTAAAATGTTTTACGGCGAAAACATAGCACACATTTATATTAGACCACCACCGAAACAAAATGCAAGCGGCGGCCATTTTGTCCCAGAAAATATAAAATTTAAAAGTAGGATTAAAAAATAAATAATTCACTAACCTTTTGAAAATCTTCATCAGATGACAGTAATATTACATGTTACACAGTACATTTTTTTTTCAATAATATGCCATTAATATCCATAAATCTCTGTTTACAATGACGACATTTCAAAAATGCTACTCAAAATGTCCGGAGAAATTATGATAGCTCGGACAGATAATGTCAGATAACAAGCAATAAACATGACTAAATATACATGTTCTACATATAGTTACAAAGATACACTTCTTCTTAATACAACCGCTGTGTTACATTTATTTTTAACGTTACAGAATTCGTTCACTAGTCTATGCTATGAGTCGGCGCTCAGATATTAGCAGTGTCTCCTCTACGTTTGGAGTCCACAGAAACCCAAAATAACCACATAAATATTCCCTTACCTTTGATGTTCTTCGATCAGAAGACGTAGAAGGAGTCATACTTACCCAATACATCGTTTGGTTTCAAGTTGTGCGTCTTTGTATTAGCATATGCTAACAGCTTCAGCTGAAATGCACCCAAAATAACTTCTGCTCCTTCTGGTCCCGCACTCTTGCGCAATCAAACTTCAAAATTACATATTATATGTTGACTAAACTGGTCAAACTAAGTGCAGAATCGAGCAAAATGATGTTTTTATCATGTAAAACAATGATCATCGCGAACAAACGAACCGGCTTCAACTGGTGTCTATTGGAAAAGAACGTTCCCCAAATCGGCCGCGCGCAATAGAGTGCATGTATGTGAGAGTGAACCGGGCATTTTCGCCCGCCAAAGGATGAGGGAGCGCGAAATTCAAACAATGAACGTGCCAATTGAAAGCAGACATCGCGCTGAACAAATACATACTGTTCCCAGATCGGTAGCTGCCTGGGAAGGGTTGGGCGATGACGTCAAAGTTGACCCAACTTTTCTCTTGACAAGAGAGAGTTTGGGAGAAAGGCTGCCCTGAGAGTTCTGCTTTACATACAGACATAATTTAAACGGTTTTAGAAACTTTAGAGTGTTTTCTATTCAATAATTATTATTATATGCATATATTAGCAATTTTGGAAAAAAATATTTTCAGTTTACTATGGGCACGCACTTCCTCCAACGGGGGCAGTATTGAGCCATAAGCTCAAGAGGTTAAATAAAGGTTAAGTAAAATAAATAAATAAATAAATAAGTGAAATGATCTGTCTGTAAACAATTGTTGGAGAAATGACTTGTGTCAAGCACAAAGTATATGTCCTAACCGACTTGCCAAAACTATAGTTTGTTGACAAGACATTTGTGGAGTGGTTGAAAAACGAGTGTATGTAAACTTCCAACTTCAACTGTACATGTATAAATGTACGTAAAAGGTTGTTTTTTTTACACAAGTTTTCAAAACTGTCTCCTTTTTTTTCAAAACTCTACACACTATTCCCAAAACTGCACACACAAAATGCATCTCATTCATTCAATGCAGTGCAGTAAATGGATGGCTTAGAGTTACAAATGTTTATGCAATACTATGCAGTCGTACGTATTTTACAGTACATTGCTGTAATGCTAAAATAGTCATTAGATAGTTGCATACCTGTTCTCATTTCTGAAGGTTCGAATTATGGACGCCACTGTAAATCGACTCAAGTTGGGCTGGACTCTCAGTCCAGCCTCTCTCATGGTCAAACCGTGGTTGATCACATGATCAACAAGTTTTGCCCTAATCTCATCAGAGATGGCTCTCCTTCCTTCTCTTCTTTGCCCTCGTCCTCTCCCTCCTACTCCTCTTGCTCTCTGTCCATTGTTGGCATCCATTGTTCAGAACAGGTAATCTGACCTTTGACCTATTTATAGGCCTATACTACAGTAAAGCAGTGATTGGTTAGTGATCAGTTAAGCTATTAGTGTTTGCACATGTGAGGAGTGTGTGTGTGACCTGGTGAATAAGTGTAGCATTTTGATTGGTTGTGTTGGGAAAAGGAAAGCAAGTCACTTCCTGTTCGATTTTTGTGTTTTAGGTAGATAATTGTGTGTAGTGTTTTGAAAAAAGTGTTTTATGCAATTGACAACTGAGTCAAAGGCTGAGAAATAGCTTATGGTTTTGGATATTTGGTGTGTTGTTTTGCACTTTGAGTGAGAGGTTTCAAAAATCGTGTGACATGAAAAGATTTTGTGTGTAAGCAGTTGGAAAAAACTGTAACAATACTGACTGCTCAATAGATTTTGACTGGTTGCAGGTTCATATCAACAAAGAACAAGAATCACAGTATCACAGAGACAAAGGACAAGAATTACAGTAGCACAGAGACAAAGGACAAGAATTACAGTATCACAGAGACAAAGGACAAGAATTACAGTATCACAGAGACAAAGAACAAGAATTACAGTATCACTGAGACAAAGAACAAGAATTACAGTATCACAGAGACAAAGGACAAGAATTACAGTATCACAGAGACAAAGGACAAGAATTACAGTATCACAGAGACAAAGGACAAGAATTACAGTATCACAGAGACAAAGAACAAGAATTACAGTATCACAGAGACAAAGAACAAGAATTACAGTATCACAGAGACAAAGGACAAGAATTACAGTATCACAGAGACAAAGGACAAGTTTGTGAGATGCAGGGTGCAGTACTGTAAAAATAGGGGTACAAGGAGGAGGAAGAACAAAAAACAAAATTGCAAAGAACAAAGCAGAGTATTCATTTCTGATCAATTTCGAGCTACTATGATAGAACATGTTTTCGTTCATCAAAAGACAATGATGGAAAAATATTAATATTTTTTTTTATTAAAAATGTACTTCTCCCTGAGAATTGTATTTTTGAACAACGTGTTTTCTATTTTTCGGTGTATTGTTTACTGACTGCTTGAGAGTGTATATCATTTTGATCACTTTGTTTATGATTTGAGAGCAGTGTTTGATTTTGAACACAGGTAAAACTGTTTTGAGGCGAATGTTTCATTTTGCAAGAGGAGTCAGAGGTTATGTAAATAGTGCTTGAAGATGAGGTTTTGTGTTTAATGTTTTCAGGAAATGGAGCAAGGTTTCAGAAATTGTGTTTTAGTAATTGAGAAAAACTGTAAGTACTGCAGTGCATCTGCTCCTCATGGACTGCAACACATTTACCAGTTCTTGCTGTGAGATGTTACCCCACTCTTCCACCAAGGCACCTGCAAGTTCCCCGGACATTTCTGGGGGGAATGGCCCTAGCCCTTACACTCCGATCCAACAGGTCCCAGACGTGCTCAATGGGATTGAGATCTGGGCTCTTCACTGGCCATGGCAGAACACTGACATTCCTGTCTTGCAGAAAATCACACACATAACGACCAGTATGGCTGGTGACATTGTCATGCTGGAGGGTCATGTCAGGATGAGCCTGCAGGGAGGGTACCACATGAGGGAGGAGGATGTCTTCCCTGTAATACACAGCGTTAAGATGGCCTGCAATGACAACAAGCTCAGTCTGATGATGCTGTGACACATCGCCCCAGACCATGACGGAACCTCCACCTCCAAATCGATCCCGCTCCAGAGTACAGGCCCCGGTGTAACGCTCATTCTTTCGACGATAAACGCGAATCCGACCATCACCCCTGGTGAGAAAAAAACGCGACTCGTCAGTGAAGAGCACTTTTGCCAGTCCTGTCTGGTCCAGTGATGGTGGGCTTGTGCCCATAGTGTCACACCCTGACCATAGTTTGCTTTGTATGTTTCTATGTTTGTTTGGTCAGGGTGTGATCTGAGTGGGCATTCTATGTTGTGTGTCTAGTTTGTCTGTTTCTGTGTTTGGCCTGATATGGTTCTCAATCAGAGGCAGGTGTTAGTCATTGTCTCTGATTGGGAACCATATTTAGGTAGCCTGGGTTTCACTGTGTGTTTGTGGGTGAAAGTTCCTGTCTTTGTGTTTTGCACCAGATAGGGCTGTTTTGAGTTCTCACGTTTATTGTTTTCTTTAGTTTATTCATGTATAGTGTCTTCATTAAAGAAACATGAATAACCACCATGCTGCGTTTTGGTCCTCCTCTCCTTCACCACAAGAGAACCGTTACAGAATCACCCACCACAACAGGACCAAGCGGCGTGGTAACGGGCAACGGCAAAAGCAGCAGCAGGAGAAGCAACAGATGCAGCAGCAACAGGAGCAGCAGCAGCAGTGGGAGAGGCTGCACTACTTGGAAGAATGGACATGGGAGGACGAATTGGATGGTAAAGGACCCTGGGCTCAGCCAGGAGAATATCGCCGCCCCAAGGAAGAACTGGAGGCGGCGAAAGCGGAGAGGCGCTGGTATGAGGAGGCAGCGCGGCGTCGTGGATGGAAGCCTGAGAGTCAGCCCCAAAAATTTCTTGGGGGGGGGGCTCACAGGGAGTATGGCTACGCCAGGTAGGAGGCCTGAGCCAACTTCCTGTGGTTACCGGGGGGCGAGAGAGACCGGGCAGGCACCGTGTTATGCTGTGAAGCGCACGGTGTTCCCAGTGCGGGTGCATAGCCCGGTGCGGTACATTCCAGCTCCGCGTATCGGCCGGGCTAGAGTGGGCATCGAGCCAAGTGCCATGAAGCCGGCTCTACGCATCTGGTCTCCAGTGCGTCTCCTTGGGCCGGCTTACATGGCACCAACCTTGCGCACGGTGTCCCCGGTTCGCCTGCATAGCCCAGTGCGGGCTATTCCACCTCGCCGCACTGGCAGGGCGACCGGGACCACTCAACCGGGTAAGGTTGGGCAGGCTCGGTGCTCAAGAGCTCCAGTGCGCCTGCACGGCCCGGTCTATCCGTCACCACCTCCACGCACCAGCCCTCCGGTGGCAGCCCCCCGTACCAGGCTGTCTCTCCGGTCCATCCTTACAGGGGCTCCCTCCTCTCCAGCGCTGCCGGAGTCTCCCGCCTCTCCGGCGCTACCAGAGCCTTCTTCCTCTCCAGCGCTGCCGGAGTCTCCCGCCTCTCCGGCGCTACCAGAGCCTTCCTCCTCTCCAGCGCCGCCTGAGCCACCCGTCTGCCCAGCGCCGCCTGAGCCGCCCGTCTGCCCAGCGCCGCCAGTGCCGCCCGTCTGCCCAGCGCCGCCAGTGCCGCCCGTCTGCCCAGCGCCGCCAGTGCCGCCCGTCTGCCCAGCGCCGCCAGTGCCGCCCGTCTGCCCAGCGCCGCCAGTGCCGCCCGTCTGCCCAGCGCCGCCAGTGCCGCCCGTCTGCCAGGAGCCGCCAGTGCCGCCCGTCTGCCAGGAGCCGCCAGTACCGCCAGTCAGCCAGGGGCCGCCAGTGCCGCCAGTCAGCCAGGGGCCGCCAGTGCCGCCAGTCAGCCAGGGGCCGCCAGAGCCCCTCTGTCCCGAGCTGCCGCCCCTCTGTCCCGAGCAGCCGCCCCTCTGCCCAGAGGCGCCAGACCCCCTCTGCCCAGAGGCGCCAGACCCCCTCTGTCCCGAGCAGCTGCCCCTCTGTCCTGAGCAGCTGCCCCTCTGTCCCGAGCAGCTTCCCCTCAGTCCAGTGGGGTCATGTAGTAGGGTCGCCGTAGTTAGGAGGCCAAGGAAGCGGACAAGGTGGCGGACTAAGACTATGGTGAAGTGGGGGCCACGTCCAGCACCAGAGCCGCCACCGCGGACAGATGCCCACCCAGACCCTCCCCAATAGGTTCAGGTTTTGCGGCCGGAGTCCGCACCTTGGGGGTACTGTCACACCCTGACCATAGTTTGCTTTGTATGTTTCTATGTTTGTTTGGTCAGGGTGTGATCTGAGTGGGCATTCTATGTTGTGTGTCTAGTTTGTCTGTTTCTGTGTTTGGCCTGATATGATTCTCAATCAGAGGCAGGTGTTAGTCATTATTTATTGTTTTCGTTAGTTTATTCATGTATAGCGTCTTCATTAAAGAAACATGAATAACCACCACGCTGCGTTTTGGTCCTCCTCTCCTTCACCACAAGAGAACCGTTACACATAGGCAACGTTGCTGTAAGGCCTGCAATTTATTGCCCTGGCCACATCTGCAGCCCTCATGCCTCTTTGCAGCATGCCTAAGGCACGTTCACGCAGATGAGCAGGGACCCTGGGCATATTTCTTTTGGTGTTTTTCAGAGTCAGTAGAAAGGCCTCTGTAGTGTCCTACATTTTAATAACTGTGACCTTAATTGCCTACCGTTCCACAGGTACATGTTCATGAATTGTTTATGGTTCATTGAACAAGCATGGGAAACAGTGTTTACAGTGAAGATCTGTGAAGTTATTTGGATTGTTGTCTTTGAAAGGCAGGGTCCTGAAAAAGGGACATTTCTTTTTTTGCTGAGTTTGTTAACATTGCCAAAGTAAGTGACTCTCTCACTCACTCAATCAATCACTATCACACACACACAGATCTGGGCAAACAAACAGCCCAAAAAAACAGCCCAGTCTCCATTTCTCCAGAAGGCCCAGCTCAGCCTCTGCACAGGGAGTGGCAGCCGAGGTGGGTGTAAGTGGGGGTCCGGTGGTGGTCTGTTGGTGGTGCAGTCAAGGACGAGAGGTGACAGTTCTTCTGCCTGGATGGAAAGACAAGGACAGGTAGGCTGTGCGTGTATGTGTACATGACTGTGTGTACATGACTGTGTGTACATGACTGTGTGATCAGGTTGTTTTCTTTGTTTGTTTGAGATCTCTGGGAAAGAGAAAGCCCTGTCTGTTTCCCTCCTCTCAGGGAGACATGTTTGTTCTACCTCATTGTTTTACTTTAATCTGCTACTTCTGAAGACCCAGCTGTCGTGACAATCCAGGTCTCACTCTCACACACACACACACACACACACACACATGGGTCACCCATCCACCTCCCCCAGTCAGTCTCCCAGAGTTGAGACTGGTTCTGTTGGGAGAGCCCTTGTGACCGGGGGAGTCAAGCTGTCGGGGACAAGCTGAGCTCAGCGACCTGATCACACAGCACCATGGGCCAACTACACCAGAGAGGGGGGATGGGATGGGGGGGGTGAGGGTTGGGAGAACATGAGATTGAAGGGGGGGAGGGAAAGACGGGGAGAGATGACAGATAGAAAGAGAGAGGTGAGAGAAAGGAGAGAGAGAGAGATAAATGTTCAAGCATTTACAACAATACGCCTAAATCATATTTTTCCCCCTTAACATTTATATATGAACCCATACTGCACAATAGCAATAATAACTAGCCATGCAGACAGACAGGTAAGTAACTAGCAAGGCTCCATCATGGAAAGCCCAGCACGCCCAGTACAGGAGCCCCTCTGTCTGGAGGCTAAGAGATCCCAGTATAGCACAACCAACGCCACTGGGTGGAATACAGAGGCATCACACAGCACCAGGCAGTGTGACCAATTAAAAGGTGAGAGGGGAGGAAGTCCAGGATGTTGGTAGCCAGAGGCGAGCTCCCTGGATTCATCCCACACTGTTCCTCATTGTTCTAGCTCGGGCTGGGGAGGAGGAGAAAGGGAGGAGAAGGCCGAGAAAAGTCCCCCTTTCTTGTCTGTGGGTGGAGGGATGGAGGGAGTGAGAAAGCGGAGAGAGGGGGATGAGGAGAGAGAAGTCGTGGGACCCTCCTGAGAAGGACGGTAGTGTCCTGGGCCGGGAGGAAGAGGTGCAGCAAGGCTTTGATGGGGCCTGAGGAGTGCTATGGGCCACATTCCTGGCTAGTCTCCTAGGTTGTTCTCCACCACATTACTACTGCCTCCAGTCTAAACAAACGAGCCAGTCCCAGAAGGCTAGCCACCAACAGGACCCAAATATACATAGCCCATTTTTGAACACGCGACTCGGGGAACAGTTTTGCATTCTCTGTCACAGTCTCCGAGACCAAAGTTGTTCCACATGTCATGCTACAAGCTTTTGTCGCTTTTTAGCTTTCATTACATTGCTTGGGGATGTCTCACAAGCTACACTCTTTCTTTTTTTCTTTCTTTCTCCCTCACTCGGTGTGTGTGTAAGTCCGTGTGTGCATGCGTTCATGACAGAGATAGACAGAGAGACGTGTGTCACAAAGGGGGCTCACAGAGGTAGTATGCCTGTAAAAACATGGGCCACAGAATTGTTAAATACCATAAACTTTAGGATACTTGTTTTTTTTCTCAAATGAGACATGTTGACATTTTCTCCCACAAATTTGATTGTGCCAAGATTCCAAAACCAGTGTGTCAAATTCTACGAAAAACACTTTCACCGTTTAAAAAATGTTTGTTCTCCCTCATCCACCATCTGGGAAAAAAGGGCCTGATTAACAACAATTAAGAGAGCCTATCTTCCTCCTGACTCCTCCAATGTCACTGTCTGGTTAATTTATTCAACAAACAAAATCACAGCCACATTGACACGCCATCACTTTGTCGTCTTTGAAGGACTCTTTGTTTCCTCTGCAGCTCTCCCTCCAAAACCCTCCTTGTGTCTCCTTACAACAACAAACAGAGGAAGACAATTCCATCAGCTGCAGCAACCAGGTCCCCAGTCCGAGTTTCGTACCTCAGGGGGTGTTCCAGTTCCTCGATGATCGTGAAATGAATGGTCGTGAAATGGTGTAGCGGCTCGGCACAAAGAGCCGACTGAGAGGGTAGTTTAAAGCCCAGTGACAGTCCTGCAAGAACCCCAAAACAGAGTACAAAGGCGTGGGTGAGCTGGGGCTCAGTCAACCGTCCCTTGGTCACTGTTGTAGACATTGAGCCTTGCCTGAACACGTGAGCGACGTGGTGGGCTCTAATTAATGGTGTCATCCTTCTTAGGAAGAGGGGGCTGGGATGTCAGAGGAGTAGAGGAGAAGAAGTGGGTAAGAGGAGTTAGGGGTTGATTGCTATGGGGAGCGGATCGGAGGGATTTCAGTAGGTGTGGATTGGAACAGAGGCTGGGGAGTAGTGGTTAGTAAGGAGTATGAGGAATGGGATAGGTTATTGATTCAATTATGAATGAATTTGATTAATTGATTTATGGGTTATGACTGGAGGATGGGATGAAATGAACTAGTGTTTGTGTGCATGTGTTTGGAGGAGGTAATAGTGGGCCCGTAGGGAGAAAAGGACCGTGTTCCGGTGGGTCAGGACTCCTGGTGGGAACCAGGGACAGGAAGGGAGAATCTTCCCACCGGCTGTGGTCAAGGTCAGAGGTTAGGGTTCAGCTCAGCCCTGCTCATCTTAGCCTCATCTCAGGTGTCAATGGGTTTGTGTGTGTGTGTGTGTGTGTGTGTGTGTGTGTGTGTGTGTGTGTGTGTGTGTGTGTGTGTGTGTGTGTGTGTGTGTGTGTGCGTCAATGCGTGCATCTGTCTAACCTTAAATACTGCCCAGGGACGTGAGCTGTCCACTCTGCCATTTCACCTTGTCTATCCTCTATTTCTGCTATTTTCTATATTTTCATTCTCTCCTCTCTCTGAGATGTCTTGATGTGAGTTAGTGCCATGCAAAAGCCATCAGCACACATTTGTTTTCCTATCACATTCCCCCGTCACTCTCCAACTCAGAGGCCCCATGCAAATACATGCTGCCATGTCAGTCTCACACTCGGACTCTTTCCTTTCTCTACCAGCTCACTTCAATGCAATTCAGTCTCCCATTTGCGTGCATAGGCTGCACTTTACATTAAACAAATACAGATATTTCCATGAAACCATTGCAATACATCCTCTTTCTCTTTGCTACCATATTGCTGCCTGTTCTTAGTAAACTGATGGAGAGAATTGTGTTTGACGAAATACAATGCTATTTTTCAGAGAACAAGTTCACTACTGACTTTCAGAATGTATACTGGCATTTTGCAAGTACTATTTAATGAAGCTGCCAGTTGAGGACTTGTGAGGCGTCTGTTTCTCAAACTCTAATGTACTTGTCCTCTTGCTCAGTTCTGCACCGGGGCCTCCTACTCCTCTTTCTATTCTGGTTGGAGCCCGTTTGCTCTGTTCTGTGAAGGGACTAGTACACAGCATTGTACGAGATCTTCAGTTTCTTGGCAATGTCTCGCATAGAATAGCCTTCATTTCTCAGAACAAGAATAGACTGACGAGTTTCAGAAGAAAGTTATTTGTTTCTGAAAATTTTGAGGCTGTAATCGAAACTATAAATGCTGATGCTCCAGATACTCAACTAGTCTCAAGAAGGCCAGTTTTATTGCTTCTTTAATCAGAACAACAGTTTTCAGCTGTGCTAACATAACTGCAAAAGGGTTTTCTAATGATCAATTAGCCTTTTAAAATTATAAACTTCGATTAGCTAACACAACGTGCCATTGGAACACAGGAGTGATGGTTGCTGATAATGGGCCTCTGTACGCCTGTACATCCGTTTCCAGCTACAAAAATCATCCGTTTCCAGCTACAATAGTCATTTACAACATTAACAATGTCTACACTGTATTTCTGATCAATTTGATGTTATTTTAATCAACAAAAAAAATAGCTTTTCTTTCATAAACAAGGACATTTCTAAGTGACCCCAAACTTTTGAACGGTAGTGTATGTACTGCATTGACTCAGATGAAATAAAATAAATAGATAATAAAATTATAGTTGGAGCTGTATTGTTAGATTTCAGTGCAGCCTTTGATGTTGTTGATCATGAATTGTTATTGAAGAAACACACTTGCTATGGATTTACATCACCTGTCCACACATGGTTGGAGAGTTATTTATTTAATAGAACCAAGAGAGTGTTCTTCAATGGAAGATTCTCTAACATCAGATACTGTATGTGCAGTGCGGTGTCCCTCAGGGCAGTTACCTTGGGCCTTTAATTTTCTCTATTTTTTTTTACAAATGATTTGCCACTGTTCTTACACAAAGCTAAAATGACTATTTGTGTGGATGATTCTTCACTACATGTCAGCACCCAAAGCCAGTGAGCTCACTGAAATTCTAAATAAGGAGTTAGAGTCAGTATCAGAATGGGTGATTCATAATAAACTGGTCTTAAATACATCTAAACTAAAAGTTTTTGTATTTGGTTCAAACATTAAAAAGACAACGCATAAACCTCAACTGGAGTTGTGCATAAAGGGTGTGACCATTGAGCAAGTTGAGGAAGCTAAACTCTTATTGTAGGTATAACATTGAATGGTGTCATAACTCTCCTGGGACGATCTAAAGGATTAGGTTACAGTGGGTCCGCCCCACAGCGTGCTCTCTCTCATAGAGAGAGGAGTCGGCTGTTTTATGGCTGGTCATAAAATACGCTGCCCCTATGCTCTGTAGTGTTCGAGATTGGAATGTAAACTGTGGAACTTAGAGAGACACTTAGACATCAAAAGTTTAAACAATATTTCTAATTTTGAGAATGTGGGAGTGGTCCGTGGACACTTAAGGGACAGTCAATATGAGTGTGTTTCATTTGGTGATCTCATGAAGGACAGGAAACACACGTAACTCTATCTCTTAAAGTGTACATTTCCCAGATGTCAGGTTTACATCTAAATATTGTGAAACGTATGTGATTAAACATTAAACATGAAATGTAATGTGATGTTAACCTTCCAAATGAGAAAATATGGGTTTTCATGTAAAGTTTTACCCAGTCAGTAACCACACCCACGTGAGCATAGACATTACGTCGGCATCATGGACCGCCCTTTTCTCAGAAGTGTATAAAACCACTCCTGATTAAATTTACATTAGACCAAAAAATATGGAGCTGTCGCTACATGTTGAAATTCTTAAGAGCTACAACTCTATAGGCTAAAGAGACCATACAGCTGTAGTTTTGGCTACACGGCTGGAAATGGTTAAACTCTAAGACAATCGATCACTACAGAATAAGAGCAAATCCTAGACGTATAATTACTAGTCTGCACAAGAATAAGTCTAGTACAAGAAGTCTAGTACAAGAATACCGACAACCGCGGAAGCATCTATTCTATGCAACGATCATTTGTAGGCCTGACGTATCCATTACAACAGACACTATCCAGAGCCTCAGAGAAAGCTACAACCACGAAGGACATTGTGACTTCTGGGGAAGTTAACCAGAGACTCTCTGAGGAACTGACTCTCCAGCAGACAAACTGGCAATTCCAACAGAGAATACAACAACGACATACGGGCGTAAATATATACATTGCAATTATTCTCAAATGAGCGGCTGTTCATGTGCAAAGCATTAGCATTTCAATTAATATAATTATCAACTGTGTGTAGTGAATCCATTTAGTCTTTCCCGCTCTTTCTCAGTCTCCACCCCTTTCCTTTGTTTACCAAGCTGTCATATCGGCTTCGTCCGCTAGGGACTTTTTCTTTGTATCATGTAGTAAGCCAAATATCTACTGTTGTTTGATAGCCTGGGGCGGCAGGGTAGCCTAGTGGTTAGAGCACTGTACTAGTGACCAAAAGGTTGGAAGTTCACATCCCCAAGCTGACAAGGTACAAATCTGTCATTCTGCCCCTGAACAGGCAGTTAACCCACTGTTCCTAGGCCTTCATTGAAAATAAGAATTTGTTCTTAACTGACTTAAAATGTATTTCTTTGATTATTTAGTTAGTTAGTAAATAAATAATTAAGCCAATTTGTATATTGCTGATTCATAATTTAGGCTAGGGTTTGTGCAGATATCCAAGGGTTTGCAACGTTTAGTAATGAGAACTGATGAGGTAATAATAATTCATTAATAAGTGGCTGTTTTGATATGAAAATATCTGGAGTCGATTCGGGAAATAGAGACTCTATAAACATTTTTCCCGTGGTGCCCCGACTTCCTAGTTAAATAAAGTTTACACGATTAGTTTAATCATGTAATAATAATTACACATATAGAATTGATTTTATAAAATAATAGACTATCATTAAATTCACATTTAATGATAGTCACAGACACAACAATGGTCAATTATCATGGTCAAGACATATTCAATATCATGGTGAAGTTGTGAAGATGGGCAGGGGTATGTCAAAAATCAACTGTACTAGTTGTTCAGGTTCTGGTGTTGTCCTATCTTGATTACTGTCCTGTAATATGGTATGGTCCAGCACAGAAAGACCTGCAGCTGGCTCAAAACAGAACAGCACACCTTGCCCTTAACTGCACCTACAGAACTAACATCAACAAGATGTATGCCAGTCGTTCCTGGTTGAGGGTTGATGAGAGAGTAGCGTTTTCTTGATGTCAATGACCAAAAGTGCCCTCTTAGTCCTCATGGGCGGAATGTTATTAATATTTTTCATAATTTCATAATTAATCATGTTTATTTTTTTTACAGACGAAAATCCAGTGTTTCTATGTAAAACAGTTTTGTTATATTTCAATCTTTGGTGCAAACTCAAAATGAAATACATTTTAACTCTATATCTGACATTGTACAGGTATCTTCTTTTTTTAAATGCCTTAACCATGTGTGTGAAGTGTATACTTTTATTTCAAAGTAGATTTGTTTAAGACTACCAAGAATCACTCTGTGTGACCCTGATTTAGCCCACTGCAGAAAATATTTTTAACTGCTTCTCTTCCAGTTTTTATGAGAAATATTACTGTGATGAGAATTCCAGATTGTCTGCATAATCAAATAACATTCAGCTCAGACACCCATACATACCCCACAAGACATGCACCAGGGGTCTCTTTCAAGTCCAAAATGAATTCATGGACCCGCACAGTATTATACAGAGCCATGATCACACAAAACTCCTATCCATAACCAATTACTGAAGCAAACAGCAAAATTACCTTTAAAAAACAGATTAAACAACATCTCCTGGAACGGCGGTGACTGTGAGGGGACACACAAACACAGACACACTAACATACACATCAGTTTTTTGTTGTATTATTTATATTGTTTTTCAGTTGTATTTGTTGTGTATCGTTGTATTTTGAGTTTGTGTGACTGTTCTTGTCTATCAGTGGATTAGTGTTTTGTTACTTCTCATGTTAAATTTTTTTATGGACCCCAGGAATAGTTGCTGATGCTTCTGCAAAAGCTAATGGGGATCAAATAAACAAATATATGTCTCTACCTCCCATACTTTCTCTGTCACTAGGATTTTCCTCTAATCTTGTGTCCCTGCTTTCGTTTAATTCTCCCTCTGTCTCCCTGTCTCCGTCACGTCTTAATTCTATGTGTCTCCATCTCCCACACTATCTCTTTGTCTCTCTCTGTCTCTCTGTCGCTCCCACATTCTATTCCCAGCCAGCCTTATTGTCCTGATAGATGTGGGATTTTGACATCTCTCTTTCTCTCTCATGCCCTCTCTTTCGGTCACTCTCCCTTTCTCTCTCGTGCCCTCTCTCTCACACACACACACACACACACACACACACACACACACACACACACACACACACACACACACACACACACACACACACACACACACACACACACACACACACACACACACACATGCACTGCTGCCCCCCTGTCACAACTCCAGCAAGTCCAATGGTCTGGCATCTGACAGACGTTCATGTCAATCAGTTTTGACAACCATGATGAAGATTTAACCCTGCAGCAGCTAGACTCTATGGTCATGAATTAACCCCTTAACCTTAATCTAGCTACTGAAACCTAAAAGATGGTTAGACTTCTCTCAGACTAGTGCTTATCAGCCAAACATATACATCCAGGTGGCTTAACCCTATTTTTGTCATGGCATTTTTGTATGTTTAGGATGTTTAAAAAATAATAATATAATAGATAATAATATCAATAGATACGATCTTGGAATATTTCTTTGCTTATCTCCCAAGTATGTTCCCATGATGCTGAGTTTGAATTCAGTATGTTATTGGATACAGACATGAATAAAGAGAAAGGCTCTGTATGGTTGCAATACAATCTGCCTCTTCTTCTTCTCCTCCATTCCCCACATTTGGACTTGATGGGTCTGTAACCATGGTGCTGCAGGGATCGTATTTAGGGGTGGTGGGAGTATCAGTTAGGCCTCTTTAGCAGAGCCAGAGGGAAGAATAGAGAGGGACTTGGTTAGTATTAGGTCATCACTCCCCCTCCCCCTTTACACACCAGCCCCCATCACCCCCCCAATCTAGACTCCCTACTATTAGTCTATCTCAAGCTATGACAGAGCTCATCTCACAGTGCTGCGATGCAGATTGACATCTCAATGAGAGGACAGCGCCAGTCTTTTACAAGGACCATTTCACGGCTGCAGGCTTTGTCCCCCCGCGCCCCTCTGGGCAGAACCTCCGTTTTTGGGGTGTACAGAGGGGTGGGAGGTGACCACAACAGGCTGAAGGGGAGTGTGGGGTGAGGTTGGAGGGGACACCGTCATGACCCAGTGCCCCTCAATCAGAGTCTGTGTAACTGGCTGCAAAACTGGCTCGCTCCATATACCTTGCCTTTGCATATGAATTGGCCAGCCATTGTTCAGGCCAAAATGCACATTAAACCTGACTGGAAATAAGCAAAAGGAAAGGAGGCCAAAACCTTTTTTTCTCTCCTTAATAAACAAATTAATTAGACTATGGGTTTCTAGAAGAAGGACCTCTTAGTGCAAATCTCTTTATTCGTACCCGATGATAAAACGTATCCTCTAAATAAATAGGATGTTTATTGTTTTACCAGAGAGAGATAGCATAGTGCTATGTCTGTATCTGTGCCTTTGTCTGGCTCCAGATTGAGATTTGAGTTTTCTCGTCTTGGTGTGGGTGGTAATAGACTCGTTGAAGGCTGACTGGTCTGTGGAGGACACCTTGGTCTCAGAGACGGCGTACGCTTTTGTGCTGGTCACTGAGGAAACAGAGCAGTAAAAGAGTGTCTGCTAAAGAGACAGTTTATTTCAGAGTTTATGAAGCTTATCAGAGTTGGGGTCAATTCCAATTCCATAAATGGTACATTCCATAGCTAAAAGTAAGATGACTGTGTCTATGTGTGGGGTCTAAGGCCTAGATTCAATCAGATCAAGCATTAACCGGCGATAGCAGTCACGCGTATAGGGGATGTTTTGGCTGTGTCAGAGGTGGAACTGCGTTGAAGCCATCAAATCGGTGAGTAGCTGCTCTTGCGATCACTATCACGAAGCCACACCCGTCCCACTTGAGTTTGAAGTTCAGAACGAGAAAATGCTATGTAGAAAAATTACGCTCAAATTGAAAAATCATTCAACAAAATAATTTGTATTTCCATCAGCCTAATGGAGGTGTAGATTACGTCTCACATTCCAGTGTTTGAACTTGTAAACAAGGCTGCATGGGATATCTGTTCATGCGACTCCATGCAGCCAA